>NC_051270.1:4255414-4577004 GCF_015220745.1 Sebastes umbrosus
GAAGAAAACTGTTAAAACTGAATATAGTGAGTGCAGGGTAACAACTGAGATACGGGACTATTAAAAACGTGAATATAGCGCAAAAAGTGATATATTGCTGGATAATAAAATATAGAAGATATAGAGACCAGGGGATTAAGAAATGTCAAATATAATATAATGCGGGATGAGAACTGAGGTAGAGAGTTTTTTTTAAGATGGACTAGTGCAGAAGATGGACTAGTGCAGAATAAGCTGTACATTATTGGTAGAATACAGTAAAACCAGTCTATAAAGGTGCAGAGTAGAGATGTTGGTGGTGTGCGGAATTAAAAAAGTAAGTCAATAAAAGTATATTCAATCTATGCACTCTGACCCCATGATGACACGCGTTGAGTGACAGCCCCCTCATATAGTGAAGCAGAAAGGCATAAAGACATGTAAAAAGAAATGCATAAAGAAAAGAATACAGAAATAAACAAGCACTATGTACTACTAGTATAATATTGCGGCTTCGAATACAGCCTTTGCCTTTAAACTGCATTAATTAACCCTCTGAAACCCACGATCCTCACCAACTAGCCCAATTGCTGGTGGGATGGCTATATCACCAAAGCGTAATGATCACTCTCATGTTTCTACCTCGCTGGAGAGAGGAAGAGGAGGAGAGGATCATCATTCTTTTCCTCTATTCCCACTGTTAGTCGCTGCATTGACTTCATAGATGAGAGAGATGCACACTCAACTGCAGATTATTGGCCTTCCTGTCCCGCTCTGTCTGTAACACAAGATAGTGGCCATGCAGCTCAGCACTGTGTCAAGTTGTTCTAGTCATAAATCAGAAATAAATGTGAATGAATAAATTAAAATAAATTGGGAAAGTGTACAGTATAAGGGTTTAGAACATTATGATGGAAGTATAAATTGAGTTTGATACCATTTGTTACACAGATTTGGTGCTAAATGTAACCATTTTTTTTACTACTTGAATCAGACAGTGATGTCAAATTTAAAAGAAATGGTCTCACTAAATGAAATGTCTACTATGGGGACTGTGTTTGCATTACAGGAGCTCAACTGTTTCAGGGAGATGTAAGATGACACCAAAGCTCAGACCAGGTCCTGGACCCTGCCGCGCCCGGGATGGCTTTTCCTCACTGGACGCCTGCCTCACTGTGTCCAGCCGATCAATCATTAGTTGGATGTCCGAGCCAAAGAGGGAGTCTGGAAACAGAGAACTGGATACAGCGTTGGAGGCGGGGCCCCGTTCATTTCTATGGAAGTTGCTCAGTGGCGCATGACGCAAAAATGGCTCGACTTCAGACTGGAAAAGTACCCGGATCTTCCGACAATCTTCCGCATCCATGCGCAGTAGCGTCCGCTCGGTCACATGGCTCGGTCACGGGGTCCCAACGTCTCTTTCCCAATGTAAGTCTATGGGAAAAAGTATTTTTGGGCCCCATGGCAACACGTGACGGACACAGAAGTTGTAGTACCACCGTTTGGCCACTACAAAAATTGGGATCAACGACCGGCGCTCTTCTTGGGGGCTTGGTGTGTCCCAACTGAGCAGCTATGGCCTACTCGCTAACGCGGGACGAATTGCAGCTATAGCTAACGTAGCAAAATACTGAATTGAGTGGATAACTTCAGCTAATTATTACAGCAGCAGGACGCTGACTGTCGTTGACTTTACGGCCACAAGTGTCACTGTTAACAAGCAATTACTGATTCTTACATTGAGTCCCTTTAATGGTTTGTAACTAATAAGTAGCATGAGTAAATGATTTATGAACCACTGATAACGGCATCAGTTAGGACAGGGGTCAGCAACCTGCGGCCCCGGAGCCACTTGTTTGCATTTTCATTTTTATCTATTGAGGGATCACGAGAATAAAGTCAGAATATTATAAAGTAGTAATTCTGCATGTTATTTTCTTTTTTTTTGTAGAGTTATGACTTTATTCTCGTAATATTACGACTTTTTTTTCTTGTAAAGTTATGACTTTATTCTTGCTATATTACGACTTTATTCTTGTAATCTCAGATGTTTTTTCCCTTAATGTGGCCCGAATACCCCGTAGTACATTTACACTTTGGCCCTCACTGCATTAGACTTATATACTATATACTTAGATTATAAACTGTGTCACCTTCATCACAATGCTCAAATGTGTTAAACAGATTTGTTTGTATTTTTTTTGCCTAAAATGGCTCTTTTGATAGTAAAGGTTGCTGACCCCTGAGTTAGGCTATAATATATATTTTTTATAATCGGTGCCTTATTATAAAGTGGTGTCATCCTGATTTTTTTTTTTTTTTTTTTCAAACGCAATAAAAGGTTTTGGTTTGTCTTTGATACTAGTCTATTGCAACTTTTTAAACATCCCCTCACTAACCAACAACAGGTCCAGGAACAGCCACACCTACCAGGAAGTGTTGAGTGTAGTAACATGAGAGGCCACTATAATAATTCATCATCCAGTAGATCTATATCCTCCTAACAATATATGGGTGCTAAAAAAAAGCAGTATGAAAACATTTAGCCTTGTTAAAAATAATAACCCTGCAACAAAATACCCTGAACGTTTGGTGAATGATGGAGAAGTTTGTGCTCTCTATGAATCTCAGAGGATGCTGCAGCTGCAGCTGTTTGCAGCTTGTTTTTGTGCAGAAAAGCAAAAGATGCAACCAGCTATATAAACTTCACTACACGTTGAACCAGGATGCCTCTCAGATGATGATGCACATCATGTTGCTCCTCCTCGACAGAGACTCTTCGATGCAACAGTTTATAAAGAAAGAAGAAGAAGGGACTTCTTCAACAACCGGAAACCAAACTTTTTTCTACCAACTTTTTTTTTTTTTTAACTTCTCTGAAGCAAAAGAGGAAAAAGAAGAAGAGAGTCGACCCTCTTCTGCATGGTGTCATAAACTGAACGGTTCCTTATTCTCTTCATTTGCGTGTTGCTTGTTGGAAATGTGACCAACAGGAGGAGAAGAAGTAAACTGTTTCTGGAGAGGAGAAAGGGGCGACATCGAGGGATTTTATTTAGGCTCACATAACGGATTCTGGTCCTTTTTATCATGGAAGATGTGAGTAGTCAGTTAACCCTCCACTGTGTGTCATGCGTTGCTACTTTGTATCACTTTTATGTCCTCTTTGCTTTGTATTGTTGCAGTTTTCGATACTTTGTTGAGAGTTAACACTTCAGTGATGAGTAAAACTGTCTGCATGGGTGCGACCAAGATATTAGTGCAAAGTTATAGGGCCCATAGAATACAATAGGTGGCTATATTGGTGATTATGTAGCCTAATAGCAGGCTAATTAATGTTAGTTTGAGGAGTTTATACAAATACAAAGACTGTCTGCTTGAAGTCAACATTATTTGGCACCAAAAGCACCTGCCCCACCTGTCAATCTGTTGCATCAACTTGTTGGTCAGAGTCCCAAAAGAAACTCCACACAGCAACGACAAACTGCAGAGAGCAGCCACCAAACTCCATTCAAAAATATGCAATTTTATTGTTGCACTAAGTGTGGATGCAAACTTTTAACATTTAAAACACAATACAAGACTTTTTCAGAGTCATATATGTGCTTTCGTGAATTCGGCATTATTACAATCCCCATTTTGCACATATGTGAATTGCATTTCAACATTTAGTGTTGGGTTACACATGCACGCCCCATAACGGTTCAGATTTGAGGAACAACATGATCTAAAGGTTGACATTGCAAAAATTAAATATACCTGGTGGATTATACCTTTGCCGAATTAACTATGGTAGGCGAATATGACTAGAAAAGTGTTAACAAAGGCTTAAAAACGTTTCCTGCTTTCATTATAACCAATTAAATTGTGATTTGCCATATTTATGTATGAGGTTTGGCGTGCCGTTGTCAACAGGGTAATAGAACAGTGTCGATATTTGATTTGTGCCATCAGATTAGAAGAATACATTTGGCTACATTCTTCATGCATAACCTACATTAACCGACGACAAACTCCAGAGAGCCACCAAACTCCATTTAAAAATATGCCATTTTATTGTTGCACTACGTGTGGATACAAATTAATAACCTTTAAAACACAAAATCAGGCTTTTGTCAGAGTCATATGTGTGCTTTGGTGAATTCGGCATTATCACAATCCCCATCTAACACATATGTGAATTGCATTTCATCATTTAGTGTTGGGTCACACATGCACGCCCTCATAACGGTTCAGCAACATATCTAAAGGTTGATAATGCACAGATGAAATATACCTGGTGAATTGTACCTCTGCCGAATTTATTATGATGGGCGAATATGTCGGGAAAAGTGTTATTAAAGGCTTAATAACGTTTCCTGTTTTCATAATCATCAATTAAATTGTGATTTGCCATATTTCCGTATGAGGTTTGGTGTCAACAGGGTAATATAACAGTGTTAAACTAACACTCCATATTTGATTTGTGCCATCAGATTAGAAGAACTTATACATCTGATCTTAAAACATATAGGCTACATACTTAATATATAACCTACATTCAGGTAACAATTGATTATAGATGCACACCTCAATGCTGGTTTATTTTGAGGAAGCCAACTTGCTAGAAAAAGGAAGTGAAGTACAGAGACACAGTCAACTGTGTTACCTACAGTATGCAGGGAAACTTGTTGCAAACATTTTAAAGCATGCTGTGCCTCGCCCTTTGATTTATCATAAACTATTAGATTTAGCTGCCAGAATCTGATAATTAAAAGCAGCCTTTCTTTCACTCTCCAGACTATGGAGGCTATAAACCATGAAACAGTTACAGCCCACATTTAAACTATAAGAATATGTTCTCCCTTATTCTCACAGGCATCTTCCACCATAAACAATGTGTGTTAGCAAGTAGTGGACACTGTGAGACAATTATAACTGTGACTTAATTCGCATTTAAGTCAAATTAAGGCAATAAATCGAGCTTAAAGCTGCAGTAGGCAGATTGGAGCAATTCTGATTAAAGAAAAAGTTATTTTTATAAAAGGGTTGCTATATCCTGACAGTAGTGCATGAGACAGATAATCTGAAAAAAGAAAATCATGTGCCTCCTCCGGTGCTCCTGATGGCATCTGCAAGATTTCACAGACCGGAGGAAAACAACTAATCAGACCGAGCTGGAGCCTTGCTGTCTCTGAGCAGCTGTCAATCACTCGCAAACTCCGATCAAACGGTCAAACTAGGCAGCGTCAAGCCCCCAGGAAGAGCGCCGGTCGTTGATGCCAATTTTCGTAGTGGCCAAACGCTGGTAATACAACTTCCGTGTCCGTCAACGTGATGCCGTTGGGCCCAAAAAAAAAAGAGACGTCTGTAACTATATTATATTTTTTTTAAGGTGAACCAACTTCCCAGTACGAACACTCTAGTATCCCTTATTTAAATCATTAGATACTACAAGTTATAAAATACACTAATAGCCGAATCCAGAGTTATTTCCCTTCCTCTGTTCATGTGATTGAGACCCAGACCGAGGCTGGAGCGACGGCTGAGAGGCGGAGTTAGCAAGCTGTAACGACAGCGTGACGGCTTTGACCCCGTGACCGAGCGGACGCCTGCTCCATGGGCCCAATGGATGCGGAAGATCGCCGGAAGATCCGGGTACTTTTCCAGTCGGAAGTCAAGCCATTTTGGCATCATGCGCCACTGACTAACTTTCATAGGAATGAACGTGACCCCGCCTCCAACGCTGTATCCAGTTCTCTTAATACACCCATAGGCAGCGCTGATCAAATATGAATCAATACTCTGTTACTGTTTCTCACCTGAAATGTTTTCAGAAACATCTAGTAGTGTACTGTTTAGCTGTGACCGGGCAGCCTTGTTGAGATCAAGTAGAAAAAATACCAAGCACCGCCGACCAGCCTGAGCAAACTTTCTCATTTTACAGCTAAACAGTACACTACAAGATGTTTCTGAAAACATTTCATGTGAGAAATAGTCATTACAGTAACAGAATATTGATTAATATTTAATCAGTGCTGCCTAGTTTGACCGTTTGATCGGAGTTTGTGAGTGATTGACAGCTGCCTCTGTTGGATGAATAGCCAATAGGAATGCTCTCTCTCTCTGAAATGACCTGTGATTGGCCAAAGTCTTCTGTCACAAGGTAGATTTAAGAGGCACCAAAGTCTAGTTTTCTCTCAAAACACTTGAATTACAATATGCTGAAAGGTTATTATGGAAAAAAAAGATTTTCCACTAGGTATACACTTACACAGAAATAACACAGTCATAGTTCCAGATTTGTAAGTGATTCACCAGAATCTCTTACAACAGAAGTATGAGGTCATTGTCATAACGGCGGGCTCTGACTGATGACTTTCAAAGGTTGCAGCCTACAGTACTTTTTTTTGCATCTATCAGTTCAGCACGTATTTTGTGGATGGCGTTGTGTCAGGATTGGAATCTGAGTAGATGCTTGTGCAGCAGATGGTGGAGTCGAGTCCTGCATTGCATTTTGGGAAGTCACACAAAACAGTGTAGTTTGCTAGAAACAGTAACTTAAAGTACTTGGAAAAAGAACGAATGACATTATGAAACAGGTTAATGCATTATTTGGCAATGTCTGTGATATTTG
Organism: Sebastes umbrosus; assembly: GCF_015220745.1. NCBI lineage: Eukaryota > Metazoa > Chordata > Actinopteri > Perciformes > Sebastidae > Sebastes > Sebastes umbrosus. Next base: position 4,262,007 of record NC_051270.1, read on the forward strand.
AATTAGATTTAATCTATAAGATTTACTTTAAACCTTAACCAGTATTATTCATGGTCACTTTGTGATGTGAGAAATGAGAATATGATGTCCAGTGTGGCTGGGGATTCACAAAGTACAGATGGGCGAGGGCTAGTAGGAGTTACTGAAAAGGATCCAGTAGAACATGTAAGAATATGTCAACATTCAACCCTGCTAATTGGAGTCCTAGGCAAGATTTTGCTGAAGTCACACTCAAATGAAAACGTGTTGTGCTTTTAAATTTTGTCAAAATTGTAAAAAAATTATTTTAAAAAACTAGGTCTGTCAATTGATTAAAATATTTAATCACGATAATTAAATTAAATGTTTTTGCTAAGACATTTGGTTAAAATAAAAAAAAAACTAGTAAAAACTTTTTTTTAAATATTTAATTACGATTAATCACATGATTGCTTGTCGTTAATCTGTTCAAAATGCACTTTAAAGGGAGATTTTTCAAGTATTTAATACTCTTATCAACATGGGAGTGGGCAAATATGCTGCTTTATGAAAATATATGTATATATCTATTAATGGAAATCAATTAACAACACAAAACAATGACAGATATTGTTCAGAAACCCTCACAGGTACTGCATTTAGCATAAAACAATATGCTCCAATCATAACATGGCAAACTGCAGCCCAACAGGCAACAACAGCTGTCAGTGTGTCAGTGTGCTGACTTGACTATGACTTGACCAAGCTGCATGTGATTATCATAAAGTGGGCACGTCTGTAAAGGGGAGACTCGTGGGTACCCATAGAACCCATTTACATTCACATATCTTGAGGTCAAAGGTCAAGGGACCCCTTTGAAAATGGCAATGCCAGTTTTTCCTTGCCAAAATTTAGCGTAGCGTTATTTAGCCCCCTTTGAGACAAGCTAGTATGACATGGTTGGTACCAATGGATTCTTTAGGTTTTCTAGTTTCATGTGATAACAGTATTTTTAAAACTGAGCCCGCTACAACCTAAAAATAAATCGCAAGTCGCATGAATGCGTTAAAGAAATTTTGGCATTAAAACAAATTTGTGTTAACGTGTTATTATCGTATTAACTTTGACAGCCCTAAAAAAAATAAAAAAAATAGGGAAAAAAATAAGGAAATTAGGGTTTTATTTATTCTGTAGTGACAGAAGTCAGTATGGCTTCATTAGGGTTATCCAGGTGGCAGATATGTTGGTTCCAACTGAGGATGCCGGTACTATAATTGGATTGGTGTAATAATTGTTAAAGCAGACATGAAAACTAGGTTGTATCACTTCATTTCCAACAGGCAGGTTGTAGGCAGGCAGTGTAAAGAGACAGAGGTCTTAAACTACTAACGGTATGATGCTGCGTGGGCTTGTTTAAAGAAGCCTGTATCAATGTTCACAGATTATATAAAAGTATGACATGTCCAAGTCAGTAGTGTACCACAGTGTGACATAAATGTGTCCAAAAAACGTTTTAAACCTCTTTTGAAAAGTAGAAAAATGTGCTCAGTATCTGCGGAGTATAGTTAATATCTTCTATATTGCTGTGTGGATATTGTAATATAGCTAAACTGAAACTAGCGCTCTGTGTTTATTACTGGAAAGATTGTATGAACACCCACTTCTCGGCTGGCTGCCCATTAACAGCTGTCTGGCTCTTTTCTGTGTCTTTACTTTTCATTTGTCACTTCCCGTTCTCCTCTTCTCTACTTCACATTCTCTTCTTTATCTTCCACCCCCTCAAACCCCACTGTCCGTGATGATCATTCGTCCGCAGCTCTGTGAGTCATCCTTTTATCGCCACCCCACTGACCTCGAGTGCAGTGGTGTGACGTGTCTGCCTGACCCGTTCAGCGAAGAGGAAACAGACCGCCACATTATGTGTCAGGCAGAAAACAATTAACCCTCTCTCATCATCGTCCTGCTATCCAGGCTGGCCGCTGCTACACAATGATGTGTGTGTGTGTGTGTGTGTGAGTGAGAGTGCATCGTGTTTCAGGGAAAGTGAATTTATGAAAAAGAATAGTGAATGCATGTGTGTGTTCTTGCAGGACAAAACGTCCTCAAGAAGATGGAAAATGTTCATTTGGAAGACATTGAGCTCATTTCTACTTAGGCTACTGCACAACAAGGCTGGGATGATTCACATATCTCCCGATTCGATATTACCATTTATTATTAGTGGTATTTTCTTTTTAATTTATAAGGGACATGTAATGTTTTTATAATTCTGGGAAATATAATCCAATTAATCTTATATATTTAAATTTATATATAGTATATACAGTTCCCTTTGTTAACACCGTATTTTGAAAAACGGACGTAGTCACACGTGTCTACTTCCTCTAACTTCTCCAAGTCCATCTCTAGCTCTCCCGTCAGCTCCGTTCTCTTTATACATCCATGGTCAGCTCCATCGGGGCCGTTTGAATGTTTTTAACATAAATGTCAGTATATGGGTGCTCTACAGTTGTAGCGTCGGCCCATTTCACCACGGAGATGGCCGGCTTAACCGCACGTTACCGCGATACGATAACGTTTCCTGTCCATGACAGAGTTAGCATGCAGCTTTAGCCGTGATGTCTAGCTCTCTTTTCCTGTCAATGAGTGAAACACAAAGTGTTTCCATCCTTTACTGGATGTGTAGTGTTTACCACTCTGGATTTAACATGTGAGGGTGCAGGTCGTATCCATGTGGACCCTTCGCTGTTTGTCGTCTCGGCTCGCTGCAGTTTGTTTTGGTTGAAGGATACGGAACAGATATGACGTCATGTTACTCAGACTACAACAATAAAAGCGGTAACTTCCTTCTACCTCCACATAGACTCAAATGAAGCAAATATATCGATTCTGGCATTAAAAAATCAATTTCAAAATCGTAAAAAAACAATCGTGATACATAGGTGAATCTATTTTTTTTTCCCACCCTGACTTCACAAGGGGTTAATTTATAGGATTAAACAGAAATAGTGAAATACTGCTGTTGTTTGCTTCCTTGATATACTTCTCCATGTTTCTCACTATTTGTTCTTGATAATATCAGGACATGTCTCTGTCCATCCGTGTCCTAGACACACAGAGTTACAAAGTGGGAGGACTTTTCTTTCACAATGTCAGGTGATTGACAGTTGCATCTCCACAGCTGGGATGGGCATGGTGACGATTAATCAATTCATCAATCGTCTATGTCAAAAAGTAGTAAAAAACGCCCATCACACCTTCCCAGAGCCCAAAGGGATGTTGTTAAATTGCTTGTTATTCAACTATGGTTCCATATTTTGGTCACAAATAGAGAGGAGAGGTTCGACTCATTTTACCGACACTAAAGAGAGTCGGGTTTTCAAGTGTCACCAAGTCTGTCACCCAGAGATTGGTGAATCCCCCATCTGCCCATATGAAAAAGTTGCCTTTCTCCCTTTTCACTGGACCCTGTTCCCCAAAATGAACAGTGTTTTGTGTCGGCTTAATTGTTGATTTCAGTCCAATGTTTCAGTTTATTTGATATCAAGTAGTGTGTATAAATGACACAGGCTCGTTTAGTTAGTTTTATGGGTTTTTTGTTGTCCTGCAGGGGATGGAGGGGTAGATCAGCTGCTCAGAAGCTCAATCAAGGAAACAGGTTTTCCTCCTGATGTCCTCTTAGCAGGGAGGGGCTGGGCTCTGTTAACATGTAGGATGATAAAGGTCAGATAGTTCTGCAGTAAACGACTGATTCTATAATGGTTGGTGGGCTCATTGGTATGTGTGGGTACCTCAAGATAGATCGAGATGTCAGCAGTAACTTAGAGATCTTGTATTAACGGTCTGTTCATTATTCTGTGTGAATTTGGATGCTTGCTCAGTTTAGCTCCCCCTGTACGTACCTGGTCAAGTGGTATAGGTTCCAGTTAGGTGAGGCTGAGAAGATAAAATCCCATTCACTGGAGTAAGAGGGGGAAAAAGGAGGTTGCAGCTTTCTTTTGTTTGGTGTTCTTTTGATTCAGTTTAAATGTAGTTTCATTGAATTTCCCACGTTTCATTTTTGCCCTTTGTTTCAGTCAACTTTTTGTTAATAAATACCACTTTTTTTTTGCACTATACTCCTGCTTATCAATCTGGTTCTTCAACATCCCTTTTTTAAAGTTTCCCAGTGCCAAACCACCTCATCTGCCCTTTATACGGGTTGGTGGCACAACACTATGTCATAAGACTTTATTGTGATAGGAAGAACGTGGGTGAAATGTGTGCATAATGTTCACACATGGCCATGACACCATTATATAAATAGATTTCCTCCTTCTGTGAGAGATCGATGTGAGAAAAAAACTGAGAAACACCCACTGCCACACTCCACCATTAGGTGAGGTTACAGTTTTGGCCTTTAATGTGAACCTTTTCACTCATTTAGCTTCTCTTACCACTGAGCTCTGTAGGTCAAGATGAGTCCAAAGGATTGTAGTCTGGTCAGTTATCACGCTGATGTATGTTCAAGTGTTCATTTTGTTTTTAATTAGTTATTTGATGCTATAAAAAGGGGGTGAGACGTCATGATTGAAAGCTGCTCTGAGTGAAGTAGTCGCAGCCGTAGCTGCTCCAATACTGCAGCTTCAGCCCCCCCCAGTCACTACTACGCAGACTCTGGCTCCAAACGACGTCAACATCTCAAGATGGAAGCTCCCGTATCCGGGATATTTTGGGCTTCACTTTTATAAGTGGAGACGCATCGTCCATCTAATGGTGCCTTCAAATGAAACTCGTGAGCTTGTGTTTACAACATGGGAAGTCGTGTACGCGAAATGCTAAGCGTTAAAGTGGTTAAGTCGTGAAGAAAAGCCGCGGCTAAGCAACGGCAATATTAACGGCAATATTAACGTTACTGTCGGCGTCTAGAAGCCACAGAGGCTAACAATTTAGCAAGCGGGTAACATAATGCAGGAAATGCGAAGGCATAATGAGAGAGGAAAAAGATGAGGCCGTTGGGAATATCAACATTTTCCTCAGACTTATTATACAATTACCAAGAAAAACAAAATACGACTAAAATTACAATATATTAACTTATTATGCACCGAAAAATTAACTTCCATGGGCTCCACCATTTCTCACAACATCAACAAACACGTCACAAGTCGTGAACTCTGAGCTTTCAGAAACTTTCCACTTACGAGGTTGTGAATACGACATGAGGGGGGCGTTCATATGTCGTAAACACTACCCCATTTGAAGGCACCATATGTATATATATATATATGTATATATATACAGTGTTTGGTCTCCACAATAAGTGAAACGAAGAGTTGGGGTGTGTTTTTCATGGCTAATTATAAGGATGTCCATTATTGACAGTACGCTATATGACAGTAAAATAAAGAACACAACTTATATTGGTGCAGCACCTTTATCGTGTTGTTAGCAAACACTTCGGAGCTTTTGGGCCCACTTGTGGTCTGTGGTGTGATATATAGAGCAGCGGCCTCACAGCTTTAAACATTAGTACCCTAAGTGTGAAAGTTTCAGTATGCAGCGTGTTAGAATGCATACATTGTGTACAGTGATTGACTTGAATCTCAATGCAACACTGAGGAACAAGTAAAGCCTACATCTGTTTCTGATAGTGTAGGGTGTGGACAGTTTCATCAACCCTGCAGTTATGTCATTTATTGCATTACATTTGGCTGTGACAACATTGGCAGCAACGACACAAAAACAGGAACCTCACGATGGAGGCGAGCATCTCTGAATTTGACCTTTCCTACTAGAACTTTATTGTTTTTCATTTCAGCTTTTACAGCTTTTTGTGTGCAGCTTTTGTCAGGAAGAAGTGGAGTCAAGTTAATTATCCACTGTTTGCCAACTTTTTTTGATAAACAACTTAATTTTGTACTCAAAGTAAAAAAAAAGAAGGTTGTTGCTAAAATGAGAATGTGACGTATGACTATAGTAGAAGCTGCAGGTCAAAGGTCATCCTCCAAGCTGCAGGCGCACTCATGCTCGTTTGAGTCTGAGCAGCAAACCGATAAATCTGTTTATCTGTCAGTTTGTCTTTCTAGTTAGTTAGCTAGTTAGGTGTAATTAGCTAACCCAACCACATTAGATAACTGATGGATTTCATTTGATTTTTAATTTCCTCCACCTTACTTTAGTGTGTTTATTTTCACCATGGCATTTATGGGTTCGGTGAATGGGTGAAATCAACGCAGTGGATTACAAAAAATCCCACCGGCAGAATTTACACAACACACCGACTGTCTGTCTCGCTCTCTTCTTTACCGTCTCCTCCTGCTGGAGATAAATTAATGGAAAGCAGCCGATACTGGAGGTCCGAACGACGGGGAGCGCACAACTTTCAGCCCAAAAGAAAACAAGAGAAAAGTCCCGTTAGAGAAATAAACAAATCCCAGTGCAGCCCGGTGAGGTGTCGATGCTGGAGCTGTGGCGAGGGCGGCCGGTGTTGGTGAACGGTGCACCTCCAAAACATCCCGAAACTGCATTTCAAAAGGCGAACTTCTACAACATGTCTATCCGTCCTCCAGTGCACTGTGGCCGGCGTGCAGCGGTGCGTCTCCTCGGTGCAGCAGTAGCCAGCAGACAGACGCCTCGCCAGGAGGAGACTGTGAAGAATAGAGCGAGAGAGAGAGAGAGAGAGTCGGCATGTTGCGCTAATTCTTGTCTCATCTTGTGGTCTGATAAACAGAAAATGAATCTAAACTCGGCTGAGAAACGATGCAATCTGGTTGCCATGGTAATGAATTATCTGTTTGAGAAAGAACCAAAAAACAGGAAGTAAAGCTGGCTGGGGTGGGGGGGGCCTTTAAGGCTGATAACGGGTTAATCGTACCAGCAAAACAACATATTTGTCCAGCCCCCATGTCTTCTCCCAGCTCGGGTGGGGTTGGTGGGGTTAAAGTGTGAGCTCCAGCGAGGCTTCTGGTGACTTCATGCTGGGCAGGTCAGCGTGAAAATCAATGAATGCCAGATGCTCCCTGACCTAAAACTTCATCAGAAACACATGTCTGCTAAGGTGTGCCTCTTTCACGAAAACCCTGCGCTCGGTTTTCTCTTCCTCTTTTAAGACACAGCGTGCATGAGATACCTTAGCTTTAGCATGTTGTCATTTTTGTCTCTTCGTATTATTATTTTAATCTGCACATAGATGACGGTTGACATGTCAACTTTCACCACGACAACCGCGGCAGATAGATCGTTTGGACGTGTGTGGGCAGTTTTGGGTGAAAGGTTTGGTTAGGTCTGTGTTTCAGTGCAGAGCAGACTTCCTGTTAGTCCAAAACTGGAGCCCCTTAACCTACTATCTGACATCACAGTGCAGAGCTATACTAGTCAGTCATCTCTCACTGCTGCTCTGCTGCAAGGGTTTGATCAGCGTGACGCTGTACTGAAGTGTTCCACCTACATGTAGCCTCATTTTACCCCGTGTCAGAGGCATGCCAAGGCCACTCTGTGCCTAAAAGGTGCTTTCCTGGACTGCACAGTGAATCTGCTTTCTCTTCATGTGGTGAACGTTTATCCTAGTTGCACTATCGCTCTATTTTAAAGTGTTTTTTACAAAGCAGCTTTTTTTTATTTTCTGCCCTTCTCGCTCTCCGTCTGGCACGTCTTTCCTGCCTGCTTGGCTCTCCTTTCTTTGCAGCTGCGCTGCCGTTTACCAAGTAGAAGCACACTTGCAGTTACAGTGAAAGTGGAAAAACAGTTTGATGACCTCCCACCTAATCCCCCCCTCAAAAAAAAAATAGAAAAAAAAAATAGATATCCTGTGGAAGTTCCTCCAAAAGAAACAAAAGGCTGGGAATTTTGCAGACACCTGCACTTCAGGCGGTGTTTTAGTCACCATGGAAAAGGGAGTATCTGGGTTTACACAGAGCTTACTCCACAAGTCTATATGTAGACACAGGTCTATATTTCACAGAGGTCAGCAGCCACAGTAGTCTGCTTGGATTCACAGCAGTTACAATAGATTATAATGGGGAACAAGTTTCACTGGGAAAATGATCAAAATAGATTACAATAGATTAGATTCAACTTTATTGTCATTGCACATAGTACAAGTACAACGAAATGCAGTTTTGCATCTAACCCAGGGGTCTGCAACCTGTGGCTCTGGAGCCACATGTGGCTCTTTAGCTCCTCTCCAGTGGCTCCCTGTGGATATTTAAAAATGGAAATGAATAACTGTTTTTTGTTTAGATTTTCATTTTTATTTATCATTGTTGTAGGTCTATGGTACGACGGAGTATTAGGGCCACATTGAGGAAAAAAAAAAAAATCGGAGATTTCGAGAATAAAGTCATAGGTTTACGAGAAAAAAGTTGTAATATTATAATGTAGTAATTTTATGTGTTATTTTCTCGTAAAGTTATGACTTTATTCTCGTAATATTACATTATTTTTTTCTCGCTAGGTTATGACTTTATTCTCGTAATATTACGTTATTTTTTTCTCGTTAAGTTATGACTTTATTCTCGTAATATTACAATTTTTTTTCTTGTTAAGTTATGACTTTATTCTCTTAATATTAGGACTTTTTTTCTCGTTAAATTATGACTTTATTATCGTAATATTACGTTATTTTTTTCTCGTTAACTTATGACTTTATTCTCGGAATATTACGTTATTTTTTTCTCATTAAGTTATTACTTTATTCTCGTAATATTACAACTTTTTTTCTCATAATATTATGACTTTATTCTTGAAACCTCAGATCTTGTTTCCCTCAATGTGGCCCTAATACTCCGTAGTATATTTGCACTTTGGCCCTCACTGCATTAGACTTATATACTATATACTTAGACTTAACTATAAGTTGCATACTGATGAGATGTTGTATAATACATTTTGTATAACAAAAAATAAATGGTATATAGGTGGAGTTATATTTATATCTATACACGGAGAGGTTATGTACATAGAGCTACATGCATATAGGACTAAGTGAAAATATATGAGATGAATATAAGAGAATAGATTATATATATATAAAGGTGGAATCATAAGTTATACTGTATATATATATAAATATACAGGAAAGGTTTGTACAGATGACGATAGTCCATAGGGACTAAATGAATACTATATAGATGAACATTAAAATGTCCATCAGCGTATAGTATGCCACTATATGGCTAAACACAATGCTGCTATTTGTCGCTAACAGTTAGCTTTTCATATTTAGCAAAAACCCGAATGTTTGACTGAGAGCGATTAGCATAAGTAGAAGTTATTTATGCTGGAGGAGTGGTTTGAGAAGATTATATGGAAGTTTTCTTTTAAAGAAAATCTCTTTTTCTGTAAAATTTAAATCTTTTTTTAAAGGTGTTTTTTTTGCATCTTCCATCGTTCCCAAAAACACGCTTTCATTGTTTTGTGAGTTTGTAGCTTGTAGTGGTTGAACACAGTAGCAGTTTGTGCCATTTTCGTTATGGATGTAAAGTGTTTCAGTTCCCTTATATATCGCTCACAGTTTCATTATTAATCACACTAGTGAGAATGTTCTGTGTTGCCTAGCAGCTGCTGCTGTCATGCTCTTCATGTTGTGCCCTGATAACTGCCCGTTTGGCTGCTTTGTAGACCAAAGCGACATTGCTATTACTTAGGCCTACTACCCATCTGTAGACAAAGGCCCAGTTCCAATACACCCAATACACCCTCTCTCTTCCCACTTCCACTCGTTCACGTTCAGGGTCCGCCATATTATGAGTGGAAGTGGGTTATAAAACCCTCCAACAGCGAGCAGCCTGCATCGATGCCGACTTAACCAGCCGCCCTCACTGACGACGTGCAACGCCGTTTAGTGTTCGTCATGGAACATCCAATATCAGTTCCCTGCAGCTACCGGTACATTTACTCGTAAACTGCTCAAACTGATAAGACATTTAATTTATTCTACTTTATTGTCATACAGACGTTGACAACATAAAGTAGATAGATTGTATTTAGGATAAAATATACCCTCGTCTAGTCTAGAAAACGGTAGGCGTGTTCATCTGATTGTAAAGTGTTGTATATTTATACATATTCAAACAATATATATTTATTATTTTTTACCCCTATCAGGAGCTATAACCCCATAATTTATTATGTCTTCAACTGTGCAATACAGACTCAACAGTGCAATAATTAAGTGCAATAATCTGGTTTACTCCGGCATTAACACTGCATTTATTTATACAGAACATTTAAACTTATTTAATTCTTGCATTTTTATAAATGCATGCATTTATATTATTTGCATAGATCCTATTTTTTAGCATTATTATTTGTACTGTTGTTATATATATTTCTTATTTATATTTTCTTATGATTTCTTTATTTTTATACATTTATATTCTAGAACGGGAGCAAAACGTAACTCAATTTCCCCTTCGGAGCTCAATAACATATTTCTGATTCTGATATTTATTTCCTTGCCGGAGAGAGAGAAGTTCGTCCCGAAGTGGCCGCTGTATTGACACCCTCCACCTTAAAGAAGGAGCTTCATTGAGCTGTGTGTGCGACTACAAACGGAGTTCACTCCACCACGGAGTGGGAGGGTGTAGGGACCGGATTGGAATTATGCCCAAAACATGTCGGAGGCTAATGTGCAGAGCAAAGCTCAAAAAAGTAGATATACTCTCCAAAGGTGTCATAGTCTGAGGTGAGATGTGTCAGAGGCGCGGCTTGCTTAAGAGGCAGAAATGAAAAAGTCCGATAAGAAGTGAGAGCTGCTGCTCTTAACAGGCCTCTGCCCCAGTTCTCTAACGCCAAACTACTTTTGCAATAACACCCCACTGTAAGCAGAACTCTGCTTTTTCTCACTCGCTGCACAACCTCAATCTGAGCTTAATCGCTAAAGTGTCAAAACAGGAAGAAGTCATTACATGAGCTGATGTTACTAATAAGTAATTTACAGTACTGTGACACACACACATTCACTCACCCGCTACACCAGTCACTGCTGTCAGCATAAAGTTCAACACAGCAGTTGCTTAGAACAACCATCGTTTTCTATGTAAGACTCATGACTGGATAAAAGGGGCAACTTTAGTGGGTAACTTTAGTTTATATTGTGCTCAGGTGAGGTGATGCATATTCCTGAATACAATTTGTGGGGGTCAATAACAGGTTTAGTTCAGCCAGCCAACACACCGATGGCATCTTCACAGGCTGACACCATAGACGACATGACAGCTTTCCAAAAGTGAAGCCAAAACATTTAGATCGCCCAGATTTTTTTTTTTCCAAAGATGGTTTCTGTCATTTTAAGTAGTTCTTATCACGCTGATGTACTGTATGTTCAAGTGATCATTTTTCTGATCATTTTAGTTTTAATTAGTAATTTGATGCTATATAAAGAGGGTGAAAAAAAAAAGAAAAAAAAAAAGTTGCTTTGTAAAACCACATTAAAATAGAGCAATAGTGCAACTAGGATATACGTTCACCACATAAAGATAATGCAGCCTCACGGTGCAGTCCAGGAAAGCACTTTTTAGGCACAGAGCATTATCTTCACTCTAGCTTTAAAACTGAGCCTGCTACAATCGTAAAATCGCAACTTCATTGACAGCCCTAGATAGAAATGTGCAGATTATATAATATGCTGGTATGTTTACCAACTATCAAATCAATACTTCAGTCCTGTTCTAGTACAGGTATACTGTGCATTACCAATTAGTAACAATGACAAACTGAAAGTGATAATGTGTGCACTGGTGTGTGTTTTGAGTGTGACTTCCTTCCTCTTATCATTGCAGGGTGCAAAAGAGGATCCAGCCCAGAGTAAAGAGCCAAAGTTCCTGGGTAAGGCCGGCTGGGTGAAGAAGGCCCCCAAGGGGCTGCTGGCCAGCTATAAGGACCGCTACGTCCGTGTGGAGAAGACAGAGATTGTGGTGTATGAAAATGAGGTACATACATAAGTTATATCTCCCAACTCATGCACCATATTTCTACAGAAAGCTCTCAAGATTTAGATAATACAGTCACATGATTGCTCAGAATACCATGGCCACAAAGACAATACTTTTTAGTAGACTGTTGATTCTCTCCTTGCAGGATATGTTGATATTAATCAAAAGCTAAAAGGATGTCACCTTCAGGTAACACTTTATTTTACTGGTCCGTAAATTTCATGGTAATTAGGTGATAATTAGCAAGTAACATATTTGAAATTTCTTTGGAATTAAAACATTATTTAATAATTATATTCCGCTATTTCCCAATAAGCAGTAATAAATGACTGGTAATTTATTTAATACATTTCCAGGAAAAGAATACAAAGTTAATTGATATGCTTTATTTCCATGTCTGCTGATAAATACAGTAGATAATAATTAGTAAATAACTTCTTTGAAATTTCTTTAAAAAACTCCCTGAATCATGACATTAGCTACCAGGTTACATCTGTGTAGACAATAAGTCACACAATGGTGAGATTTGTGCCTGATCAGAAGCGTCTTCTATTAGTTTTCCACCTCCGATGAAGAGCAGCCTCTTCTCAAGCCTAAGGGCCTTATTTTAACCATTATATGCTATTTTAGCATATCATTATTAAATCATGTTTATAATAAAGTAATTTTCAACACATTTTGAGGTAAATATTGGGGTAATTCCAAAGAAATTTCAAATAGGTTACTTGCTAATTATCACCTAATTACCGTGAAATTTGTGGACCTGTGAAATGAAGTGTTACCATAACTCTTTATCCTGTATTTGAAATGAGAAACTTGCAGATAATTAACACGTAACTTTGTGTTGCAGGACCTGCAGAACTGCTTAGAGAGGGTTGACCTGGAAAACTATGATGAATGTCGTGAATTAAAGAGCCCGTTCAAGAAGAAGCACAGACTGTTACTGATTCGATCATCCAAGCCTGGAAATAAGGTGAGCTGAGAGATGCTTTTGGTGGAAATTAGGGCCGTCAAAGCCACAATTTTTAATGCATTAACGTAACTTGCGATCTTTAGGTTGTAGCGGACTAAGTTTTAAAGCTAGAGTGAAGATACTGGCATCATATGAAACTAAAAAACCTAATGAATCCATTGGTACCAACCATGTCATACTAAAGTTAGGCTAAATTTTGGCGAGGAAAAACTGTCATGGCCATTTTCAAAGGGGTCCCTTGACCTCTGACCTCCAGATATATGAATGTAAATGGGTTCTATGGGTACCCACGAGTCTCCCCTTTACAGACATGCCCACTTTATCATAATCAAATGCAGTTTGGGGGCAAGTCATAGTCAAGTCAGCACACTGACACACTGTTGGCAGCTGTTGTTGCCTGTTGGGCTGCAGTTTGCCATGTTATGATTTGAGCATATTGTTTTATGCTAAATGCAGTACCTGTGAGGGTTTCTGGATCAATATCTGTCACTGTTTTGTGTTGTTAATTGATATCCCATAATAAATATATACATACATTTGCATAAAGCAGCATATTTGCCCACTCCCATGTTGGTAAGAGTATTAAATACTTGACAAATTTCCCTTTAAGTTACATTTTGAACAGATAAAAAATGTGTGATTAATTTTTGATTAATCGTGGTTATCTATTTTAATCAATTGACAGCCCTAGTATATTTAGAGCTTCGTGTATATGCCGTGGTAAGAACTTAAGTCCCTTTTTTGGCTTGAAAACAAAGTCACAGATGCATCTGAACCCTGACACACATGGTAACAGGATGTGTACAAAATCTGATATGTGAAAAACAGAAGTTGGAAATCATGAAGTTTAATCGTGGTTTAGCGAGCATGATGAGAAGAGATAATTCGTTGAACACATTATTATTAGAAAATGATTCACCTCGAACAAAGGTCGTAAACATTTTTACTACTTTTCCACTTTAAAGATGCACGAATCAGTGTGTTATATTAACAAATGAGAATAATTAATTATAATAATTCATCTCAGGAGTCGGTGGAGACTAAAACAGAGCTAAAAAGCAGAGTGAATATTTTTCTTGCATTCATCAGGTGGACGTAAAAAACACTCAGTATAAATGCTGAAGTTGCTTCCTGTCGGCTGGATTTGTAAAAAGGAAAGTGTTTGCTAACACGTTCCCTTTAACATGAATTTCAAAGTAACACGTTTCATCTTAAAAACAAGAAGTTGAATTCGTAATAAATAAAATACTCTGTTCCTCAATTCAATAAAGTCAGGTTTTCCCTCCCTACTGCTACAGCCTTACATGATCTGGTTATGGTGGCAAGTTTAACAAATAATTGCAAACTTTAGATAGAAATTGCTGATTATTGAGTATGCAGTAACTCTTCAGCACAGTTTCAATTAGGCTGTGGGCTGTTGTGGGCTGTTGTGAGCTGTTGTGAGCTTCCTCATTGAGGTCAGCTTTAATTTTTGTGCAATGGCTCTAACAAATTAAGTTTGAGGTCTGAGGTCTGAGCTCTCTAGTTACAGGCTTCTTTTACGCCACTGCTGCTCCCACACAGTGTTGCAGTCAGGCGGCAACCTCCGGATCTGAGAAATGAAGCCTGCGTGCGTGCGTGCGTGCGTGCGTGCGTGCGTGCGTGTGAGAGAGAGAGGTACACATTTACTTCACAAACACACAGTATTGCTCTCTTGTGCAATTTGTGTCACTTTTTCCCCCCAGTCAGTATGTGAGCAGTGAGCAGTGAGCAGGCTGAGGAGGAGTGAGTCACACTCCAGTGTGCACAGATGTTTCAGTGTGTGTACAGATGTTACTGAGCTCTGAGCTGTGTCTGGACATACTGCTGTCTTTACTCATCTCAAACACCACCACCAGTTCCAGCTGCTCTTCTCTGGTCGTGGCTCCACAACCTGTAATGGGTTTTTTGATGATAGTAATAGCATACTTCAGAGGTTAGATAAACTATGACAAAGAGGCGTATACATACTGTCACTTATGCACACAGGCACGCATCCACATGCTATTACATCCACAAAAACAGAGGCTATAAACTAAGGTGCACAGCGGGAAATCCGTTAAATGTTTTGCATTAATAAACCTGTAACATTTTCATGTGTCATGAAAGAAATAAACTATGACCTAGAGGCTCAGGCGCTCATCTACATAGTGTCAGTCGTTATGCAAACAAGCGCGCACACACTCCCACGCATTTTATACGTCCACAAAATCAGAGGTTGTAAACACAAATACACAGCGGGAAATCTGTTAAATGTATTGCATTAATAAACCTGTAACATTGGGCCACCTTCACTGGTTACGTAACTAATTAAAAGATTAACAATATATTTATTAAGCCACATCAAGAACCGGTGTTTAATAACAACCACATGCGCGCTCATCCAGAAACGTAGCCACAATTACAAACATGCAAATAATACCACTCACAGTGTAGCTTACTACAAAGCAGTAGAGACAGTTTATCAAGGTGCATGAGTGGATTTACAGTTTGAACTCACTACTAGAACAGCTGGAGTTTACGACTGTGAGTGCAGAATCTCCTCAACACAACTTCTTTCCATTCGTTGCGTAATTTTCGAGTGAGATCATTCCCATTGGCCGGTCATACAATGTGGATATATATATATTTTTTTAATTGGCTAGAGAGGGGGGTGTTTTATAGGCTAGTACAATAATAAATAACTTCCATTACCAAACTGTATGACTTAATTTTACTTATAGCTGTAAAAGTATTTGAGTTTTGTTTTTTTGTCAGGAGACAATTCAGCTGAGGGGATACAGTGACCTTTTTACACTGTAGATAACGTTGGTAAAGACAATAAATTAAAGGCAACCTGTGTAGTTTTTGACCTCTAGTAAAGCGATGGAGCTACTATTTCTACTTTTCTTGGCAGAATTATGAATGTTGAGACTAAACCAGTTGTGTTGGTTTCCCTTTATTCCACTTTCAGAATAAAGGGAAGTAAAAAAAGGGAAATGTTGCTACAAAAGATTGTTTTGCAAGTTGAAATACCATCGTTGGACATTTAATCCCCTATTTGTAAAACTCCTGAGTTCCTGAATCCGCTGGTAGTTTGTAGTCTATTGTGGTTGTTCAGGGTGAATGAAGTGAGTCGGGTCTGACCAGGATGTGAGCAACTACTTGGCGGACGCTTGGTTTCTCCGGGGTAACCCTCCCCAGCTCTGGCTCTGCATGGCTGGACCGACCATGCCAAAAAGACTGTTATAAAGCAGCGCAGCAGCAGTGTGTCTCACAACCAACCAACCTGCAGCTGCTTTCCATAGTTATACATGTATAGATAATGTAGTCCTACAGCAGTGGTTCTCAAACTCTTTCTGTCATTCCCCTCTTTGGAGGAAGAAATATTTTCATCATGTTCGTCAGTCGCTTCAAATATTTAATCACGATTAATCGCAAAATGTACCTTAAAGTGAGATTTGTCAAATATTTAATCCTCTTATCAACATGGGAGTGGGCAAATATGCTGCTTTATGCAAATGTATGTATATATTTATTATTGGAAATCAATTATCAACACAAAACAATGACAGATATTGTCCAGAAACCCTCAAAGGTACTGCATTTAGCATAAAACAATATTCTCAAATCATAACATGGCAAAACTGCAGCCCAACAGGCAACAACAGCTGTCAGTGTGTCAGTGTGCTGACTTGACTATGACTTGCCCCAAACTGCATGTGATTATCATAAAGTGTTCATGTCTGTAAAGGGTGTAAATAGTAAAAATGTTTACGACTTTTGTTCGAGGTGAATCATTTTCTAATAATAACGTGTTCAACGAATTATCTGTTCATACCATGGATGTATAAAGAGACAATTTGTTTACACTTCCTCCGTGTAAAAGATTTCCCCCCACCTCTCATGCCAGAACCACTTGCCTACAGTAAATGTTTTACCTTTGATCATCGGCCTTATTCTGAAAAGACTGTTCTGTATTCACCGCTGACAGAAGTCGTCTCTCTGCTCTCTGTAACCGACAGGTCAGTGATGTGAAGTTCCAAGCTCAGACCGCAGAGGAGAAGGAGGCTTGGATTAAAGCTCTGCTTGACGGCATCAATCGAGCAAAGAACAAAATCTTTGATGAGGTAAACATCTCTTCATTTCATCCTCACTGAGTTTTTAATACACGTTCAGTGGAGAAGGGAATGAATGAGCTTCATGTTTTCACAGGTGACGGTTGATGAGAGCAGTAATTTAGACCATGTGACCCGATCGAGGCCCAAAGGGAACCGCAACCGGCGGCCACCGACCAGGATACACATGAAAGAGGTGTGTGTTTGTGTGTGTGTGTGTGTGTGTGCGTGTGTGTGTGTGTGTGTTCGAGAGAGAGAATCCATTCATGTGTGTGTAAGAAGACACTGTGTGGTTAGCTCCGTCGCTACAGTAAGTCAGTCGAGATTTGTATCTCAGCTTTGTGTTGAGTTTATTGTTCTTCTTGTGTTTAGATGGGTCTCTTATTGGTTCAGACACACACACACACACACACACACACACAGGAGGTATGCATGTGTGAATGTGTGTAAGTCACTCTGGATAAGAGCGTCTGCTAGAGGGCTGAACCAAACTAAATCATTCCTGTTGATTTCATGCCAGATTTATATTTCTATAGCTCCCATAAAGTATTCTGATTTGGTCTGATCTGGTTCTGAATAGTTACTGTTACTGTCTGTTTATTAAGCATATTTAAAATACTATATTTTGTATTACCAAATATGTATTAAGTATATTTTGCTATATTTTAGTAAAAAAGTAGGGCTGATTAACGCAAATTTGTTTTAACGACTCTAATTTAGCTAATTAACGCAACTTGCGTTATGTATTTTTTTATGGCTGTTGACAGTATTTTTCAGAAAACGTGTAATACAAAAAATAATCGCCTTAATGTAAGTAATCAACAGGGAAAGTTTCATGGTGATATCTAATAGTTAAATTGTTACCCTATTCATCTGTAGTGTCTCTCCTTAATATAAACTCCAGAAACATTAACAGAAATATTTTTGTTATTCACTAATCTCGCTTCTAATTTGCTGTGTTTTGATCACCGGTAAACTGCCGACAATGAAAGTCAACACATTCCTAATCTCTTCCCTTTCTGGTAGACTTTTAATTTGAAATATCTGCTGAGTTTCATGTTTATGTTTCTTTATTTTGCACAAATTAAGACTACACAAACGTAAAAAAAACTAAAAAGTGCAGGAAGAGGCAAAAAACCCACTGGGCTTATTTGAAGCCTCCACCTAGAGACAAGAATAATGTACAGACATAATATGACTACATAATAGTGATGATTAGAAAAAGATATAATAACAAGAAGCATTGACAGCGGTTTAACAATGAATGAAAAAAGGGCAACCTAGAAGTGATAAAAATTAATTAGTGAATAAAAACAGTATTTCTGTTAAAAGAGAAACTCTGCAGAAGAGTGGTCAGCCTTTTTTGTTTTAACTCTGCCTTTATTAGCAACCAGCCCATATGTTTGTATAACAGCTTGATGGTATATTGGCTTTTAATTGAACTAAATGTATTGTCTGCGTGATATCTTTTTTGCCCTCTAACAGGTAGCTGATGTGTCGTCTGACGGTATCCTGCGTTTGGATCTTGATCTTGAGGATGCCATAATGCCTAATGGGACCCATCACACCACTGTTGATGGCACTGCAACCCCCAAAGAGGCAATCAGAGTCCCAAGTCCTCCGTCCAAGGCCAGTGAAACTGCAGAGAGACGGTCCGGGGCGATTTCTGAAGAGGAGGCTCAGACCGAGCCAGAGGTCAGTCCCCAGAAAAAGGTCATCAAACCCCCCATGCCCCCGACCAAAGAGGCTAAACCCAGTTCACCACCTGAGGATGAACCTGATCAGGATGACGGTCCAGAGAAAAAGGTCTGTATGATGCAATATATAACCATTATCATTCAATGCAGAAATATTTGTGTGTTTGCATGATCTATAAAATATGATTTCATGTTCATTAAGGTCCTGAAGCCTCCTATGCCTCCGTCTAAAGAAGCCAAGCCGTCTGCTTCACCTGTGGAAGAAGCTACAGAAGCTGAAAAGAAAACGACGGGTCCACCACCACCAACCCCTCCCAACAAACCCAGCCCCAGCAGCTCCACGAGCAACCCGGCAGAGGCCTCGCAGTCCAGGCCGAACTCCCACCCTCCTACCCCTCCATCCAAAGAGAAGAAGCCCTCCCATCCTGCTGAGGAGCCGGACCAAGAGGTTCAAGACTCGACTGATGAGAATAAGGAGAAGGAGGAGACAGGAACAGATGAGGTGGACCAGTCGGTTTCTAAAGATCTACCCAGTGATGTTGAACCTGAGAGTCCCAGCGAAGAGGTACGGGTTTCTGGAGAAGAATCAGAGGAGACTATGACTAAAGCATCCGACAATGAGCCCACAGAGCAACTCAGAAAGAGTCCCAGTCCTCCTCTAATCCCCAAGAAAAAGCCTGTTCAGCCTGACGAGCAACACACGGACGACAACATGACTATAACGCAGACTGATGAGGGCCAGGACTCCGCTGCATTACTGCAAACAGCCTCAGATACCTCAGCCAGCTCTCCTCAATCAGAAGAGGCTCTACCCAAGAGGGAAGTCCAGTCAGTGGTTGTCTCTGTGAGTGACCCGGTCGCTGACGGCCTCAGCCTGAGTCCACTGCTCTGTCACCTGCCCGGGGAGAAGAAAAAGAAGACGGAGGAGAAATCCGTCGACAGCGGTCAGCACTCGGACGACGACAGCGAGGGCTCCGGGAGTGAAGACACGCTGGCGGCTTCCACGCGTGCGTTGAGAGGAAGCAACGCCGGGCTGGATGTGTTGGACGCCAGTGAGGAAGTCATTCAGCAGATCCCCGTTAGTATAAGGCCGAAACAGGCCCCACCCAAACCTCAGGTCAGACCGAAAATCTTTCCCTCTCGGCGTTCAGAGCCCACTCCTCCTCTCAAACCTTCAGCCATGGGCAGGTCTGCCTCCATCGGAGATCTGCTGTCTGACTCTTCAGTCCGCGTTCAGGCGAAACAGCCCACCGGAGCTGTGGTCGGAGGCGACGCGGCCCCTACCGATGACTTCAGGAAACTTGAGACTGAAGTGGCGCTGGAGATGGAGAAGACGAAGGAGCTCCAGAGCAGAGTGAACCAGTCCGGGGGGGGAGGTGACGGGGAGGGCGCGCCGGAGGACCTGCTGGCCAAGGCCATGGAGAAGCTGAAGAAGGCCGACCACGTCCTGAGGGAAGTCAATAAACTGAAACTCGCAAGGAGCTCAAGCACCAGGAAGAGCTGGTGAATGTCAGTCACAGAGAGAATGACTTAGAATTGACCGTTCGCTAAACCTGTCTCCTCAACAGTTGACTTTTCAGAGGGCAAAATCATCTAGAAATGAGAAGCTGCTTTTGTGTTCCTCTGACTGAAATCACTGGTTCCCTGCAACCCTTTAAAGCAGGGGTCAGCAACCTGCAGCTCTTTAGCACCTCTCCGGTGGCTCCCTGTGGCTTTGACAAAAATTATATAGAAATGAATAATGGTTATTTTTTAACATTTCAACTTTCGTTAATCATTGAAGTGATTCTTACATTCACCAACTGCAAACGTGTAGCCTACACACCACAAATTTTAACATTTCAGGAGGGCTGACCCAAATGCTTTGAAGCTTCGACCGTTGCCATGGTAATCAACCTCCAAATCAGTGTTCGAATGCTTCGTTTTCTAATCTTTTTATATATACAAGTATTTAATAACAATGTATAAATCCCGAAATAGCCCATGCAATAAGGAATAATCCCACAACATTATTCATATTGAATATTAATTATTATTAGTTATTTAACTAAAACAGGGGAGATGGAGACCGACAGACAGAAGAACATGTCAGCCTGCCCGCGCCATGCTGCTCCGCAAAGCTTCGAAGCTTCGATGCCCAAAAAATGGTAATCGGGACAGCCCTACATTTCAGTCAACTAACTGTGTGTCATATAGCCTACATACGTACGTCTACGGCCCCGGCGCCTTATCCTCTAATTTTGCCGATCTACACGTGTTGGCTAGTTTTGAGTTGAATTTCTGATTCTTACATAGAGTCCCTTTAATAGTTCACTATCTCTTTTTGATAGTGAAGGTTGCTGACCCCTGCTCTAAAGGATAGCGATTCTACCTAAGAGAAAGGAAAGCCTGTTACAGGTGTAACAACACTGGCTACGGGAGGGTCAGGGTTTAGTGAACGGTCACTTGATTGAGACCAGAATGACAGAAATCTCTCATTTTCTATGGTTATGCGGCACATGCAACTGTTTGCTCAGAATTAACTAAGTGCAATTATTTCTAGTTTAACTTTCTCTGCAGCTGAAAATAATGCTTAACGTTCTACTGTGTATTTTTTTGTTAATATTCGATATTTTCAAGAACGATTACTTGAAAGTTAATTAAAAAAATAATAATAATATAATGACAAAGCAGTACTGTCAATACATTGAGAACATGCAAAAACAAAAGTACTAAAAAGTGTTAATACCAAATTACACAAATTGTTTTAATAGTTTACTCTTTCTTTTATTTTCAGATACCATGTTCTTGCTGGCAGTTTTTTTATATATTGTACATAATTGATACTTTTACTACAGCATCTGCTGTTTATTGTTGATGACGAAAGATGTACCAACCTAGCTCAGGAGTTTTCTGAAATTCATCTTTTCAGTTAATCATAAAGCAAAATGAAGAAGTGCTTCTCCACATGGAATGATTCCAGTTTTATTATTAATGATATGTTTTTCATACTGATATTGTACATAACACGGAACGCAGAGCTTGTAGCAGCCCGTTTGGCTCTAACTAACCCTTTTTACAGTTTAATTTTACATTCATTTGATTTTATGAATCTATGCTCCTCTGTGATGTTCCTCGCAATTTTGAATCATGAACTCAGAATTTCCCCTATTTTTGTCCAATGCTTTGTTATTAAAATGGTATGACGGTTAGTGTTTAAGACTATTTTAAATATGTCACACCATTTAGAGTATGCAAGAATATTTTCTAACATTAGTTATAATTTTGTACTCTTTTGATAAAATTTGCTATTGCCCAAATAAACAAAGGGAAACTACCTGTTTACGTTTTGTGTCTTTAATGCATTATCGTTCTATTGGTTTCCTTTTAGAAAAGAGACAACACACCATAAATTGATGCTATGGAGTTACTTCTAATTATACTTGAGAGCAAAACTATCGACATGCAATCAAAACAATGTTTTATTGCAAGTAAAATGAATCCAGAAGTTTAGTTTGTGAATCCAAAAGTTTTGTTTGCAAATCCAAATGTTTGCAAATCCAAACGTTTTGTTTGCAAATCGAAACGTTTTGTTTACGAATCCGAAAGTTTTGCAAAAGCATTTGTCTGTTTCTTAACAGCTACAGTACATATACAATATTTGTCTGTATATTTAAAACAGTATTCCTGGTTATTTTGCAGGTGGAAATCCAATCCCACTTCTCTGGGATTGGATTTCTATTGTCTCTTTCTCTCTCTACTTCTATCCCCCTCTTTCTCTTAATCTAGACCATGGCGGACAAACGGAGTCTGCAAACCACAGGACAATACTGCAGTCAATACAGTTTGGGCAAAAAAAGGGCGCGTTCCTGTCCTACCTAAGAAAAAGGGGCCGCGTAAACAAATGAACTATGTGGCCCCCCTGCGGCTGCAATCGGACCCGTCTCAGATTTTCTAAAGCCTGAAAACAGAGACATGAGGAGGACTAGAAGTCTAGTTTTATCTCAGAACACTTGAATTACAATATGCTGAAAGGTTATTATGGAATTTTTGCCCAATGATGCCACAAATATACAGCTTTAATCTTTTTTTTTTATTACAGTGTGGAAAGTTTTGCTCTCAATTCTGTTTGATTGGATGATAAAGACACAAGAGTAACTCCATAAACTGCCCTACACTTTCTAGGAAGCACAGTTTCTAAAAACCGGATGGACTACATTTTATTGTGAAGGCCGTGACCGGAAGTCCGTTATAAACCGTTATAACTCGGTGTAGCTTGATGTAAATAACTGAGACATCGCGTCCAGCCTCCTTTCATTCATCTGCTGACAAATATGCTCTTAATAATAAGACTATAATGAGAGAAGAGATGACAGCGACGAGTCAGAAGCTTCTTTAAACAGAGAAGATGGAGGACGAGCTGGGTTCGGAGGAGGACATCTGTGAGTAACGAACCACTCTGCTTCAGTAGTGTTTCGGTGTAATGGGCGACTGTGTTAACTGGTGACTCTCAGCTAAACGTTTCCGTTGTTACTGGTGATAACTTGCGTAAATGGATGGTGTAGGTAATGAACACAGATAAGTAATGTGTTTAATATTGATTAAGTGAAATTTAAGGCTTTTATGAGGACTCCTAGCTACATTTGTGTTTTCAACAGCTGCCGTAAACACGACGCATTCTGCTGAGAGGCACCAGTTAACACGGTCACTCGTTACACCGAAACACCACCAGCAGCAGGGTGTCGACCAGAGAGCAGATATACAGGCTACTACTACAACCCAGCTTAAAGGTCCCATACCGTGCTCATTTTCAGGTTCATACTTGTATTTTGTGTTTCTACTAGAGCATGTTTACATGCTGTAATGTTAAAAAAACTATTTATTTTCCTCATACTGTCTGCTTGAATATGCCTGTATTCACCCTCTGTCTGAAACGCTCAGTTTTCAGTGCATTTCAACGGAAATGCAATGGAATTGCGTTGCTAGGCAACAGTTTGGGTCCATGTTTACTTCCTGTCAGCTGATGTTATTTACATACACTGCAACCAGGAAATAAACTGGGACACATTTAGAATGTTTACGTTTAAAACCGTGTAATAGTCTAAATATTGTATATTTGTGACATCACAAATTGACAGAAATCCTATAACGGCTTGTTTCAAACTCAATTTCTGAATACGGGCTTTGTGTATTTCTCCATGGATTGAGCGTTTTGATAGTTTAACAGTATTTATATAGAACTTAAACCTGCTTTATAATGTAAAAGACCTGAAAATCTCACTTTTTACAATATGGGACCTTTAAAAAAAAAAAAATGAAATACTGTCACTTTGCTTAACCCCCTTAAACCCGCTGACTTTACTGTCCTTCAGAGGCTCTAGAGGCTAAGTTACGCTCCAAAGTTGGGCTAAGTCTTAGTGAGGGTCCCAAAAGGGGTCCATCACAGCCTCATGAAACTTTACAACCACAGACTAGAGACCTAGAGCATTCAGAGGATGGAGGGCTTTCCTAGCTAGACTGACAATAAGGGGGTTTCTGAGCAGTTTACACAACAGAAGTACTCGCCATCCAATCGCCGAAAAATGCAATTCTTACAGGAATCTCCAAATGTCTCCAGAAGTTTTTGAAACCAAATCACAGCATGGCTTTTTTCTATGGTGTTCCTCAAGGTCTTGGTGTCTTAATGTGGTATAATGGAGGGATTATTGATCATTTTTATCAATTCTCACGTGGTGTCCCACTTTACGGCAACTCACCCTAGTCTACACATGGTGGAGGATTGTGGGAAGTCGCCCACTGACCTGTGTTAAATTCTTGTCCAACATGCAGTGGCTTCCACACCTGCACTAATACTGTATTCTGTCATCTGCCAAGTGCAATAGTGTTCAGTGCTTCTTAACTCTATTTTACTACAGCCAATGATGTAGGCTATAGGGTTAATACCTGAGTCATTGAATACAGTGCAGAGCAGTATAACACTAATATCCCTCCTCGTCTATCATCCCCGACAGTGCTGTGGTCAGAGAAGGAGTTCCACGATGCTGCGAAGAGGAACGACCCCGGGAGAATGCAGGAACTGATCAAGAAGGGCGTGGACGTCAAGGCCAAAAATAACGTGAGCTTTGCTGAAGGACAAACATTGAAAATAATTTTTGTTTTTGAATAGTCAATATATTTGAGTGTCGGCCTGCACTGTGAGGAGCTCTCAGTCATGTATCTCTACCTGTCTCTGTCCAGATCGACCGTAAAGCGCTGCACTGGGCAGCAGGAGCTGGGAACGAACAGGCTCTACGTCTCCTACTGGACCACGACACCGACGTCGATGAGAAGGACACCGTATGTACACGTTCCAATGACCATTTACCTCTGAATTCATTCATTCATCCTAACACAAAATATAATAATCCACTAGTATGTAAACTCACTGAGTGCAGGGTATACGCAGGTATATGGAGTATACTCACTTATTTTTAGTTGTCATTGCGTAAACCCACTTCTAAATCCCGTCTGATGCATGAATCAGCAGGGAGGATACTGCTCTATATACTTGTACTATCAGAGCTTTGCTGTTACTGTATATAACACTTCTAAATGTTTGTCCACAGTTTGGCATGAATGCTCTGCTTCTGGCCTCCTGGTTCGGTCACCTAAAAGTCCTCCAGATCCTGGTGTCCTGCGGAGCGAAGCTCAACTCTGAAAACAAAGTAAGAGCTGCTTCATGTCCTCATCACTACAGACTCAAACTACGAGCAAACTGTCTGACTGATATCTCTCTGTTAGGATGGTCTGAGCATGCTGCACTGTGCTGCCCAGCGAGGCCACATCAGAGTGTTGGAGTTCATCATGGAGGACCTGGAAGACATCTGTCTCGACAGAGTTGACAAGGTGACTCCTTGCTTGGCACTATTTTACATTTTACTGACAGATGTTGCTCAAATGGTGACAAAAGAACTGTCCTTGTGTAGAACATATGAGTCTAAATCCTGCTCCTTTCTTTCCATGTCTTTACTATAAGTGAGGTGAGGTGAATCAAACACGACCCTTTCATGTGAACACTGTGTATATACAGTATACCGTAGTCCCTTTTAATCGCCGGTATGGAGACACGTTTTGACAAATAAACGCAGGGTAACTTTTGTCAATATGGAGATGTTACACATCGTTAGATCGGTCAGACTCTCCACATTTCAATCGAAATAAAAAGTGGCGACTCCTTACCTTTTGAAGCGGTCATAAAGTCAGAATATGTGTCCATTCCTTGATTATTTATATTCCTTTAGTCCGTAAGAGTTCACCAATCAAAAGAATCAAAACCAAGTTGTGAATATTGTCATGTGTAGTCCACGAAGAAATGCAGGTGTCCCCTCCTGACCTTTCTTTGTTTAGCTTTCACCCCGTTTCCGTCCTGTTTCGGCAGGCCGTCTCGTCGCTGACGGGCAGCTGGATTTTAACAGGATATAGAGAGGTGGTGTGGTGTGCCGTAAAATGAGCGTTGTTGCGAGATCAAATGATTCGTAACTGATATGTTATTCGATAGTTCCGTACTGGAATAAATGATCAATTAGATAGTATTTCTCATCTTTCTCAGTTTTGTGCGAAAGGAATTAAAGGCCCGTCCCATATAGACGCCTGTCCCAAATATAAGCGGGTTGAGTTACAGTAAGTGATTGAAGCAAATAAAAGCCTGGGCTATTAACTGCAGTTTTACGGTATGTACTGTACAGTAGCTCCTGTGTGTAACCTGCTGATGTCTCTCTGACCAGTCAGGGAAGACGGCGCTTCATCTGGCTGCTGAACATGGACAGTTTGAAGTGGTGGAGTTTCTGATTGGAATGGGCTGCGCACATGGTTTAAAGGACAAGGTAGTGACACACACACACATAAATCAAATCAGTAATTCAGTACTCAAGCAGACAGAATAGGCTGTTGTGCTTGATGAAAAGAGAATAAGAAGTTATTTTAGTGAAGAGCTAAAATGTTATACTTCAGTATTTGATTTGTTCAGCTGCCACAACCACACCTCGGCCGAGCTAATACAAGTTGAAATGCATCCAAAGTTTTAAAGCCGTCTTTAAACCAACAAACAGCATGAAGGCGGATGTGTTCTGACTTTAAATCCTTGTTTACACTGAGCAGGGATAGAAACGGTCCTGTTACTGTAACTTCCAACAGCTGCCTCAAAGTAAATACACTTCAACTGCCACTATTCATCGTACAGCCGAGGTGAGGCTAAATGCCACGGTTGGTGGTTACCATAAAACATTCCATCAGTGTTAGTTGGATTTTCTTGTGCTTTTTCTGTATTTTTATTTAACTTTTTTTAGTCATAACAGACGTACATGCAGCTCCGAGGTGTTCAATAAATTCTAGTGATCCATTTTCCTAATTTGATGTAAATTGGTTTATCTGCCGTGTTTACGACATAAGAACAGGTGAAAAGTTCCTTTTAAAAAATCATTTTCATCTGTGAAACAGGTGGAGAAAAAACGTTTTGCCGAGAACATTTTTTAAGTTACTTTTTTCCCATCTGTGAAAACAGGTGAAAAGTTTTGCCAGGTGAATTTTTTTGTCAGGATTTATTTATTTTTTCTTTTCTCTGTTTGTTGTTGTAATACTCATATCGGCCACAAGAAGCTGAAGTGCATCACTTACCCCATGTTCTGCACAGGACTAAAATATAAAACAGATATTAGAGAGGGAATTATGACCTGTTTAACTTCCTAACAGCTTACCAAGATTTGTATTAATCAAAGCAAATATCTAAATAACCATTTGAATTGTGGGTTTTTATGCAAATAACCACTATAGACGACAGTAACGTAATAAAGTATAGTAGGGTTCCACCGGAAGCTACGGTGGAATAAGAACACTGTAATTTACCGTGCATATAATGTTTTTTATGTAAAATATATCGAACATTGAATGACATCAGATCTAAAGTCATTTAGCATAGATATTTCAAAAGTGGCAAAAAACAAACTTGCCTGCCTCAGTGGCAGGAAGTGAAACAAGTTAATTTCAGACCCTGCTAACAGCCCCTCTTGACGTGCTTCGGTGGTTATAGTGTGTGAAGAGGAAGCTGAGTTTCTGGCTGTAATGTGTTGTTATGTCTGGACTACAGGAAGAGAACACAGCCATCCATCTAGCAGCGAGGTGTGGCCACACAGAGGTCCTGCTGAAGATGGTGGAGACCGGAGTGGACGTCGATGAGAGAAATATAGTGAGTGGACGGCACTGGGCTGCAGACTTTAAGGCCCAATTTATGTTACTTAATTAGAGGGACTGTGGTGTATAATTAGCAGCCTGTCTGCATTTTCTCCACGTTACTTTTTAGTTTTACAGAAGCATTTTTGTCAGTTGTGTTGGTCACAGTAGTGCCGTGTTTACTGTAAACTTGCACCATCAAATACACACATTTTGTCTGTGTGTAAGTAATAAAACCAAAGACCTGCTAAAGGTTTCACCTCAAGAAGCATGCAGGAATAATACAGTGGGCAGTTTGCAAAGTTTTAAACCTCTGCATAGTGTCAATATGTGTTTAGGTATTAGGTACATAAAGGTGATATTGGCTTAGAATCTTAAACATATAACTTTATAAAAGATTTCTTCAGATCTCTCCTGGTCAGAGGCGACTTTAGTAAAGTTATTAACCCCTTATTAACCGGTGAAAGAAGTTGCTCTGATGTCCGTACAGGACAAAAATGTCTGCGTCAAAGACTTGCCAAATTATATATAATAAAATATATATTATAAGTACAGTATATAAAATATAAACACCCCATCACAAACAAAGCTGCACCACGGTATCATCAATGTACCTGCTGTGTTTTTAGGATGGTCTCACAGCGTTGCACCTGGCAGCTGATGGAGGTCACTATGAATGTGTCAAACTGCTGCTGGAGTCCGGCTGTAACGCCAACGCACAAACTAATGTAAGCTTTGTTCATTCCATGTCATATATCATTTACAACAAGATATTACAAATATATTTTTTTTTATCTTTCGACAGTCTGAAAGAAACCCTGAGTTTAAACTTTTCTTCTGTCTGCAGAGGAACATGAATGCTCTCCATTACGCGGCTCAGCATGGCTTTGACAGAGAAACCAGTCTGCTGCTGGAGGCAGGAATCAACAGAGATGCTGTAGACAATGTAAGTCAGACGACGTAAGGACTTATTTCTTGGTTTGTCTGATGTAGTAGAAAAACTTGCCACCCTGGCCTCTTTGGGTGGAAAAATACAAGTTTGTTGCGCTTCTGGCCACCCCGAATCATCGCAGGTGATTTTGGAACGGTGTGGTCTGTTGCACCCATAGACATATACTGTATACTGTACATAGACACCGCATTATGACGATATAACGGAGAGCATAATATACGATGTGCTATTCTCACAGCCACCAACTTAAAGAAGGGTCCTTTGTTCAGGTGGGCAGCTCTCTTATTATTCACATATCAGCTGAAATGTTCTTATTGTCTTCTCTCTTTTTGTTTGAAACAGCAACACAACACAGCGCTCCACCTAGCTGTGTTCAACAACCACACAGAGGTTCTACGGCTGCTAATAGATGCTGACTGTGACCTGGACATCACTGACGGTGTGAGTACGCACCTCTACAGCTCTACTGGCACACATTAAAGAACATCTCTGTGTGCCCACGTCCATTGTGATACATCTTAGAATGTATTTACTGTACATGACGCTGTGTTATGTGGTTGACAGAGACAACAGAGTGCGTTGCACATCGCAGCAGAGTACGGCTGGCAGGACTTGGCTGAGATGATGCTAATCTCTGGTGTTAACCTCAATCTGACTGACAAGGTAGCACACAGCACACAGCGTCACCCAGGACACAATAAAGCTTCTCAAGTGTCATGATTTATGGCTGTATTATAATTTGCTTTTTGTGTCATCTCTCTCTTTCTATTCTAATTGTGAATTCCAGGTTATATGTACCTGCTAATACTCTTGTATCTATGTCATCTAGCAGAGTAATGTACTTCCTTTTCTCTGTTTTACTGACTACGTGATATACACAGCAGGGGAAGACGTGTCTGGAGGTGGCGGCCAGAGGAAACCAAGTCATCCTGGTCGACATGATCATCAAAGCTGACCGGTTTTACAAATGGGAGAAGGTGAGCTTATCCTCATTTGACCGGCAGTGGCTCTATTACTTTCACTACGGTTTGCCAAGGTTCCTGCTGCGCCAAAGCAATTACAGCCATGTGGGATTTTTGTTGTGCCTGGGGTTGTTGACACTGTTTACCTTGGTTTTATCTGCATCTAATAACACTACCCCTACCCAAGATAATTCAGAGTGAGCTTTGCTGGTTTTAATAGTTATTTAATGTTAACTCCAGATGCTTTGTACAGTACACCACATGTATACCTACATGTACACTTTGTATGAAAACCTTCAGGATCAGATGAGCCGTGAGCTGGACTCCTGGGTGGCGAGGCCTCTGAGCTTCAAGCAGGACCACCAGTCAGAGACGCAGCACCTCCGGTCTGTCCTGTGGAGCCTGGCCACCAAGCACCTGTGCCGCGGGGAGTGGAAGATCCTGGCACAACACTGGGACTTCAGCGACGCACATATACGAGCTTTAGAACAACAGTGGACAGGTGAGCTATGCCAACCTCTGGAAAATGGTTTGAATTACACACATTAACACACACTACTGCTGTTAAACATCTCTGCACATGAATGGCTCCAGCAGGGAGATATCTGTTTGGATACCATTAAATCATGTATTGTTTTATTCTGCAAATTACTCACAGCATGTTTCACAACCTCGGCACTGGCTGATTCACTCTACTAGCTGTCTGATCCCAGCAGCTGAAAGGTTGATACCACTCTCATTATCAGTACATACATATGGAGCAGGAGTCAGTTAGCTCAGCAGGGAAAACAGCTAGCCTGGGTCTTATTCGTACAGTTTCTAGCTGATTTGTCAAGTATTTAATACTCTTATCAACATGGGAGTGGACAAATATTCTGCTTTATACAAATATATGTATATATTACTGGAAATCAATTACCAACACAAAACAATGACAGATATTTTCCAGAAACCCTCACAGGTACTGCATTTAGCATAAAACAATATGCTCAAATCATAACATGGCAAACTGCAGCCCAATAGGCAACAACAGCTGTCAGTGTGTCAGTGTGCTGACTTGACTATGACTTGCCCCAAACTGCATGTGATTATCATAAAGTGGGCATGTCTGTAAAGGGGAGACTCGTGGGTACCCATAGAACCCATTTACATTCACATATTTTGAGGTCAGAGGTCAAGGGACCCCTTTGAAAATGGCCATGCCACTTATTCCTCACCAAAATTTTGTGAAGTTTAGCCGCTGATAAGAGTATCAAATACTTGACAAATCTCCCTTTAAGGTTCATTTTGAACAGATAAAAAACGTGCGACTAATTTGCGATTGATTGCGATTAACTATAGATAATCATGCGATTAATCACGATTAAATATTTTAATCGATTGACAGCCCTAGTTTTCACTCCTCATCTTAACTAGGACTTTACAGAGATATTGATACGTGTTATAACTCTTAATTGAACCTGCAGGTATGAAAAGCTTCAAAGAGCATGGTCACCGAATGCTGTTAATCTGGCTTCATGGAGTGGTGATGGCTTCGGAGAACCCGATCAAAGGCCTCTACGAGGGGCTGGTGGAAATCTCACGGACAGATTTGGCAGGTGAGCCCTTCAAACTGCACCATGGTTTGTATTCATGTTTAACTGTCACTGCTGGCTGAGCGTTGTATTGAAGCTACTGTGTTCCTGAACACGTGGTGTATTGGTAACACATCTGTGTTCAGTGGCAGTCTGTGAGGTGGTGGGTGGGATGTGTAGGTGCATGATGTCTCCTTGTTGTTTTGAATCATCCAGAGTGCATCCGGCAGAAGGCGAATGCAGAGACCAGCTCTCCCAAAATGTGCTCTGCAATGTGATCAACACTGTGAGTGAACGCGAAGGTAGTCTCACATAGCCAAACCTACGTATCTCCACAGTGCTGTGTCAGCACTAAAGAAAGGTAGTATCATTCTGCTATAGGGGGAAAAAACACTTGTTTGTATTTCTTTAAAACAATCACAATTGTCTTGGGGGGCGCTTACCACAGGATGCAGCGACGGTGCCCTTGTAAGATAACACAAATCCACTTCACATTCATCTATTTAACTGTAAATGCCCATGAAAAAGCTTTATATCATCCATAGCATGACCTGTTTACATAGTCACACATTGAATATACCGTGATTGTTCTGAGTTTAGTTCACAGATAATTTATTTTAGGGTTAGGTAAAGTGATGGTTGTAAACCTGTAAAATACCTGGTGAAAATGTAAAATATTATTTGTTTGTTTAATGCATGCAGCGAACACCTGCTAGCACCACTCACACTGTACTGTTTCTCTGTACTCTGTACACCAAGGGCTTTTCAGCACATTATCATTCAGCCTAATATGATGTAATGCTTTCTCCTGCAAAGTTCGTAAAGCTGCATTTAGTAATGCAGAGGAAGCCTGGCCAGGGTGACTGTTGTCAGGCTATTAAATAGGCGTTATCGGTCGCTATAAGCCCCATAGATGTGTGTCAATAGGGGCCTACTACACCCACTAGTAGGTTATATTATCTATTCACATAGTAGATCACCGAAAGAAGGTATAAAAGAACCCTCTAACGACCTCTAGCGACCGTACTAATTACTTTCACCCAGGAAACCGGATTTGCATCCCGTCTGAAACCAACAGTGTGTAGTTGTCTTTGTGTTTGTAGTTATTTAAACCCAAAATACAGTGTTTTTCCCTAAACTTAGAGATGTTGTAGTTTTGTTGCCTGAACTTAAAGAAGTTGTAGTTTTGTTGCCTAAACCTAAAGAAGTTGTAGTTTTATTGCCTTAACCTAAATAAGTTGTAGTTTTGTTGCCTAAACTTAAAGAAGTTGTAGTTTTATTGCCTAAACCTAAAGAAGCATTTTTGTTCAAAACGTGACATTTCATTCAGTTTTACATGTTAAAACGTGTTACTTTTAAGTTTCACTTTCAATTTTACAATGCAGTAGGCGTAACAGGCTCCTATTGACCCACATCTATGGTGCTTATAGTGACTAATAACACCTATTTAATAGCCTGGTAACAGTCGAATCGGGTGCTAGGAAGGTGATCGGATTATGCACTTTATTTACACAGTGCAACCGTAGTACATGTGTAACAAAAATGTAAAGAAAAACAAACAAAGCTGGCTTAACCGAGGAAAACTCGGCTCAAATAGTAGTTAAGGCATGATCACACGCACACAGCTACACGGACAACTAGTGATGTTCTGCTATATGTTACACAATTTATTCATATGATTATTTATTTCATAAAGCCTTATAATATATTTAATATCAAACACATAATCACTTTGGAAGATCGGTGGACGCTGTTGACAACTTTAAAACGCTGTTTTCCTCTGTTCTATTATGTGCTCAGGCGGTGCTATATATATATAAATATTACCAGGGAGAGAGACGACACCAGCCACACACTGCGGCAGCTTTCACATTAAATACACTGTACAGCTATGATTCAATCATATAACCACAGAAGCACATGGAAATGTTCAGATAAATGTACCAGCATCTTTATTATTGTAATCTAGTTGTTGTTATTATAAACATTGATGTCAGGTTTTAAACCTCAGCTACAGTCTTCTCTGTCTCCGTGGGGGACGGGACGTCAGGCTCTGCACTTTCTGTCTTTGTGGCCTTAAAGAAAAAAAATGTTTCATTCAGTTTTGGCTATAATTGTTTGTAGAGAAAGAGCATAACGACAACTTCATTCCATTAGAACGAGCGACATGATCGGCCTCGGTTTAGTCCTCAGTTTAACCCAGTTATCTACAGCACAGTTGGGAGGGAAAAGACGGCTCGGTGTTGACAAAAGCTTTGGTTGATCTGGTCATAACTGGTAAACATATGCAACGGCTGGTGGCGGGTCACAAGTAGACACAAGGTTTATTTTGAAGGGTCACCAGCCAAAAGGTTGGAAAGCACTGTTAACTAGATAACTGGGTTAACTGGGCATCCTTTCACTGGCACAAGAAATGGGAACGACGGCCAGAACTATGAAAATAAAATATCCAGTTTATAAAAAAACAGAACTTCTGTGTGTATATTTACAGGGACATTATGTATTTTAATGCATGGTGTAAATAAGATTAATGGTGTATATGCATGTAATGAATACATATCTCTTCCGAAGTACTTTCACAAAGTAATGACAACAGTTTTTGTAATGATTTGTATGATAAATCTAATGTTTTTATAGCACTGTATTGTAGTATGCCAATGTACTGCTGCTTTTTTGAATGATCCTTTAGTGGTTT
The DNA here is from genome assembly GCF_015220745.1 of Sebastes umbrosus. Lineage (NCBI taxonomy): Eukaryota > Metazoa > Chordata > Actinopteri > Perciformes > Sebastidae > Sebastes > Sebastes umbrosus. The sequence continues at coordinate 4,296,031 of NC_051270.1, forward strand.
AATCAAGAACAGGTTATGATAAGAGTTTGGTTGTTAAGCAGCTAACTCATACGTGTCGGTGGAGTATAAATATAAGTTGTGTTTGCATGAGTTGAAGATATTTTTGTGTGCAGACAGTCACCTTTTAAAAAGCCTGGCTGGTCCTTGAACCCCTCATGAGTGATTATTGTATAAAGATCAATGCAATAACTACATTTTTCTGCACCAATGCAACTTTCTTTTTGTATAATTAATGTATAAACTTCCAATGCAACTATGTACATACATGACATGTTCATAAGATCAATAAAAACTCCACTTTGAAAACAAATGTCCAATTTTCCCCTACAAAGCTGAACCATCGTTCACTAACGGCAAACAGAAATAGAAAAGGGTTAGTGATGATTTATCAGTTTACACTGGAGAAATGCTTGCAATACTGTATTATAGCAGTGCAGTGAATAGAGGAGACCATTGAGAGCAATCATTTGCTCAGTCTCAAGTTCATCACTAGCTAGTTCACAGTACAGTCTTTCAGACAGCAGTCACCAGACATTTTGATTGAAATTCTAATAATAATATGTTTATGAATACCAGCACATATTGGTATCAAAGGAAATGAAATGGTAGATAAGGTTGCAAAGGAGGTTACAAAAAATAATTTTATTGATTTAACAGTTAGCAAAACAGAAATGAAAAGCATTATTAAACAGAAACTGAAGGAAAGGTGGCAGAAGCGATGGGAGGAAGAGAGGAAAGGACGGTGATTTTACAGAGCTTAAAGGAAATTAGGGAGAAATGAAGTGTGTAGGAAGGATTAAATACGTAAACATGATAGAGGTAGATGTAATTACTGTGGGAAAGAGGAAATGGTAGAGCATGTTGTATTGCATTGTGAGAGATATGAGGAAGAAAGAAGGCATTTGATTCAAGGCCTTACAGAGATTTTTATTTGTATTTTTATTTTGTATACTTTATTTAAAAAGTTCAATACAATATATTCGCATGTTCAGATTTTTCATTACAATCCTGCAAAAATATTTTATAGTATAAAAAAAACAAAAAAACTGAAAATAACTGCATTATACTGTACACTGACTGTGCAATATCATTACTACTCAGGTGTAATTCATACTGTGCAATATTTTCAGGTGTAATTTCATTTCATTCTCACTGTGCAATATCTTTTTTCCACTTCCTTCTATTTAAATGGTTCATATTTTGTTACACTTTGTTTAGCTCTTTTTTTACTGTGTTAGCTGATGCATCTTGTTTTTTGCACTATCCCCTTTGCTGCTGTACACTGCAAAATACCCCACTGCGAGACTAATAAAGGAATATGTTATCTTATCTTATCTTAAAACAAATAAAATGTAAGGAAAGGAAAAGATTAATAAAAACCAAAAAAAATAAAAAAACAAACAAACAAAAAAATAAAAAACATTCAGGGTCTGTTAAACAATTGTAGCCTTACGGAGATTAAAATACACTGTGATATAATATTCTACAAGAGAACTCACTAAATGAGTGTTACAGAATATTATTTAAGTATATTAAAAATTAATATATTGAACAAATATTAGTTTATTTATTTATATATTTTTGTAGTTATTGTTTTTTAAATATTGTAAATACTAGCCAGTCTGATCAACACTTCATACCAGTTGGTGTCAGTAATGCACCAAATCGTTGTTTGCCAACCGCCAATAAACCTCCAAAGAAGAAGACGAGTTTTGTCGCATTGCATTCTGGTTCTTGTGGTCCGTTTCCTCTATTGTTGTCTTCTCTGCAGAGCTTCAGCTCTAACTGCTCTGCCTCCACAACAATGATGTCTTCGGGCAGCACACTTTCACAGACTCCTGAAGCTGGAAGCGGAGGTTTGTAATTCATCTCAAACATTTTAAGACTGATGCTGAACTCTTTACGTTTTTGTCTATTTGAGTTTAAACTACATTAACTAGCTATGTGACTACTAAGCTAGCCAGTCAGCTAGCTGTAGCATGCTAACCTGCTCTAGTTCCACTCTATTGTTGTCACATAACTAGATAATTAAGTTGTATAACGTTGTATAAATGTCCCTTTCAGGAAACAAGAGGGTCCCGTGTCCGTTGCACGGCTGTAAGCGGGTTTACTCAGACCCGACCTCTCTGGAGAGCCACATCAAGGACCATGAGGTGTCTGCTGAGTCCCTCCCAGGTGAGTCTCTCCTCTCACAGGTCTGGAGGTCCATGTGTGGGCAGTAACACCATGTTAACAGCATCAATATTACATTAAAGTCCTACATGTCCTCATGTTATAATGTAGATGAACGACTCCACTGTTTGTCCCAAGTAGAGACCCACAATAGACCCTTTTCTAAAGGGGGTACAGGGGGTCTTCAGGGGGAGATAGCAGGTCAACAGTAGATGTCACATAGAAGTGGTGTACATCATCTGAAAGCTGGGAACCTGGAGATTAATTTGAGATGCAGCTCAGCACTGTGTGTCAAGATGTTCTGGTCATAAATTGGAAATAAACATGAATTAATAATTTAAAATGAATTGTGAACGTGTATAAGGGTTTAGAACATTATGATAGAAGTATATGATGACCATCCCCATGATCTATTATGTCTCATAAGTTGTTGCAGTAATTTTGGGGTTGATACCATTTGTTACACAGATTTGGTGCGAAATTTAACAATTTTTTACCACTGGAGAATTGATAAAAATGATCAATAATCCCTCCAAAATACCACATTAAGACACCAAGACCTTGAGGAACACCATAGAAAAAGCCACGCTGAGATTTGGTTTCAAAACCTTTTGACATTTGGAGATTTCTGCAAGAATTGCATTTTTCGGCTATTATATGGCGAGCACTTCTGTTGTGTAAACTGCTCAGAAACCCCCTTATTGTCAGTCTACCTAGGAATACCATCCATCCTCTGAATGCCATACGTGTCTAGTTTGTGGCTGTAAAGTTTCATACAGTTGGGTTCATTGGATCCACAAGAGTCTCAGCTTTACAGTGATACCCAATTTATGTAAATCAAAGACTGTTTAGGGACCCCAGTATGCAGAAATATTCAAAAACACCATTTTAGAGAAGGCAAACATAACACATTTATACAGCACTAAAAAAACTGCATGTTTTTTGTAAACACTGTCTGTCTGTCTGTCTGTCCTCTCCTCAGGAAAGGTGTTGCTGTGCTCCACTGTCGGCTGCAGCGGTTCCTTCCCCAACATGCAGAAACTGATGGAACATATGAGGCATCACCACAAACCCAACATATTCTTCCTGTGAGTTGGTCTTTATGTTACTTAGTGCTTGAAGTGGAAAAAAAAACAAGTACCAGTACTCCCCTTATTCACATGTTGGCGTGTGTATCGGCAATCTCTTGCTCTTATTTATTTATTTATTTATTTATTTATTATACTTTGGCTATGCATCTTCTATAGTAGGCCTATAATAATCCAATAATATTCCAACTGAAGCATTATAGGGTTAAGGTGGTGTGTTTGTATATTTACTCATAGTGTTAATAGTTAAAGTGCTTTCCTGTGTTATTTGTAGCCTATAGTATCACTCTATAATATAATATATTATAGGATGCCCATAGCTTTGAATCAACAGCAGCCAGCCAGACAGGCAGGTATACATTCAGAGCTGAGGTGTGTGAGCTCTTCATTCAGGTTTTAGGAGCAGAGTCCCAGTCAGGCCGCTCCTACATATTATACAGAGACACATTCTGAATTTTTACAGTGAATAAAAGAAACTAGTAGATATTAGGTTTGGGGGTCGTCCTCCAAGAAAATTAGAAGGCTTTTGACTCAAAATTATGCAATTTCACATCATTTTGGACCATTATTATTACTATAGATAACTCCCACAAAGCTTAAAAACAAAACTTACTATAGTTGAATAATTATTTTATTATTTTACACATATCAAAGCCTTCGTCTGAACATTTAATTCTTCTGTAGATGTTTGCCCTGTAAAATCATATTCTATAAAATAAGAAGAGCAGATTCAGAAAACTGTTAAATAATGTTTCATTAATTATATTTGTTCAGTAAAATGTTTCATACTGTGTATTCAGTAGTAAAAATGTTTCATACTGTGTATTCAGTAGTAAAAATGTTTGAGTATGTCATGTTGCTTCTTCTTCTGAAGGTGTGAGAGCTGTCGCACAAAGCTGCGTTCCTACCGTGGCCTCCTGACTCACCTGCACACCTGTTCCAAAGTGCCACGGGGCAAACCAAAGTCGACTGAGCTGACTGCTGCTGTGACCAACCCAAACATGACCCCCATGGACGTGGACCAGAAGCCCCCTCCATGGCTGGACTCAATGTCTACACCGCAGCAACTACCCCCTCAAATCCCAACCCCAGAGGGTTCCCTCCTCGCTGCTGTTCTTAAGCCAGACCCCGATGTCCCCCCTGTCCTCAGTCCCCCCTTCTTGTCTAACCCGGTGACCTCCCCTCCCCAGCTTGCTCCCCCGCAGCTCGCAGAGGCAGCTGCTCCCCAGCCTCAGCTCAAGAGCGAACCCTCCGCCGTGCCTGTATCTTTAAACCTGGGTGGCCCAACAGCAGCTCCCGACACCCCTGATGCCCAGGCTCAGCACCTGACACAGACCAGACCCCCTGAGCTCGTCCACCCTGCTCCAGGATCAGCTCCACGCTCTCCTCCTGGGACCACAGCTGTCTGGAAGAAGAATCAAGGTGAGCCTCTCTCTCTATACGATGCGTATCATGATACAGGGGTTACAATTCAATATATTGTGATATATTGTGATACTGTAAGCAAGGTGATATATCTTATTTTAGGAACATTTTCACAGTATAAAGAACACATCACCATATACATAAAATCTGAGTAAAATAAAATTTGTATGCAGTCTGAACAGTGGGATCTGCATTTGCATTTATCACAGTTCCTGTGTCAGGTAATATAGCACAGTTATAATGGCTCAAGCTATGCCGAATGTAATCAATAATGTGAGGTGTTGAGAAAGAATCGATTGAATGAAGCTCTTTCTGAATCCCCAGTGATGTTTGAAGCTTCGGAAGTCATCAGTCACATTTTGTTTGACTCTAGCTCTGACACACATTGATAGGAGTGAAGCTTCAGTATCATCCGCCCATCTATAGGTCACACAGAAACAACATTTTGAATTTGAAATTTTGTCTGTTCATCCATCAGGTATGTCCTGCAACAGACGCGTCCTTTGGGAGCACACTAGAGGGCGCTACACATGTGTGCAGTGCGGCCACACGACAACCAACCGTAAGGAAATCACTCAACACATCAACGCTAAACACGGCGGTAACAAACCTGCAGAAGACACAGGGAGCTCTGGTGGTGCTACTAACACATAGCAGAAAGCAGGAAGACGCATTTACTGAATTGTGCATTGTGGAGGCGTATGTTGTGTATTTGTGTCCTCAAGAACTCCTCTTCTGTTGATAGAAGTTTCTGTCAAGGGTTTATGTTTAATACACGTTTATTCTGAGTGAAGAGCCTGCAGTAGTGTCTTAATCATTTCACATTACTCTATCCATTTCCACAAAGACTTAACAAATGAGTTTTTGCCTCCTGGCACACATACAAAGACTTTTCAATAAATATTGGGAGTACTGGATCTCTCACTGCAACTTGAAGACTTCTTAACTTGACATAGCTAATCACTACTACCACTATCTCCATTGATGATGGCTTTTTATGTTCAGGTTCAACCTACTCGGAGTTAATTGACTCTGAACCAGTTTCCCACCTCAGGATTAGTCAACTCAAAGTTCAGGCTTCGACTGGGGCTGCGGTTGAAAAGTCTTTTTTTGCTTAGGAAGGTTCCTAACGGAGTGAAATGACCTGGAAGTATCTCAGTAGCAGCCATAATATGAGCTGTTCCAATTCTCTAAATGTTAAGGAAAGGAGCTTCAATGCTTCCTTTATTATCTCCTTTAGCGTAGGACACACTGGACTATCTTTTACCAAAGGAAAGGAGATAATGCCGTCCCACAATTGCTTGCAGACGCAACTTTTAAAGCGACGCACCATTCGGCCGTTCATGAAAACAAACAATATGCTTATCTTGCATAATATTTTCATAGTCATATACTAATTGGGATTCATGTTGATAAATATTAGTAGGCAGTGACAACCATTTCAATTTATTTCAAACAAGTAACATAAGTAAAAACCAAAACAATAACAAATAAAAAGAACAGTAAACATATAGCAAACAAATAATCAACATAAATAAATATTACGTCTGGAAAGGAAGAAATATACATTTAATGGTTCTACTCCGTCGCCATAACTAAAAAAATAACTCATTATTTATCATATAAACTTTTGTGGTAGCCTGTACGTTATTCCTTTGTTATTTCAATTCCATCCTCGGTAATGATATTTTTCACCGGTTGTCCACATTAGGTCAGATAATCCTTTATTATATGTTTATGTAAAGTGTTACAGCAGCAGAAGGACCTGCGGTATCTCGCTTTCACACCGCAGGTGAAGCAGCATGTCGTGGAAAGCCCTATTTAAAAACGAACAGGGGGAAGCATCGCTTTTTGTAGTCCATCTTCGGAACATTGTAGTTTCACCACGTCAATAACATCCGCCGTCGTCGCATCATAATTACAAAGCTTATAGTGAAATTGCAGTTGGATTCTCTTAACACCGTGGCTGTCTTTTCCTTCTGAATTCTCCTGCACATCTTTCCTTGACCTCATGACGTTTTACATCAAGGTCAAGGAAAAGTAATTTTTTTTAACTTTTCGACCGCAGCCTCAGTTTGTTATTAAACCTGCTTTCTGAAACGGGGCCCAGATGTTGTTTAAAGGATCAGTGTTTAGGATTTAGAGGAATCTATTGGCAGAAATGGATGAAATGAAATTATGTTTTCATTAGTGTATAATCACCTGAACTAAGAATCGTTGTGTTTCCGTTAGCTTAGAATGAGTCCTTCATATTTACATAGGGAGCAAAGTTGAAGTTGCAGCTTGAATTTGTTCTTCTACACCTTTGGAAAGAGAAGGGTGAGGGAAGGTATTCAGGTCAATCTTCAACCTCACCACTAGATGCCACTAAATCCTACACACTAGTCCTTTAACTTTTCTCCCTGCACATGCTTCACTTGTGTAAACTGTTCTTTGTACCCCGTCAATTGAAGTTGATCAGTCTGGTGTTATTTTGTGTCAACAAATCGATGAAAAGACCAAAACCAACAACGTGGTAGTACATCTCTCAATACCGTCTGAGGCGCCAAGCTCATCGGTTCCCACAGTAAATAAAAACAAATATATTGGTTCATTTTGTATAAAAAGGTTCAGTAATTTCCTAAACCAGCTGCTCACTGTAGTTTGTAATCAAACGTTACTCAGACATTTGCTTTGGGGACTACTTTCAGCAATGGATTAATCCCCATTTGGTGCTCTAGTGAGTGATTTGTGGCAGCTGGACGGTGTATTTGGGTTTGAGTCAAAATCAACTAGTGTGTGTGTTCATGGTAATGAAGGGACATGTCACCCAGCGTAACAGTGAAGCTCATCGATGTGTTTTAATAGTTTTTGGACTCAAATGGCACAGAGGAAGAAGATATATCAGACTTTGATACACACACAATACTTGTTAGTAGATACAGTCATTGTTGATTTGGTCTTTTCATGGGATTAGTTGACAAAAAGAATAACATTGCCACCAGTGTCAGCCCTGTCCTTTAACTCAAACAGCTCTTAGATGCTTGTTTTCCTTTTGATGGTGTTTCTTTAGTGCATTTACCATTTCACTTACTTCTACACCAGACACCTTTTACAAGAAAGACGAGGTCAAAAAAAGCAGTTTTTATTTGGGTCAGTCAGAATGAGTTGATACAAGCACTTGGCTGCTCAGAGTGCCAAGAGGTTATTGGTCATCTCCGGCTACCCTCCATGCCTCTGTACATCCAAACATGCTCCTGAACAACCATCTCATCGGGAGTCTTTTCCCCTTCTCTTCACTAGCATTACACGGCCGCCGAGCAGTGAGCTTTATGATAATTAACACAACAAGACAATACCACATGACAAGAGGTCCCACTTGATCACTAACGTGTGAATTATTAGACATTACCACATGCAGACTGAAATGTTGTTTTCAAACAAACGAATCTCATCACGTGGACGAAGGGGAGTCATTGTCAATAATCTATGTTAAAAAAAAAAAAAAGGAGGGAGGGCGGCTTTCACATTGGTCATCATAACATTGTTCAGACAGGTTTGACAGCATCCTTCCATCACATTTTGTACATGTGGGTTTTAAAAAGATTAATGCACCATCTCGTTATCTTACAGCCCTGCAGTTTCAATCTGTAAATTTCTGTTAATAAAACCTGCTAGAAATTCATGTTTCTTTTTTTATTTCACATGATTGCAGGTTGTCAAGAAGAAAAATAAACCCTCATAGTAAACAAGTGCATACAAAAAGAAAAGATTAAGTGCCGACTGTCCAACCTCCAGATCAGGCAATGTTGAGTTTGTTTTTATTATCACAACTATGTTCAGCTCAGTTCTCTTGAGGCTTTTAAAAAAATCTCTTCTGGTCAATTGCGTACATCTTTCCTGCCGGAAGCTTTCGGAAAAATAAACTGTTGCCTCTGCTCATGTTGCCCTGGAATGAAAAGAGAGAAGACGGTATAGTTTAGTAGCGGCCCGTCAACTGGGAAGATTCATTCAAATGAGCTTATTCCATCTGTGGTTTGATCAGACTGATGCTTTTATATTAGGAGTGTTCCAGTGGAGCAACCCCTCCCTTCTCTTCACAGGTCAACTGACAAACGTCCTGTCAATTCAAAAACCTGATCAGGACTTAGAAAGCATTTTCTGTTCTCAACAATTATGTTGACTTTTATGCAAGTAAAAGACTTTAAAAGGGGACATATCATGAAAAACTCCCTTTTTTCATTGCATACATTTGGGTATCTGGTAGGGCTGGGACGATTCACCTATCTCCCGATTCGATACTATCACGATACTTGGATGCCGATTTGACATGTATTTGTGATTTTTAAGTATTGCGATTCGATATTGCAATTTGTTAACTTTTTTAACACTAACTAGACCATGGAAAAAAGTTGAATCGTACACTTCTAGGAACTTTTACTTGGAAAATATCTAAATTAATACAGTAACAATGTTTGATTTTCAGGAATTATTTATTACATTTCCCTCACGAATAAGTGGTATTTTCTTTTTAATTTATAAGGGACATGTAATGTTTTATACTTCTGGTGAATATAATCCAATCAATCTTATTTCTATAGCTATATTTTGTATATACAGTTCCCTTTGTTGACACCTTATTTTGAAAACCGGACGTAGTGACGCGTATACTTACCACTAACTTCGTCGCCATTTCTTAGCTCTTTATATTTATTTTATCCATGGTCAGCTCCATCGGGGCCGTTTGAATGCATTTAACATAAATGTCAGTATATGGGTGCTCTACAGTTGTAGCGTCGGCCCATTTGACCACGGAGACGAGAGCGACGGCCGGCTTTGACCGCACGTTACCGCGATACGGTAACGTTTCCTGTCCATGACAGAGTTAGCATGCAGCTTTAGCCGTGATGTCTAGCTCTGCTTTTTCTGCAACGTGTGAAACCCAAAGTGTTTCCATACTTTACTGGATGTGTAGTGTTTACCACTTTGGATTTAACATTTGAGGGTGCAGGACGTATCCACGCGGACCCTCCGCTGTTTTCTACTTTGTCATTTCATCCGGCTGCAGTTTGTTTTGGTTGAACGACACTGAATGTATATGATGTGTTTGGTCTGTGATGTTTTACCTCTCTGCTTAGATGCCTCCAGCAGTCCACCCAGGTGGGATATACTGATGCATAGGGAGGCAGGCCTCCAGCAAGCCTGTGAGGACAGAACAAATATAAGTCTCTTTGATCTGAACACTTTAGAGGATTAACAAACAGCACATAACCCGCCAACTCACCCGCAGTTATTGACCGCCATGAGGTTTGACACCAAAACAAAAGGGTATGTAAGCATACTGGCGAAGAACTGGAAGGAAAGAGCAGAGGAGGAACATGATCCAACTACAAGTTACGGTGTTGTGTTAAATCTGCTGGTGAGGAGGGGCCACGTTAGTCATACTTACGCCTGTCACAGCCTGAGAGCAGTTCTTGATTTCTCCCGTGTGACTCATCTGTACAGAAGAACAGATTAACAGCGTTAACTATGTATTCTCTTTAAGCTTTTTGGGCGTTATCTATAGTAATTATAATGGTCCAAAATGATGTAAAATTGCATAGTTTTAAGTAAAAAAACTTTAAATTTTGAGCAAGGACCCCCAAGCTACCCTCAACAAACGTGAAAAAGCTTAATATTGAGCCCTATGTGTTGTGCTAGAGAGGTAGAGTGATTGCTTCTTGCAAGTTCCAACAGTTAAACAAACAAAAAGCAATACAAGTGGTGTATGATGATCGGGGTGTGGTGGTATTTTGTGCGTGGCGTGGGTGGAAGTTCAAGTGAAGGCATTACCAATTTGCAGCCCTACACTGAACTGTTTTGTCTCCTGCGTAGGACTAGTAGGTGGTGGGTTGGTCACTCTTTTAACAAGATACAGAAGGTGCCTCCACTACAGCCCTGTGAGTAAATGCTACCTGAGAGGTGTATTTCAGGGCAAGTGGGTCCTTAAACCAAACCCCTATACACACAATACAGAACCCTTAACGGGATTAAGCAGAGTGAAAGAAGTGGTATACCGAGTCATCAATGGCGTATGTGTTGATGAGGTGAGCCAGTATGTTACAAATCCACAGAGACAGGATGTCACCGAGCAGGCGAGGAATCAGACCACTGGAAACAATTTAAAAAAAAAAAAAACATCATTAATAAATCATGAATATTAGGAAAAATAATCAGCATACTGGATATAAGATCACACCACTGTAAAAGAATAAATTAACACTACAAATCAAAGATATAATCCAGTTTGCCACTGAACCATATGCATTAACACAGCTTAAATTATTTTATAAAAAAATTAAAAAGCCCAAAATGTCCCTAGTTCATCAACATAGTGTGTACTGTGCACATATGCAAGCATACAGCAGCACCAAGGCCAACAATCTACTGGGGCATTTTTGCCTTTAAAATGATGAAAACACACCACAATGATTGACCATCAAGGCAATGCACCAAAAACCGTATTAAAGAGAGTCAAACTTACGCAAAGAAGCCCAGTATGCCTTCTTCTCTGTAGACTGTGACGATGGAGTCAAACACCCCACTGTGAACAGAAGAAAATATAGATATATTTTTTGAAGTTTTTAAACAACCTTAATGGCTCTTCTCATTGAGGTTTGTGTCTAAAACAAGAAAAATTTACCTGTATTTTGTTTCTCTCCCAATAAACTGGACCATACATCGCAAAGTAATCACTGAAAAACAAGTCGAGGAAAACATACTTGACATGCAGACTAGTGCCTCCTCACACACAGATTGCCAGATTCAACCAAAACATTGAAATACATCACAAGTGAAACCACTTCAGAGCTCTAACAAAGCATCTGGAACTTATTATCACACGCATTAATGTTGTAGTTAAAGCCATCAGACATTCATGACGTACCATGAAAGGGATGCGTGACGACGGTGGCGCAGGAACGAGCTATCATCTCTTTGGTTGTCTGTGGAAGAGACAGAAAACAATCAACTGAGATGTATGCATGAAATATCTAGAGGTGAAATAACAACCGGCACTTGAGTTAGCTCTTGTTTGGTGTGTTGCTTTTTGGCGACTGTACAGCGTGTTACCTCGTTAACAACGTGCTGTAGGGAGCCCTCCACAGCCTTCTGACCTCCCAGTACCTGCACAAGAGAAAATAACCTCAGCATCATCTCTCTTTAAAGAATATTATGGTAATAGTACAAACAATAAATCAGGAAAAAAAGCTCTTACCTGAAGTGTGCCTTGTTCCTGACATTTCTGTAAGGAAACTAGAGGTTAACATGATAAAACTGCCCTTGTGAATAAAGACTTGGTGAGTTACAATTTACATCCTGGCAAAGAAAGGAGTTTATCCTACATTAGTAACATTAAATCAGCACCATATCCAATATGTATAATAACCCATTTACACCAGGCATTAATATACATCCTGGATGTCCACTTATGTTTGTGGTATATCATGACATCTATACTTTCATCCGAAGAACATGTGTGATTACATGCTTTTATGGAGCACTATTCAGGCCTACCTGCACAACTCTGCTGTGCACAATTGTGCCGATGGAGCCAGCACAGAGCCTCGGGCCGAGCCCGTTGAAGAGACCCGCTTTTCCATCAATCTTGATGATGTGTTTTGCTGAAACATTCAGAAAATACACAACAGGACATGTTTAAAAAAAGGCATTTTAAAAATATGTATATAAAGTATGGTTTTTATATAAAGTAAATGCCAGATTTGCAATTTTTAAAAACAGTATTTCAGATCTCACTTTTTTACAGATTTTAGAAACAACGTGAACGGTGACCCATGATGTCAACATGAGCATTTGTCACTGTAAGGTTGTAAAAAGAGATGTACGCCATGCAGTGGTCAAATACAAACTCTGATTTTTCTGAGTTTTTGGACTGGTTCATTTGTGTTATTACTCTATCAACAAACTTTAAGGTGACCATAACCTAAATTAAATACAAAAATCAAACTGCATTCATAAGATAGCCGTACCAGTGGTTTTGCTTGTCAAATACTCGGGATGCACAGATACCGGATCAGATATTGGTGACAATGGGGCGGATCTATTCAATTCAGTTCTATGTTTATATACTGTATACATTATATACTGGAATTTTAATTCCTGTTTAAGTTTTGACCAATTTGCTGCTGCATTAAAACAGTTTACACTTGAATTGTAATTGTGATGTAAACATAACTTTGTTTGCTTACAAGAAAACTTAACAGGACACCTTTAAAGGGAAATTACAGTTCAAGAGACGTGTCCTTACTGTTTAAGTACAAAGACATCTTTACTTTTAGGGGCCTCATATTCCTACTGACAAGCAGAAAAACTGCTGTCACATATTCCCACTAAACATCAGAAATGAAAAACAAATGAACTGCATAAAACACCACAACTGAAGCCGCTTTCAGACATGCAACTCATTTGTTCTCATGTTTGAATAAACCCTCCAGTTGCTTTTTGTAAAAGTCAAGAGCGGAATCAGACTAGGTTAATTTCAATAACACTTCCAACACAGCTCAGGACTGCCAGAGTTGACACATTTAAGTAAAAGCTACAGCAGCACAAGGTTAAATACCCATAGAGAGAAGAAAAGCACAATTCTTCCAGCATTCCTAAGAGCACTGTGATAAAGGTTACAGCTTCCTTTGTGAATAGGTCTCAATGTGGAGAGTCAGACTCACCATAGGCGAACAGTCCAGGCAGCTGGTAGACTTGTCTGCCAAACAGGTTCCTGCCCAGGGAGGGAGCGAGCGGCTCATGTCCTACCTAACAACACACACAATTTATTTATTTAACCAGATGAACCAATTCTTATTTAAAATGACGAGCTGGCAAAGAGGCAGCGACAGAAGTTTTTATTGGACTTTATTAGCTGTAATCCACAGAAGACATTCCATAAATGTGTACCATGATTTCCAAGTATTTCACTATCCACAAACGTTAATTTTTGTATTTGTGTTGTGCAAAGTCACATGCACAAAAACAAAAGGCAATTTGTAAATACGCATAACTTACTCTGTAAATACGTATTTTAATTCCACATAAAAATTGCTATAGGTTTACATCTAAAGTGATATATATAAATGCGCAAATATCATTCCACGTGTAGAAATAGATGCACAAATGCGTATATATCACTTTACATGTAAACCTTAAAATACGTATTTACAAGAGTAAGCATATTGCATATTTGCAAATCGCCCTTTATTTTTGTGGATGTGACTTTACACAACACAAATACAAAAATACATGTTTGTGGATAATAATATTTGGAAATCATGGTACACATTTGTGGAATGTCTTCTGTGGATTAAAACTAATAAAGTCCAATAAAAACTTCCATATATGTGTGGTGTTCCAGAGAGGCAAATTCAGAAGCAGTAATAATAAAGAGTGATAAGCAATATGCACTGTAACTGTATGTTACTTTCACTTTAGTTATGTCTCAGCACCACAAACTGTGGCTCTCCCAGACTTCCAGGTTTCTTTTTAACACATTTAGTTGCCACTTTCACTTTAGTTATGTCTCAGCACCACAAACTGTGGCTCTCCCAGACGTCCTGGTTTCTTTTTTAACACATTTAGTTGCCATTTTTCCCTAAATGTTTGTTCACTTTGTCAGTTGAATTCATTTAGTTTTCACACTATATTACAAATGTTTCTCTGTGGGCTACTTATTCAGACTTTAAAACAACTTTGACTGTAAAGCTACAAGAAGCTTTCTTTACTGATTAACATTGACTTTAGCTAATTAGCCAACAGCTAAGTGTTAGCTATCTTACAAGCCACTTTAGTGGGCCAAAGGGCGCCTGTCAGTAAATGACAAGAGGTCCCTTTTATACTGTTATAGTTTCAAGATTCAAGCCCTTTATTGTCATTGTGTAGTACAACGAAATTAGATTGTGACAATCCCATAGGTGCTAAAAAAGATAATACAATAAAAAAGAGTTATTGCAATAAAAATATATAAAAGATAATACAATATAAAATATAAAAATACAATATGTATATTGATGAGATGACAGTTTTGCCAGATTATTACACAAAGTGTCCGTCAGATAATTATATAATTATTGCACAGAGTGATCAGCATGTTATTAAACATATCCGTAACAGTAGATTTACAGTATTTACATTGCAAAAGTGAGAGATACTTATACTCGCAATGCAGTCATTCCTGTTTTATTGCAAGTCAATAATTTGTTATCAAAGATAGATAGATAGCTAACCAACAGAACAATGTGCTGTAAAACAAACAGTACAAGAAGAAATGTTAGCTTGTCCCACAGTTTACACAGGTCAACAAAAGCTCCTGAATGTGACTCTGTCAGGAATATAAACTAAAAAACACTTTGTCACTTTGGGAAATTGTTGTAATTGTTGTAATAAGCAGCAACATAGAGGCTGTAACATAAGATAGCAGAGCTGTTTGGCTGACAGCTAACTAGCTGTTATCTCTAGCTATTCATTATATCATTATATAGCTACCTAGAAAACATAATATATATATATATATATATACATATATATATTATATATATAGATGTATAACAGGACCAGTAAATGACAAGAGGTGCTCGCAATGCAGTCATTCATGTTTTATTGCAAGTCAATAATTGTGTTTTATTGCAGTCAATAATTGTGTTTTATTGCAGTCCATAATTGTGTTTTATTGCAGTCCATAATGTGTTATGAAAGACAGCTAGATAGCTAGCTAGCTAACCAACAGAACAGTGTGCTGTAATACAAAGAGTACAAGAAGAAATGTTAGCTCGTCCCTGACCTTTTTTACTGTTACACAGGTCAACAAAGAGGGGCTTTGCTGACTTGTTGTGTGAATCTGTCAAGAATATAAACTAAAAATCACTTTGTCACTAAGGGAAATTGTTGTATTTGTTGTAATAAACAGCAACATAGAGGCTGTAACATCAGATTGCAGAGCTGGATGGATGACAGCTAACTAACTAGCTGTTATCTCTAGCTATTCATTATATTGCTACCTAGAAAACATAATTTATGAAGTAATTTAGCTAGTTTACAAGCTATTTTAGTGGGCCAAAGGGCGCCTGTCAGTAAATGACAAGAGGTCCCTTTAATACTGTTATAGATTCAAGATTCAAGCCCTTTATTGTCATTGTGTAGTACAACAAGAGGTCCCTTTAATAATACTGTGCTAACAATGCAGTCATTCATGTTTTATTGCAAGTTAATAATTTGTTTTATTGCAAGTCAATAATTGTGTTTTATTGCAGTCAATAATTTGTGATCAAAGATAGCTTTACTTTGTCACTAAGTGGTTGTAATAAGCAGCAACATAGAGGCTGTAACATCAGATAGCAGAGCTAACTAGCTGTTATCTCTAGCTATTGACTGTATACCTACCTAATAGCTCCTTAAAAACACAACTTATATATATATATATAAAGATATGTAACAGAACACAGAAGTGTTCTTGTACATTATTCATACAGATAATTAAAGAAACAGCTCTATAAATACAGTGTAAACTTTAATAACTGGTCCAGACAGCTCACTTCCGGCTGCTGCAGAGTGTTTAGGAGACAGAAGGTCATCGGGACAAACACACGGACCAATCAGGTAGTTCATGCTCAACATTAGCTGCTATGTGTGTTAAATGATAGCTGAATTAAAGAGTCCTTAATTCACTAACAGGTTTAAGTCATGCTCAGTCATTTAGTGACGTTAAACTGTGTTATTATCAGTGACAGTTTGACAGTTCTTCAGCTGCTAGCTAGTGGAGTTATCGCAGTATTTATGTTATAAAATACTCATCTAAAGGTGATTAAAGCGGCTATTAAACACCTGTAACGTGTTCCCAGAGTACTCATGAAGGTGTCTTACCTGGATGAGGACTTTAATGTACATCAGAGGGTGAGAGAGGACGGTGAGACCTGAACCCAGCAAGACCTGGCCACACGTGTCCGCCATCTTTAGAGAGTCAGTGAGGAGTTGAGAGAGGAAGCTGTTTCTCTGTCGTCGTCTGACGTCAGAGGAGAAGATGACGCGCTCTTATCTATAACGGTACCGACATCTAGTGGTCGTCTGCTGCTACTGCTGCTGCTCCACTGGACAGGTTCACTCATGGTTTTATATTTCATTTGCTTTGGCTTAATTCTTGAATGAGAATTATTTTTTTTTCAAAAGAATAAACTCAATATGACGGAGTATTAGGGCCAGATTTAGGAATAAAAAATAAATCTGAGATTTTGAGAAAAAAAAGTTGTAATATTGCGAGAAGAAAGTCATAAGTTTACGAGAATAAAAGTTGGAATATTATTAGAATAAAGTTATGAGTTTAAGAGGAAAGAAGTTGTAATTTTATTAGAATAAAGTCATCAGTTTATGAGAATAAAGTCATCAGTTTACGAGAAAAAAAGTCGTAATATTACGAGAATAAAGTCATGAGTTTATGAGAAAAAAAAGTTGTACTATGAGAATAAAGTCATAAGTTTTTGAGAAAAAAAAGTTTTATTATGAGAATAAAGTCAGAGGTTTACGAGAAAAAAAGTTGTGTTATGAGATTTAAGTCAGAGGTTTACGAGAAAAAAGTTGTAATATTATGAGATGACGCCCCTATTTATAACGGTACCGCCACCTAGTGATCATCTGCTGCTACTGCTGCTGGCTCCACTAGACAGGTTCATTAGTGTATACAATATATTTCTTTAACTTTATTATTTGATAATGAAAATTCTCCAAAAAAACTATAGTTCGCAGGACACTGTTATGAAGTACTTTCTGCATTTGTTGTTTTTCTATCCAGAATATAGGGGAGACTGGGGACGGTTGCAACAAGTGTTATTCCTCCAATCAGAATCATACTACAGGTTCACTCATGTTTTTATATATTACATTTTTTTCTCATTTGCTTTGGCTAAATTCTTGAATGAGAATAATTTTTCTTTCAAAACAATAAACTCAATATGACGGGGTATTAGGGCCACATTGACATAATTCTATGAGAAAAAAAGTTGTAATATTATGAGATGACGAGCCCTATTTATAGCGGTACCGCCATCTAGTGGTCGTCTGCTGCTACTGCTGCTGGCTCCACTTTAAAGGTTCACTCATGTTTTTATTTATTACAGTTTTTCTCGATCGCTTTGGCTATTTTTTTAAAACAATCTTAAGATTCTCTAAACTGTGAATAATATTTCTAAATATAAGGAAATCCTATCGTGGTGCGATAAATAGGTATTGACGATAACTGTGATATTTAAAAATTAAATCTTTTTTGTTTTCTATTAACTTATTTGTTTATTTAATTTATTATAACTATTATTATTATTATTATTATTATTATTATTATTATTACATTTTTCATCTTTGTATTAATATTATAATTTTTTTCTCTATTCTTTTTATTATTATTATTATTATTATTATTATTATTATTATTATTATTATTATTATTTTAAGTTGTTTTCTCTAGTGTACTTATTGTGTTCGTCTAAGCTCAACTACTTAAAATATTGGTTTATAAACTTTTGTAATTACGAACTGTAAACTGCATATATGAAAACAACCTCGAAAAAAAAGGGGAAAAAATAAAGTATGAAAAAATAAATAAAAATGAAATATTGATACGTTGATAATACAGTATGATAATATTATTCAAATAGTTCTGTGCCTCTTAAATCGTTTGTTATATACAGTTATGGTTACAGACTCTCTCTACCTCCCTTCACTTGTATTTTGAGTGTAATTAATTTGCCAAAAAAAGAGACAATAAACAAAGTTAAAGAAGAATTTGACTGAAAGCATTTATTTTTTGCATAATATCGCTATCATCAATTATATTGGCCACAATAATTGTGTTGTGAAAATCTGATATTGCGTCAGCCCTAGTGGCAGGTGACCTGAAATTCTTACCTGCCACAGCCAACATTTACCCAGTATTTGGCAGGTGGCAGGTGGCAGGTGCTAATTTCATTCTCTTGAGTGCAATTGTCACAACTGTTTGATGGGACATCATAACTCTATTGCATGTTTGCAAAAGGTAATAAATCACTCAAAACACTTCATTCATGCTCCTAAACCCAGTTATTGTGTGTCAGTAAATTGACCACCAAAATGAAAAGTGTTTTTTTTCATCATGTGAGCCGTACTGGTCAAAATGATTAGATGTTTTTTCACCATGGCGGTCAACCCTGGAAATGTTTCATATATGCAAATCTGTTTTGTTCTACTTTTTTGTACACTGACTGCTTACTGTACGATACCAGAATGTCAGTTTTGTCCAGCTGAATGCTGAGGATATTTTTTAATATGTTAGAATGTATTAGTAGGGACATTTAAAGAATAAGTGGACCGAATTTTCTTCCTCATTATTACAGAATAAGCAGTCTAAATTCGAATATGTTGAGTAATGTGTGTGTGTTTCTAACGAATGATTTCTGTGTATGAAATGTACTTCTTTAACTTTACTTGATAATGAAAATTCTCCAGAAAAAAATGTGTTCATTGGACACTGCGTACCGTTATGAGTTATTTTATACATTTATTATTGTTTTTCTATCCAGAATATATTTTATTTTTCATTGTAAGGCTTGGCACTATAAGAGAGTAAATTGATTAATTTAGGAGAAATGTGTTTTATTATCATTATAATGTAGTTGCCAAAGTCTTTGCCCGCTCTGCCTGGTTGGTAATCCGGCCTTGTTGCCATTTCCCTAAAACAATTCCTTAAATGTCATCCCGGTTTTTATTCATTCAATTTGGCTTAATTGATTATTATGGCTGTTTATTATTAATATTAAGAATCACACGTTGTAGAACCAGTTACTGCAGAAGCATAACTAAATTAAAGCTCCTCTAAGTTCCTTTAAATATTTACTTTGGGACATTATAATGTCATCATCACACTTGACATCTTACCAGCTGCTTGTTATGAATAAATACATAAATAAATGATTGAATGAATATGCTCAGTTAACCTTTGAGAAAACAAACAAGGATGTGATGAAAGAATGAGAAGAGAGTGCTGCGTTTCTGTCAAAGTAACTTTATATTATTGACTGTTGTGCTGATGAGTTCAGGTCGGCAGCGTCTCACGAGGAGACAGTCTTCCCTCCGATCCGTCTGTCAGCACATCTGAAAGGGCTTCTTCTGTAACAGAGAACAGCACAGAGGTGGATTAGGTCCAAACTGAGTGTTGAATACAGACTGTAGACAGGCGGTGTGTGTGTAGATATATCATCATAAATGTGTTCATGTGTGACACTCACAGCACTTATAGAGTGTGTTGAGCCTGGCGATGTCATTGCGACTCATCTGCTTAGCGTCGCCAAAGGACACGTTGGAGTTAGGGATGGGGACCATGGTGGGCTGGTTGTTCTTGGAGAAGGCGTACCTATACGAGAGGACACGGAGCAGTTAGACCGAACCACAGCACATCCTGTGAAGACACAGCAAGGGCTGAAGTGAAGCCATGTTGTTTCTCACTTGTGGTACTGCATGACAGAGTTGTAGTCGTAGGGAGTGCCCTGGTTGAGGGTGGCGATCTTCCTGAAGTTGTGCTCCATTCCTAGAAAAAAACAAACATTAGTTAACAATTAAGGGACTGTATGTAAGTTTTTACACGTTTTTTAATAATTTTTTATCGCCAATGTGTGAACAGATTGTAATCTAACCTAAAAAATGAGACCTTTCGTGACTTTCAGGGTGTCCTCTATCAGCCTGTAGACTGCTTTTAATGGGAAGATTGCCGGCCTGTTTTTAGCGGGAAAATCTAACAGATTTCTAGGGTCATCGCCCGAAGCCGTTTATTTCACAACAATGATCCGCTAGCTGTACATTATCCCGCTTATTACACGACTACTTACTTAAGAAATCAATTATTTGACACGAAAACGGGCCGCCAGAGTCCGACAGTCTGTTATACATAGCAACGGTATGTTATAAAGAAATAACAGACTGTAGTAATATTCAACAAAGCCGTGTAATATGTAGTGATATTGTGGTTTTAGCTGTTAATCACGTTCAGTCTCGTGTGTGTCGCCTCGCTGTTTTGACCGATGCTGCAACAGGACGCTGACTGTCGTTGACTTAATGGCCACAGGTGTCACTGTTAACAAGCAATTTCTGATTCTCACATAGAGCCCCTTTAAAGTTACGTTTGTTTGGTTTGAATTCACTTTGACTCTGGACAGAAAGGAGTCCAGCAGCTGGAGAAAGATCCCAATAAGCTGCAGAGCTCTGTGGTTTGGTCCTGATGGTTTTATATATTCAGAAAAAACTGCCGTCACACACTGAGCTGCTGTTTCATGTAGGATCAGTGATTTGTTAAACTCTTGTTCCCCCTGGCAGCGTGATGTTCAGGCTCTTTTTGTCCACTAGGGGGCAGCAGGGACTCACTATACTTATAATGAAAACAACATGAGAGGGAGCTCAACTTTTCTTTGATGTGAGCAATTCTTCTCATCTAAAGTCATATTTAAAAAAAAAACAGCTTTTATATGTATTTCTTTTAGGAAAATCATGTCTTCCATGTAGCACACAGACTGCTATAGGGCCATGTTAGGTAGAACTTCCACTCTAAAGCAGAAGACTACAAACAAAGATTACAGGACTTAGAGACCAAAGCATGTTATCTGTTTATAAGTGCTCTTTAGCCACAGAGTGTTTTAAACTCACTGAGAGATATGAAAGTGCCATTTGCCGCCAGCCCTCTTAAAGAGAGGCAGAATGACCTGTGGTGACCTCTAGGATAATCACAGCCTCATGAAACTTTACAGCCACAATCTAGAGACATATAGCATTCAGAGGATGGATGGCTTTCCGAGCTAGATTGACAATAAGGGGGTTTCTGAGCAGTTTACACAACAGAAGTGCTCGCCATCCAATCACCGAAAAATGCAATTCTTGCAGAAATCTCCAAATGCCAAAAGTATTTGACACCAAATCACAGCGTAGCTTTTTCTATGGTGTTCCTCGAGGTCTTGGTGTCTTAATGTGGTATTTTGGAGGGATTATTGATAATTTTTTATCAAATCTCGAGTGGTAAAAAGTGGTTAAATTAAGCAAAAAATCTGTGTAACAAATGGTATCAACCCAAAAATTGCTGTAACAACTTATGAGACATAATAGAGCATGGGGATGACCATCATATACTTCTATCATAATGTTCTAAGCCCTATACACTTTTACAATTTATTTTAATTAATTAATTAATTAATTAATTAATGTTTATTTCGGATTTCTGACTAGAACAACTTGACACACAGTGCTGAGCAGCATCTCTAATTAATCTCCAGGTTCTCAGCTTTCAGATGATGTACACCGCTTCTATGTGACATCTACTGTTGACCTGCTATCTCCCCATAAAGACCTCCTGTAGGCCTACCCCCTTAAAAAAAAGACAAAAACGGGTCTATTGTGGGTCTCAGAGGGTTAATGAGAATAAACAGCAGATGAGCTGAACTAAGGCAGAACTGTCTAATATCTGTGAGGTCGTATTTTCAGTCTATTTGTTCACATGAAATATTAAACATTAGGCCTGCATGTTTTTTAGGGGAAACAGATGATATCAGTGTCTCTAATGTGAATGTACTTGTCTGCAGTTTGCTGGCTCTCCTCTCTAATATGTGAATAATCATCATCTCCATTACCAGACTGGACGTTCTGCAGCATGACTCTGATGTGGTTGTCCCTGTCAGAGCGGGTCTGTTCATGGTTGAAGCCCAGAGCGTGGAGCAGCTCATGCTGGACGGTGCCGTGGTAAAGGCATCCCTGACGGGCCAGAGACACCACCTGCTTACCACCACGACGGCCGACGTAGGAGTAGCAGCTGGACAGGATCACAGGTGAGTTGACACAACACTGAAGTCTGAGAGAAGCTCTCAACACAAACTGTCCCTTCAGCGTCACTTTCTTACCCGTTCTGGGACTCGATGCTCAGCCAGTCGCGGTCACTGCTTTTGGTGGGCCTGAAGCGGATGCAGGAGAAGGAGGAGAAGGACTCCAGTCCACGGGTGATGATGGCCTTCTCACGGGAGGCTGGCAGAACCACAACACACTAAATTTAGCTTTTCACCGTCACAAGAACAACAGAGGACCATGCTGGTCCTAATATTTCACAGCTTTTCTTTTCTGGAAATTGATTAAAATATGTAATCGCGATTTATCTCAAATTAATCATACATTTTTTATCTGTTCAAAATGTACCTTAAAGGGAGATTTGTCAAGTATTTAATACTCTTATCAACATGGGAGTGTGCAAATATGCTGCTTTATGCAAATGTATGTATATATTTATTATTGGAAATAAATTAACAACACAAAACAATGACAGATATTGTCCAGAAACCCTCACAGGTACTGCATTCAGCATAAAACAATATGCTCAAATCATAACATGGCAAACTGCAGCCCAACAGGCAACAACAGCTGTCAGTGTGTCAGTGTGCTGACTTGACTATGACTTGCCCCAAACTGCATGTGATTGTCATAAAGTGGGCATGTGTGTAAAGGGAAGACTCGTGGGTACCCATAGAACCCATTTACATTCACATATCTTGAGGTCAGAGGTCAAGGGACCCCTTTGAAAATGGTCATGCCAGTTTTTCCTCGCCAAAATTTTGCATAAGTTTGGAGCATTATTTAACCTCTTTCGTGACAAGCTAGTACGACACAATTGATACCAATGTATTCAGTATGTTTTCTAGTTTCATATGATACCAGTATGTTCATCTATCTTCCTCTAGCTTTAAAACTGAGCCTGCTACAACCTAAAAATTACAAGTTGCGTTAACGCGTTATCGCATTAACTTTGACAGCCCTACAATTAACAGTAAGCAGCAAACAGTCTGTGTGATTCTGGTTGATCAGTTGGTTCTCTGGTTAGTTTCACTCTCAAACCTTTTGTTAAAGTTGCTGCTACAACAGGCTGCATTAGAGGTGAAAGCCTACTGTATATGGACAGAGCATATGTGGGCCTCCCAGGCCTCCGTGTAACACTTACAGAAGTGGTTGGTGATGTAATAAGGAATGTAGACCTTCCCGTCGGTGAACTTGCCCCACTTGCAGCCTCTGCTGGTGCAAGGGTCGGCGTTTTTCTCGGCCTCGCTGTCGATGGCGAT
Organism: Sebastes umbrosus; assembly: GCF_015220745.1. Classification (NCBI taxonomy): domain Eukaryota; kingdom Metazoa; phylum Chordata; class Actinopteri; order Perciformes; family Sebastidae; genus Sebastes; species Sebastes umbrosus. Next base: position 4,319,837 of record NC_051270.1, read on the forward strand.
GTCTCCTCCGGTCAGAATTGGGTCGCTGTCGGAACGGACTGAAAAACATCACACGGTAACTCAGAAACCTGCTGAACTGCTGCTAATGGAAGAAGGAAATGTAAATATGACTGCAGCAGCTTCACACTCACTCAGATTTCTGTTGGCTCTCTCCAGAAGCTCTGAGACAGAAAGCTCCCCCAAGTCTTCCTCTGCACAGCGAAGTCAACAACAACAACACTATTTCACTTTGTATAGAAATACACCAGTCACAACACTGTGCATGTCAGTAGGCTACAGTAGGTCTGATCATTAGAATAGATGACATACCTGCCTGTAGGTTCAGCGAGGGATTAGAGGAGAAAGAGCAAACACGTTAGGAATAGACACAAAATTACGGCTAAAAGTTAACAATCATTAATCAGCCAAATAACCAAATACTGTCTTAAAGTAGCACGTTCACATTAAGTCTGTTAGACGTACAAAGAGATTATGAGACAAACGTTCGCATCATAAAGCTTTGTAGATATTTTATGACCCAAACTGTGCCATCATCTCTGAGAAATGATCCAAATACTACTAAAACATAGAGCCAAAGCAGTGAAAAATGGGGCTTAAAACTCAACTGATGTGTAAATAAATGCTCAAATTAACAGAAGATGACCGGCTTCATATGAGAGACAGGAGTCCTTTCATGGTTGTGACAGTCGAGGTTAAACATGCATTTTAATACCATCATGACGACTGAGCAGATATCACTCCGTGCTGTCATTGTCCATCGGTCCTCTCACACTATGATCCATCCTACCTCATTGTCGGCCCAACAGCAGGCAGACAACAGCAGCAGAGCCAAAGCGGAGAACCTGAAAACAGACATGCGAGCCATAACAGCAGACCTGCAAGACACAGACAGGAATCAGCTTCAGCTTCCACTCAGAGGAAAAGGTACAGTTTGAACCAAATAACTCTTCACACACTGAAAGAAAGAAAGTGCACACATTGTGCTGTGAACTGAACTCGCCTTGGATCTTCTGTGTGGACTTGTGCAGCTGAGGTTTCTCTCCAGGTTTTTATACATGTTCGACTGCATCGGTGAGCCCAAATATGGATTATCTGGGTACTAAGAAAGCCAATGAATCAGCTAAACTCACAGGCTTATCAGTCACATATGGTTCAGACACATGCGCAGACAGAAACATCTCAATACCACTACTGGTGGGAAAAAGGACACTTGGTGCATTTACTGTACAAAACAAGTGTGATGAGTTGTCAGTTGCATTAATTAAGTTGACCTCAGCTGTTTTTGTAAATTATAAATGAAACCATATACTTAGTTTACAAAGGTGAATGACAAGTCACACATGTGCAGAGGTGTAGCCTACAAAATAAAAGGAGCACCTGGGAAGTGTAATGAAATGCTCTCTCTGTCATGTTGTCCAACTCTTTACAATCAAAGGTAGTCTATTATAAAATAGCCCAGTCGCACAGCAGTTCGCGAAATAGTCACAAAATTGAATGTATTGAATCGTGTACATAGACGCAAATTTCAAATATCTTTTCTAGAAGGTCAGCACGAAATCAATTTGTATTTAATCCACGTAATTGTGAACCGGGAAGTATAGAGACCAGCGAATGCCACGTAGGGAGGAGGTGGTTGGGTGGGTCATAAAACACAGAACATTCACCGAGGAGACCGGTGTTCCTGTCCTATGTGAAACCACAAGTCAAATTAGATTTGTCACATAACTTACATACGTTACGCCACTTCTGGTGTTATTTTAACCCAAACCGCGATCTTTTCCTAAACCTAACTAAGTAGTTTGTTGCCTAAACCTAACCAAGTCGATCGTTTCCTAAACCCAAGTAGTTTTGTTGCCTAAACCTAACCAAGTCAATCTATTCCTAAACCTAACTAAGTAGTTTGTTGCTTAAACCTAACCAAGTCAATCTATTCCTAAACCTCACTAAGTAGTTTGTTACCTAAGCCTAACCAAGTCAATCTATTCCTAAACATAACTAAGTTATTTGTTGCCTAAACCAACCAAGTCGTTCTATTCCTAAACCTAACTAAGTAGTTTGTTGCTTAAACCTAACCAAGTCAATTTATTCCTAAACTTAACTAAGTAGTTTGTTGCCTAAACCTAACCAAGTCGTTCTATTCCTAAACCTAACTAAGTAGTTTGTTGCCTAAACCTAACCAAGTCAATCTTTTCCTAAACTTAACTAAGTAGTTTGTTGCCTAAACCTAACCAAGTCAATCTATTCCTAAACCTAACTAAGTAGTTTTATTTTGAAAAGACTGTAACAGAAATTGACATGTGCGTTACGTGTTGCTGGAAATTCGTAAGAAAATGCACAAAAAATACGTTGTTCAAAGTCCTGCTGAGCGTCACGAAGAAAAGTGAAATTTGTGTCTATGTACACAAATCAATAAAATGACTACAATTTGCCATGTGGTGGAATGAACTCCTCTTTTCACATATGTAGTAATTATTAAAGGTATTGTATGGGATCGTATATTTACCAGCCGCGACAGCGATGCCGGTATTGTTTTCATCATGGCAGAATGTGGTCCTGGAGACAACTACTGAACTACCACATGAGAGTTTTTTGAGTATAGAGTATTTTGCCAGGTGTTTTTATGTCTGTCTTTCTATCTGTGGACAGATTTCGTCACCATGCACAACTGTGCAAATTGTCACAAAACTTTACAGGTGTGTAGTTGAGATCAAAATGAAGGCTGAGTTTGAAAATGGGTGTGGCCCGAGCAAGGTCGCCGGAAGTAGGGGGGCCATAGTGTGCTTCAGGGATGACCTATTTTTGTAGGCCAACCAGGAAGTTAGCATCGCCCTGGTTCCCTAAGCAAAAACTTTTGTTATGGTGAATGCTGGTGCAACACTTTTGTCTTTTCAGGTCTAAATATCAAACAAACACACACGCTGAGGTTATGAGATATGCAACATTTTTTTTTATTCTTTTTTAGTATTCATTCAAGCGTACAAGCAGTTTTTATTGTAAGTGCACATTTGTGATGGTGTCATTGGACACTTTGCATTCCTCATTAGGGCAGCACACAAGCTAATTTCATCAAATACTGAATTAAAGCGCATTCATTTAAGCACAAGATGTATTTCTGGTTTTCCTTGTAGAAAAAACGTTGCATCAGTTTGCCTCATTTCCTTTTGATTTCCTGTTGGAAAAAAAAGGGAATTTGTTAAAAATATTGAATGAATATGCGTACACGTGCACACAAACACGTGCACATGGGCATGTACATAACACAAGACACCTGAATCCTTCCTGATGGTCTAGTGGTTAAGATGACTATCACATAACCATAACATCCCTGGTTCAATGTCGAGCCCCTCTCTCGCTTCCTATGTTACTTTTGTTTGTATAATTGTTTTTATTAATTTTTACACCTTCCACCACCTGTATATCATAGGTTGATGTCTGTCTAACAGGAAACAGGGATGCACATAAATGTACATTCATGTTTCCTGTCTGTATCTCTCACTTATGGAGGATGGAACCTGCCAAAATAAAAAAATAAATGAATAAATAAATAAATCACACAATAAATAAATATGTCATTAAATATAACAAAATAATATTAAAAATAAATGTAGCCATTAATTAATGAATTAAAAAAATGTGACATAAATTGATATTTTTTGTTTAATTTGCTTCCTAATTTATTAATCTTTGTATTAATTCCCTTATTTATTTATTCATCTGTTTAACTTTCCCTTTTATTTATTTACGTATGCATTTTTGTTATTATTTATTATTTTCAATGTATTTATTTATTTTATATTCTTTTTTTATTTATTTATTTGTTAATTTTTGTTTAGTTATTTGTCCTTTTTTATTTTTTATTTATTTTTAAGTGTAGGAATTTATTCATGCATTTATGCATTTATTTTATTTCTGCACGATTTTCCCATTGCATTTCACCCTCATTTCTGCCTCATTATGCAAATGAGGGGGGCTGTCACTCAACGTGAACAAAGGAGTAAATAAATAAGGGAATTAATACAAAGATAAATAAAGAAAGAAGCAAATTAAAACAGAAATATAAATTTATGTCACATTTAATGACTTAATTAATTAATGGCTACATTTATTTATTATTATTATTTTATTATCATTATGTTTTATATTTAATGACATTTACATATTTATCGAGTCATTCATTTATTTTTTATTTCAGCAGGTTCCCTCCTCCATAGTCACTATCTTAGGATGGCAAAATGACAGAAAAACTACAAAATTTATGATAAAAATTACTAAATAAAAGCTAGTAAAATGTAAAGAGAGGGAAACTTCCATCTGAAGACAGAATGTATAGCTAGGTTAAACTAAACATTACATCCCACTGATGTTAGCGTGTACATAGCAAGTTCGAATAAAACATGCAAACCCACAACTTACTTTCATTTCTAGTGGAAATGTTTTCTTTGCACCGGTTCCGGGTCAAGTGTGGAAGAATTCCCATCTGACATGAATTAAAAAAGACAGCAAAATTAATTAAATTAATTTAACAGCACATTTCTTTATGGTGCTGCTTCAATGCACATGGAAATACATACTGTAGGTCTGTGTTCAATCTGACCTAGTCTGTCCATTTAATCAGTAGAAAGATAGTATGAGAGAGTACTATAGATGGGTAGCCATGTAGGAAGACAGATGAGAATGTAGTTAGCTCAGAAGAAATAGATATAAGAAACAAGTAGGAAGTTTAGTTGGGGAGATAATAGGCTACATGTTTAAAAAGGTACTTACTGCAGTAAAGGCGGTTCACCCGAAGGATGTCATTAGCACTCATTTCGGTGGCCTCACCAATGGCTACATTGGGGTCAGGGATGGGCACGATGGTTGGCTCAAAGTTCTTGGAGAAGGCATACCTATGGTGCAAATACACAGCAGTGATGACAGGTTTAAACTGTACATTTATCACTTAACTCTACACCATCGTCTATTCACATATCCAGCAGACACAGAAGAAACATTATCATTCATTCGGAGTTGTGTTTGTGTCCACCATTTGGCAAAAAAAAATTTAAAGGACGAGTTCACATTATTTCAAGTCTGTCTTAAAACAATATTCACGTGGCCATATGTACACTGAAATAAAATTGTAAAGTTATCGGACTCTGTAATCGTTCCTGCTGTTCATACTAGCCGTAAAAAGATTGTGAACGATGGGGGACAGTCCACAATGCTTGCTCTTTGTAAAAATACATTCTGAAGTTCATCTAAAGCTAATATGAGACTTCAACAGTCTGAAAGTATCTTCCAAAGTTATAGTCCTTTTAGTACAAAATCCCTCTTTATTTTTTCATGGAGAGTGTTTCCTTGCTTATGCCGGGTACATACTACGCAAGAATCAAGCCAATATTGGGCCCGATTCCCTCCTCTCGACTCCGCACATGCATGAGCTCATGCATGAGCTCATGCAAAATGTGAAGCATAAAGTAGTAGTAAGATGGACCTCAGAAATGGAGTATGGTGTTTATTTAACGTGTCTCCATGACTTCATCCATTATTTTTCTTTTTTCTATTCAGTACAAAGCAGTGCAAAAACTAACATTGCTAATTCTACCTGCCCGTCGTCCGCAATGTTTGTTTACACTAAAGTCACATTTGATCACATGAGATTTTGCGAGATTTACGTTTTTTTTAGTCTGGACTCTTGTTCATGAATGAATCTCTTAGTGTGTGGTTGCTGTTTTGGTTAAATCGTTGCTCTCCACACACTATAGGATCAAAACTGTTAAATTTAACATAACGTGGCGTTATGTGTGGGGTCTCTCACATTTTCAAAATCTGTTAAGATTTGAAAAATCTTTTAATGTGAGCCAGCCTTTAGCTGCTGTGGAGGGATAGTAGCAAAAAGAGGGAATTTTTTAGTAAAAAGAGTGTAACGTTGGAAGATACCCACCCCATTTGTCTAACTCTGACTGCTCAAACCTCCTATTAGCTTCAGCTTAGCTTTAGAATATATTTTTGCACAGAATGACGATGTAGATTTTGTCTCTTTCATTGGAATTGCATTAGGAGAACCGTTTAACTGATCGGTCAAAATGCTTATTGTTAACGGTTAATTATTAACATCCCTAATTATTCCAGGATGTCTTCATGGCCGGCAGGGAAAGAAAAAATAACCTGTTCAACATACATATGGGCATGTGAGTACTGTTCGAAGACAGACTTGAACAAATATGAACCCTTCCTTTAAAAATGCATAGTTGTGTACATTACATGATTTCATAATTGCATAATGATATTTTTGTAGTTGAATATTATCAAGTTCATTGAGTGAACGGAGATGCTACCTTTCATACTGCATGACAGAGTTGTAGTCATAGGGAGTGCCAAGGTTGTTTGTCTCGACCTTGTCGAAGTTGTACTCCAGTCCTGCAGGTGATCACACAGCTCAATCAAATTTTGCCACTGAAAATGGCTGAAAAGTGCAGTAAGTGAATAGTTATATCTGCTGGAAACTACACTATTTCTGTACATATGGTTGCTCTTTTCAGAGGTATATATATGAATCATATCCCAAGCTACTACATACCTGCTAAAATGATATGACATTTATTTGTACTTAATATTTTTCACTTTAGAGCTTAAAAGTTATCAAGGTCAGTGGTATTAATTGTAACACCCCATTTTGGTTGTTTATATCTTTTGCGAAAGCATTACCAAATCCCATCTATATTTGTCATAATGAAAGTCTATAACACAACCCACCGTCAATGACGTTCTGCAGCTGGATGCGAACATTGTTGTCCCTGTCGGACCTGGTCTGTTCATGGTTGAAGCCCAGGGCGTGCAGCAGCTCATGTTGGATGATGTCTTTATAAACACAGCCATGGCGACTCAAAGACACTATCTGGTCTCGACCAATACGCCCAACATATGAGTAACACCTGAAAGAGAACAGTAAATAAAACTACCAGACAGTAAAACAGCTTAAGAAGCCCCATGAGAATATCTCACATTGTTCACCCTTGACCAGAGAAACTCGCTTTTGATGAAAAACCTTCAAGCGTCGGTGTAAGACCCTTGGTGTCAATAGGGCCTTTAAGTCTTTAAGTGTATTGCGGATATCACTCCTTCCTAGTCAAAATGAACATTCCGGATATCCACTATGACATTCTTCCTATCCACAATTGTCATTTCAGATATCGATAACCATAGACTGTATATAAGAATGTAGTCACTGTGATGGTACCATTGGTTTGTGGACTGCCATTTTGAAGCCTCGAGTTTGGCATTTTGGCCTTTTGCCATCTTGGTCTTTGGCCGTCACCATCTTGTTTTTTTGGAACCAGAAGTGACACGAGAGGGTGGAGCTAAGTTCAAACCAACGCTGAATAAGTCATTTTTACGCGACCAAAATGTTACAATTAACTTTTCATGAACTGAAAAAGAACTGTGAAAGGGTTAAAGTTCTAAACATGGACAACTCCAAGACGAGACAACGCCGTGGTAGCGACCTGCCAACCACAAGGTAGCCACGCCCTAAAGCATCCCCTGCTTTATGGTCTATTTGACTCTAAATGGGACCATAATTTACTAAATGAACATCATGCTGTATTGAAGAAGACTTGAAACTAGCGATTGAGACCATAAACTCATGTTTACAATGTTTACTGAGGTAATAAATCAAGAGAGAAATAGGCTCATTTTCTCATAGACTTCTATACAATCAGAGTTCTTTTTGCAACCAGAGTAGTCGCCCCGCGCTAGCTGTTAGAAAGAATGCAGGTTTAAGTCACTTCAGCATTGGCTTCAGTTTTCAGACCTGGAGGTTGCCCACTGTCCACGTCATTCTTCCGAGAAAAAATTACGGCTTGCTTACTCCGCCTCCCAGCCCTCGCTCCAGCCTCGGTCTGGGTCTCATTCACATGAACGGAGGAAGGGAAATAACTCTGGATTCGGCTATTAGTGCATTTTACAACTTTTAGGACCTAATGATTTAAATAAGGACTATTCAAGTGTTCGTACTGGGAAGTTGATTCACCTCAAAATAAATTATCCGCTGAGTTACAGTCAGTTACAGTCTCTTTCCCAATGTAAGTCTATGGGAAAAAGTCTTTTTGGGCCCAATGGCATCACATGACAGACATGGAAGTTGTAATACCGTCGTTTGGCCACTACGAAAATTGGGATCAACGACCGGTGCTCTTCCTTGGGGCTTGGTCTGTATAGCCAAAAAGATAATAATACGCCAAAATGGCTTACTTCAGTTTTGACTAGTAACAACTGGATTTTAGATCTCTGAAGTGGAAGCTTTTCTTGGTAAGAATTCTATTGCAGATACACATCAATGGAAAAAGTGACATCATTTTCCTAGGAAGAACGATGTAGTGGATATCTGAAATGACAATTGTGAATAGGAAGAATGTCAGTGTTGATATCTGAAATTTTCTTTTTGACTGGGATGAACTAGATTACAGATAACGTAAATATATATCCAGTCTAGCTATTATATGTTAAAACAGCTACTTATACTTTGTAAGAATTTAAAGATGTCTTAAATTTTGTTTTGACTAGTACAATCAAAGTTGTAGATATCTTGACATATGTCTACAATTTCTACTATTAAGAATGTTAATGCAGATATCTTTAATTACCATTCTGACTAGTGAGAATACAATGTTGGCTGGGAGAAATATTATCATGGATATCTAAAATGTGTGTGGTTTGATTAAATGTTGAAACGGCTTGCCATTATGTGGTATGTATTGTGTGGTCCATACCCTGAGTGCGACTGGATGTCCAGAAAGTCCTCCTGCCGATTGGTGCGTTCGGTAAAACGGATGCAGGTGGACTGAGCAAATGAATTCAGACCTTCGATGATGGTCGCTTTCTCACGGCGGCCTCGACAGTAAAAAAACAAAAAAACATTTATTATCAGTTTAGTTTGTTTTATTGCTGTCATCTTCTACATCAGTTCACAATTACTCTACTAGTATACTATTATACTACTACTATTACTATTAATTGACTAGTAGGCCTATTACTGCTACTAGTACTACTATACTGCTACTACTATGAGCTTATAGTACAACTGCTACTGTTGCTGCTGCAATTACTATACTATTACTACTACTACTATAGCCTACATACTCTTAAAACAAAGAAATTGCTTTTTTTACTTGTTTAAAACAGCGTTAAAAACTTTGTAAGAAAGTGCATATATTAAGCCACACTACTACTACTAGGCCTACTACTACTACTACTACTGCTACTGCTATTGCTATACTATTGCTACTGCTACTATAGCCTATACTACTACTACTACTGCTGCTGCTGCTGCTGCTATTGCTATACTATTGCTACTGCTACTATAGCCCATACTACTACTACTGCTGCTGCTGCTGCTGCTATTGCTATACTATTGCTACTGCTACTATAGCCTACATACTACTACTACTACTACTGTTACTACTGCTGCTGCTAATGCTACTACTACCACCACTAGATCTACAACTGCTATTGCTACTATTACCTTTATTTCTAGCCTTCTACTTCTACTACTACCTCTATAGGTCTACTGTTACTACGACTACTACTATTTACTGCTTCTACTACTAGTCTAGTAATGCTACTACTAAAATACATATATAAAGTGTGCATGTGATATTGGTAACTTATGAGCACTAATAGCCTATAGAACAAAAATAAAATCGCTGCCTTCAGTAGGCTACTTACTGTACTGGTTGGAGATCTTGTAGGGTACGTAGACGTTGCCATCGTTGGCTTTGGGCCACAGGCACCCTCGTGCTGTGCAGGGATCAGCGTTCTGTAGACCTGTTGGCACTGCTATGTCTCCATACAGCACCAGAGGCTCATCAAAGCCCTTTCCTGCAAAATTACATGAGGATGATCGAGGAAATGTTTTCATCTTTTTAGTTGTGCTGCATTTCATTTTCATGATTATCTACTGTGTTAAAGGCAGCGGGTCAAATCTGTGTCTGACAGGCCGACAACCTCTCCGTTCACACTGATGGTTCTGTTTAGAAAGCAGTATCTCTCTGCTGTATAGCCTACTTTCAGTACTGCAACACCAGCATTATGTATTATTGCTAATGTTTCAATGAATACTTAAAAAATAAAGTAATTTTCGGTACATTTTGAGGTAAGTATTGGGGTAATTTGGCAGTAAATCCAAAGAAATTTCAAATAGGTTACTTACTAATTAACACATAATTACCATGAAAAAGTGTTACCAATACTTTTGTTCTATATTTAAGGTTAGATTATTACTACGGTACATTTGCTGCTGGAATGATAATTTTTACCAAAGGGATAATTAAAGCACTTGAGATGAACATACCAACATGAGTATTGACCTTCTCTAACTGCGCGGAGATACCGAATTCACGTTCCTCAACGTTGTTGCCTGTGGAATAGAAACAATTTGTTCATGTATCAGTTATATGATGTACGATATATATTTACAGAGTGTTACTGTCTGAAAAGTAGCCATGTCTTACCAGAATGCTCCTCGCTCTTTTCAAAACCAGCCTGTAATTAGCCAGAGTAAAAGTTGGAAAATAGAAATAGCATAGTGGAAACTTTGAAAGCTATTCCTTTTTCAAAGATTTTAACATACAACTTTCAAGGTAGAGAAAGCAAAATATGTGCATTCCTGCATTGGATTAGAATGTAATGCAATCAACAAAGTATACAATGAAAGCCATTTTGCTTTTTGCTATTTACCAAATTATCTTTCTTTAGAAACAGTTTTCATGTCAGTTTCCCCACAATTAAATAAAAAAGTTTGAAAACACTTAATTTTACAGGTCCGCAAATGTCATGGTAATTAGGTGATAATTAGCAAGTAACCTGAAAAAAAACAAGTAATTTGAAATTCTTTGGAATTTCTGCCAAATTACCCCAATATTTACCTCAAAATGTATCGAAAATTACTTTATTATAAATGTTATTTAGTAATTATATTTCGCTATTTCCCATTAGCTGGTAATTTATTTAATACATTTCCAGGAAAAGGCTACAAAATTAATTTATAAGCTTTATTTCCATGTCTGCTGATAAATAGATGATAATTAGCAAATAACTTGTTTGAAATTTCTTAAAAAACTCCCTGAATCATTATATCAGCTAAACAGGTTACATTTGTGTCGACAATAAGTCACACAATGGTGAGATTTGTGCCTGATCAGAAGTGTCTTCTATTAGTTTTGGTTTTCCACCTCCAATGAAGAGCAGCGCACAGCCGCTTCTCAAGCCTAAGGGCCCTATTTTAACCATTATATGCTGTTTTAGCATATCATTATTAAATAATATTTATAATAAAGTAATTTTTTATGAATTTTGAGGTTAATATTTGGGTAATTTGGCAGTAATTCCAAAGAAATTTAAAATAGGCTACTTGCTAATTATCACCTAATTACCATGAAATTTGCAGACATGTAAAATGAAGTGTTACCAAAAGTTCCCCTATACTGTATGTTGAGCAGTCAGTCAAATTGACTTGACTTGACAGTTAAATAGTCAGTGAATATACTGCTGATTATAATATATTATTGAAGAAAAACTGAATTTGACTGTAATATATGACAATGCATCACATTTCATTTCAAATTGTGTCATAGAAAATGATCTAATTATAGAGAAAGTAAGTGTCCGTCTGTCCATATTAATATGTCTGCTGATGCTTACCGGTATAGTGAAGCTGTAGACAGAGCAGAAGAGGACGCTGAGCACAGCAGTTTGGAGGAGCATCATGGCTGGTTATAGGACAGCAGGGGCAGACCAAGACTATGCCTGGGGGAACAGTGTGTGCTCCATCTTATATAGGTGGGAAAGCCAACTTACCTTCATCCTAATATGGCATACAGCTCACCCAAGACTTGTTTTATTCAGTTTAACTGGAAGTGGCAGTTATTACTTAAAACGGACTTTGGTTTGCACAAGATGTGGGTTTGCTGTATGTCCCCAGCAGGAGCAAATTACACATTTTAGCAGTTAATGTGTCAATTCATTTATCAGAAAATGATCTTGTTTGTGACTCCAACATAAAAAAACACTTAATTTAGCAATCTCAAGGGGCAGAAAGCCATGTTTTATAAATTTTTTAGTAAAGGTTTTATTTCCCAGATCTTAGCCGTTTTTATGGCTGCAGCAGTACACTAAATAGAAATATTCCACACGTGCAGTTGTGCATCATTTAATACACAGTTTCCAAAGAAATCAGCCAGACAGATATGTTTAGATCTCCTCTCAAATTATAAAGAAAGTTCTTTGGGTTGAAACCTTGTTGAAAGATATAATAGTAGTGATGGAGTCATGGGCTCCGGCAGGACTGAAAAGACTGTAGAAGTTCAGGATAAGATAAACTTAAAAAACAACAGCTCATAATGTCTTCCAAATCAACACATTTTGACAATTGAAGTACTTCTGCTTGGAAAGGAAAGAGGCCCCAATGATTTTACGTTTTAATGCATCACTTCACAGTATTACTGTTATTATCTCCGCCAGGAGATTATGTATTCTGTCATGTGTGTTCATGCGTGAGTCTGCATCTCTCTGTCTGTCCACGGCTTATCTCGGTTACTGCTGGACTCATCAGCCTAATATTTTTTGTGCTAGCTTGATCAAGGACTTCTCGTGGTTGCAGTAATTCACACTTTTTGAAAACATATTTTATTGACTGCTTTATACCATGATTGACTTTTAACTCCTCAGTCCTCTTAAAGCGAGGGTATAGGCAGAAAATTTCATTTTCAGCATATTTTAATTCAAGTGTTCTGAGAGAAAACTAGAGTTCTGCAACTCCTCGTGGATCTGTTTTCAGGCTTTAAAAAATCTATTCTACGTAACTATCTCTTACCGTAGCATATTTACGCAAATGCATTTACATTGCAGTTAATACAGACTACATGGTGTACAATTGACACGCGGAAATAAACAAAGGCGTTCTTATTGTACAATAAATGCCTTGCGCATTATTGTGGCATTCATACGCCTTTTCCTACGAACGGGCTGGTATATTAGTCTCAGGAATATCCTACATAGAAGTGAAAAAGTTATATTAAATATGCATTTATATACTGCAGAAAGTGGGTGAATTGGATGTTTGAAAGAATGTTTGAGGGGCAGGGGCAGGGAAATTGTAGTGGTCACCAGCTGCATACAGTGGGGCACCAGCACACAGAAAGTTTTCTAGCATGTAGGGCAGCCTTTATGGCACTGCATCATGTTTTCTCAGTTTTAATACCACCCTAGACGGCACTGCATACACGTTGCAAAGCAACTATGAACTACATTAAAACTCAGTGAAAGACAGAAAATAAAATTGTATATTTTTATAACAGGTGCCTTCTTATGCATATAGAATGTATTTTAACAAAAATAACAATAAACACTTAAAATAATCACTTTAATATGGAAGTTATGACTGTTAATTGTTTCGGTTGTGGACTGTCAACTGGTTTATGTAATCAGTTTCACACACTAAGTTTATGTAATACAGTCTGCTGCAACTACTTCTCATCACAATGAGACCGAGACATTTCTAAATAGTGGTGATGTGGCTTTGTCTTGTGACATTTCTACTGATGTGACAACTAGTGAGGAAAGTTTCAGTATCACCAGTGTGTGATGCATGTTTCATTGATCAACAGTCACATATGTTTCAGACAGATACGCAGACAGAAACATCTCAATACCACTATGGTTGGGAAAAAGGACACTTAGTGCATTTACTGTACAAAACAAGTGTGATGAGTGTTCAGTTACATTAAGTTGGCCTAAGTTGTTTTTGTAAATTATAAATGGAACCATATACTTTGTTTACAAAGGTGTAGCCTACAAAATAAAAGGAGGACCTGTGCAGTGTAATGAATTGCTCTCTCTGTGATTTTGTCCAGCTCATGGTGGTTGGATAAAATTAAAGGAGCGCTCTACAATCAAAGGCAGTCTATTATAATATAGCCCAGTCGCACAGCAGTTCGTGAAATAGTCACAAAATGTAATGTATTGATTCGTGTACATAGACAAAAATTCAAATTTTTTCGTGATGGTCAGCACAAAATCAATTCGTATGTAATCCACGTAATTGTGAACCGGGAAGTATAGAGAGCAGCGAATGCCACGTAGGGAGGAGGTGGATGGGTGGGTAATAAAACACAGAACATTCACCCAGGAGACCGGTGTTCCTGTCCTATGTGAAACCACAAGTCAAATTTGATTTGTCACATAACTTCCGTACTTAAGTTACGCCACTTCCGGTGTTATTTTAACCCAAACCGCTATCTTTATCAAAACCTAACTAAGTAGTTTGTTGCCTAAGCCTAACCAAGTCAATCTATTCCTAAACCTAACTAAGTAGTTTGTTGCCTAATCCTAATCAAGTCAATCTATTCACAGTTTCTGTATGTGATCTTAATGTCTGTCAGATAATGCAGTGGGTTAGAAAAGATGGTTAGTTTGCATGCAAGACCTTGTCTATGTGAAGCATAAACTAAACACATCAGATGTGGCGAAGCCAAATAATATCACAACAGTCAAACTCAATGAATAACATTAAACCAAATCAATACAAGTACATTCTAGAAATCAAAGTTGAACAGTCTTGCTCAGCCATGTGCAATTGCTACTGCTAAGGTAAGCCCAGTACGCTACCAATCCATGGTTGTGGTTCCAAGTCAAAGATGTTGTCTTTGCTGTGCTCAAATCTAGTTGTAGATTGGAGGAAGCTGGTCACTCCAATACTTTCTTCCCAGCAGCTTGATAGCTTGGTGCTAACTTCCTTGCGGTTGTTGCTTGAAGTTAGTAGGTAAAAAGGCAGGCTCTCGCGTCTTCTGATTAGAAGATCCTTGTGTTCCTATGGCTGTTTCCTAACAGGCCATAGATCAGAGCAGCAGCTCACCTCCACAGATCAGGAGAGGTGAGGAGAAGGTTGAAGAAAGAGCAGAAAGAGAAAGAATAAAGGATTGTCCTTTGGTTTTGTCCTGGGTGAATTTCACACCTATGTGTGAATGAGTCATCAGCCGATGGTTACTGAGCTGAGTCCATGGGTGGAGATACTCAATGGCTGCATGACTCAAGGATCCTGAGAAGCATAGTTCATTGTCTTTGCCACCATTTGGTAATGGTGGGTCCCAACACTAACTAAGTAGTTTGTTGCTTAAGCCTAACCAAGTCAATCTTTTCCTAAACCTAATTAAGTAGTTTGTTGCTTAAGCCTAACCAAGTCAATCTTTTCCTAAACCTAACTAAGTAGTTTTGTTGCCTAAACCTAACCAAGTGTTGGGGACGCAGATAGGAGTTGGTTTAGTTATTAGAAAATCTTAAAGATAATTATCAATATTAATAAAATTAATATTAATAAATTATCAATATATGTTAATAATAACAGGGCACCAACCACCATGGTACATAAGCTCAGAAGACAGTAAAATGGCTATCAAAAATAAATAATAATTATCAAAATATGTATTAATTATATTGAATAATATGATTTAATTTATATTAAATAATCCTCGGGGCACAACTCTTTGAAACAAAGAGAAAATGATAGCACATTAATGTAGTCTCATAGATAAGTCTCATTAAATATACTAAACTATCAATTTGGAACTTTGATTAATAATTGAATTAATAACTATAACCAAAAATCACTATAACAATAGATACTAAAGGTTGTAGAATACTGGAGTTCTTGACACAGCTGCGGTTGGCATTATTCACTCTTGTACAATATTAAACAGACCAGCATGTATAATCCTCAAACATTTATTTGCAAGATAATAAAGGTGTGATACACAATATTAATATAACTAAACTAAACAAGCCAAACACAGTGTGTGAGTGTGTGAGTGTGTGTGTGTGTGTGTGTGTGTGTGTGTGTGTGTGTGTGTGTGTGTGTGTTTGTGTGTGTGTGTGTGTGTTAGAGAGAGAGAGAGAGGGGGATGAGAGAGAAACAAAGACAAGATGGCTACTTGTCTAAAGATGTCTGCATGTGCCTACAGACAATATGGCGAGCACTGTAAAACTAGTTCTTCGGAGCACATGTGCTCAGGAAGGACGAAGGGGGGTGTGATGTGGGGGTTGAGATTATCTGGATGTGTATGTTTATGTTTAAAACTAATTCACAGTTTATGTATGTGATCTTAATGTGTGTCAAATAATGCAGTGGGTTAGAAAAGATTGTTAGTTTGCATGCAAGACCTTGTCTATGTGAAGCATAAGCTAAACACATCAGATGTGGTGAAGCCAGCTACCCAAATATCTTAACTACAACAATATCACAACAGTAAAACTCAATGAATAACATTAAATATATCAATACAGGTACATTTACAGAAATCAAAGTTGAACAGTCTTGCTCAGCCGTGTGTAATTGCTCATGCTAAGATAAGGCCAGTACGTTACCAATCCATGGAACAAAAGGTTGCAATTCCAAGTTGGAGGAATTGGAGAAAGTGGATCCAGGCTCAAAGATGTTGTCCTTGCTGTGCTCAAATCCAGTCGTGCAGATTGGAGAGAAACTGGTCCAGTCCTGTTTCTACAGCTTGGTAGCTTAGTGCTAACTTCCTAGCTCTTGTTGCTTGAAGTTAGCTGGTCAAAAGGCAGGCTCTCGCATCTTCTGCCTTAGAAGAATGTTCCTTGTGTTTCTATGTCTGTTTTCTAACAAGCCATAGACCAGAGAGCTAAGGTGGGGAGAGCAGCAGCTCACCTGCCTTCTTCAGCAGGGCCAACGGGAAAGAAGAAAGAGAAAGAACAAAGGAGTGTCCTTTGATTTTGTCCTGGGTGATTTTCACAAATACCCTCTGCCACCCTCTTGAATGGTGAGCCCCAACACAAGTCGATCTATTCCTAATCCTAACTAAGTAGTTTGTTGCCTACAACTACTACTACTACTACTGCTGCTGCTATTGCTATACTATTGCTACTGCTACTATAGCCTACATACATACTACTACTGGGCCTACAGCTACTACTATTACTGCTGCTGCTGCTATTGCTATACTATTGCTACTGCTACTATACATATTACTAGTACTACTGGGCCTACTACTACTACTACTACTGTTACTACTGCTGCTGCAAATGCTGCTGCTAATGCTACTACTGCCACCACTAGATCTACAACTGCTATTGCTACTATTACCTTTATTTCTAGCCTTCTACTTCTACTACTACCACTATAAGCCTACTGTAACTACGACTACTACTATTTACTGCTTCTACTACTAGTCTAGTAATGCTACTACTAAAATACATATATAAAGTGTGCATGTGATATTGGTAACTTATGAGCACTAATAGCCTATAGAACCAAAATAAAAGCGCTGCCTTCAGTAGGCTACTTACTGTACTGGTTGGAGATATTGGTTTTATTGCTGTCATCTTCTACATCAGTCTACATCATATTAAAGTTGTTTTTTTTTTAGCACAATTACTCTGCTAGTATATTATTATACTACTACTATTACTATTAAGTGACTAGTAGGCCTATTACTGCTACTAGTACTACTATACTGCTACTACTATGAGCCTATACTACAACTGCTACTATTGCTGCTGCAATTACTATACTATTACTACTACTACTATAGCCTACATACTCTTAAAACAAAGAAATTGCTGTTTTTTCTTGTTTAAAACAGCGTTAAAAACTTTGTAAGAAAGTGCATATATTAAGCCACACTAATATTGCTAGGCCTACTACTACTACTACTACTGCTGCTGCTATTGCTATACTATTGCTACTGCTACTATAGCCTATACTACTACTACTGCTGCTGCTATTGCTATATCATTGCTACTGCTACTACAGCCTACATACATACTACTATTGGGCCTACTACTACCACTACTGCTGCTGCTATTGCCACACTATTGCTACTGCTACTACAGCCTACATACATACTACTACTGGGCCTACTACTACTACTACTATTGCTACTGCTACTATAGCCTATACTAGTACTACTACTGCTGCTGCTATTGCTATACTATTGCTACTGCTACTATAGCCTACATACACCCTACTACTGGGCCTACTACTACTACTACTATTGCTACTGCTACTATAGCCTATACTAGTACTACTACTGCTGCTGCTATTGCTATACTATTGCTACTGCTACTACAGCCTACATACATACTACTACTGGGCCTACTACTACTACTACTATTGCTACTGCTACTATAGCCTATACTAGTACTACTACTGCTGCTGCTATTGCTATACTATTGCTACTGCTACTACAGCCTACATACATACTACTACTGGGCCTACTACTACTACTACTATTGCTACTGCTACTATAGCCTATACTAGTACTACTACTGCTGCTGCTATTGCTATACTATTGCTACTGCTACTACAGCCTACATACATACTACTATTGGGCCTACTACTACTACTACTATTGCTACTGCTACTATAGCCTATACTAGTACTACTACTGCTGCCACTATTGCTATACTATTGCTACTGCCACTTTAGCCTATCTACTACTACTACTGCTGCTGCTACTATAGCCTATACAACTACTACTACTGCTGCTGCTGCTAATGCTATTCTAGTACTACTGCTACTATAGCCTACATACATACTACTACTGGGCCTACAACTACTACTACTACTACTGCTGCTGCTATTGCTATACTATTGCTACTGCTACTATAGCCTACATACATACTACTACTGGGCCTACAGCTACTACTATTACTGCTGCTGCTGCTATTGCTATACTATTGCTACTGCTACTATACATATTACTAGTACTACTGGGCCTACTACTACTACTACTACTGTTACTACTGCTGCTGCAAATGCTGCTGCTAATGCTACTACTGCCACCACTAGATCTACAACTGCTATTGCTACTATTACCTTTATTTCTAGCCTTCTACTTCTACTACTACCACTATAAGCCTACTGTAACTACGACTACTACTATTTACTGCTTCTACTACTAGTCTAGTAATGCTACTACTAAAATACATATATAAAGTGTGCATGTGATATTGGTAACTTATGAGCACTAATAGCCTATAGAACCAAAATAAAAGCGCTGCCTTCAGTAGGCTACTTACTGTACTGGTTGGAGATCTTGTAGGGTACGTAGACGTTGCCATCGGCAGCTTTGGGCCACAGGCACCCTCGTGCTGTGCAGGGATCAGCGTTCTGTAGACCTGTTGGCACTGCTATGTCTCCATACAGCACCAGAGGCTCATCAAAGCCCTTTCCTGCAAAATTACATGAGGATGATCGAGGAAATGTTTTCATATTTTTAGTTGTGCTGCATTTAATTTTCTTGATTTAGCTACTGTGTTAAAGGCAGCGGGTCAAATCTTGGTCTGACAGGCCGACAACCTCTCTGTCCACACTGATGGTTCTGTTTCGAAAGTAGTAACTCTCTGCTGTATAACCTACTTCCAGTACTGCAACACCAGCATTATGTATTATTGCTAATGTTTTAATGAATACTTAAAAAATAAAGTAATTTTCGGTACATTTTGAGGTAAGTATTGGGGTAATTTGGCAGTAAATCCAAAGAAATTTCAAATAGGTTACTTACTAATTATCACCTAATTACCATGACATTTGCGGACCTGTAAAATGAAGTGTTACCAATACATTTGTTCTATATTTAAGGTTAGATTATTACTACTGTGCATTTGCTGCTGGAATGATAATTTCACCAAAGGGATAATTAAAGCACTTGAGATGAACATACCAACATTGATATTCGCCTTCTACCCAAATCACGTTCCTCAACGTTGTTGCCTGTGGAATAGAAACAATTTGTTCATGCATCAGTTATATGATGTACGACTATATATTTACAGAGTGTTACTGTCTGAAAAGTAGCCATGTCTTACCATAATGCTCCTCGCTCTTTTCAAAACCAGCCTGTAATTAGCCAGAGTAAAAGTTGGAAAATAGAAATAGCATAGTGGAAACTTTGAAAGCTATTCCTTTTTCAAAGATTTTAACATACAACTTTCAAGGCAGAGAGAACAAAATGTGTGCATCCCTGCATTGGATTAGAATGTAATGCAATCAACAAAGTATACAATGAAAGCCATTTTGCTTTTTGCTATTTACCAAATTGTCTTTCTTTAGAAACAGTTTCCATGTCAATTTCCCCTCAATTAAATAAAAAGTTTGAAAACACTTCATTTTACAGGTCCGCAAATGTCATGGTAATTAGGTGATAATTAGCAAGTAACCTATTTGAAATTCTTTGGAATTTCTGCCAAATTACCCCAATATTTACCTCAAAATGTATCGAAAATTACTTTATTATAAATGTTATTTAGTAATTATATTTAGCTATTTCCCATTAGCTGGTAATTTATTTAATACATTTCCAGGAAAAGAATACAAAGTTAATTGATATGCTTTATTTCCATGTCTGCTGATAAATAAATAATAATTAGCAAATAACTTGTTTGAAATTTCTTAAAAAACTCCCTGAATCATTATATTAGCTACCAGGTTACATTTGTGTCGACAATAAATCACTCAATGCTGAGATTTGTGCCTGATCAGAAGTGTCTTCTATTAGTTTTGGTTTTCCACCTCCAATGAAGAGCAGCGCACAGCCGCTTCTCAAGCCTAAGGGCCCTATTTTAACCATTATATGCTGTTTTAGCATATCATTATTAAATAATATTTATAATAAAGTAATTTTTTATGAATTTTGAGGTAAATATTGAGGTAATTTGGCAATAATTCCAAAGAAATTTAATATAGGTTACTTGCTAATTATCACCTAATTACCATGAAATTTGCGGACATGTAAAATGAAGTGTTACCAAAAGTTCCCCTATACTGTATGTTGAGCAGTCAGTCAAATTGACTTGACTTGACAGTTAAATAGTCAGTGAGTATACTGCTGATTATAATATATTATTGAAGAAAAACTGAATTTGACTGTAATATATGACAATGCATCACATTTCATTTCAAATTGTGTCATAGAAAATGATCTAATTATAGAGAAAGTAAGTGTCCGTCTGTCCATATTAATGTGTCTGCTGATGCTTACTGGTATAGTGAAGCTGTAGACAGAGCAGAAGAGGACGCTGAGCACAGCAGTCTGGAGGAGCATCATGGCTGGTTATAGGACAGCAGAGGCAGACCAAGACGATGAAACAGTGTGTGCTCCGTCTTATATACATACAACCTTCATCCTAATATGGCATCCTCCTTGCTAAAGACTTTTTTTATTCAGTTTAACTGGAAGTGGCAGTTATTACTTAAAATGATCTATGGTTTGCATAAGATGTGGGTTTTGTTTTCTGTTGTTTGTCCCCAGACAGGAGCAGATTACACATTTTAGCAGTCAATGTGTCAATTAATTTACCAAAGAATGATCTTGTTTGTGACTCCAACATAAAAAAACACTTAATTTCGTAATCTGAAGGGGCAGAAAGCCATGATTTTATTACATTTTTAGTAAAGGTTTTATTTCCCAAATCCAAGCCGTTTTTATGGCTGCAGCACTACACTAAATAGAAATATTCCACACGTCTTGTGCATACACAGTTTCCCAAAATTCAGCCAGACAGATATGTTTAGATCTACTCTCAAATTATAAAGATAGTTCTTTGGGTTGAAACCTTGTTTTAATATATAATCGTAGTGATGGAGCCATGGGGTCTGGCAGGACTGAAAAGACTGTAGAAGTTCAGGATAAGATAAACTTAAAAAGCAATAGCTCATAATGTCATCCAAATCAACACACATTTTTTATTTTTTTTTATTTTTTTATTTAAGGTTAAAGGAATACATACACATACTTGTAAAAGGGACATACAGACAGCAACAACAACATATATAAAACACAAAAAAAGGAAACATAAAAAAGAAAAATAATAAAAAGAAAAATAGTAAATAAAAAAAAAATACTATCCGTTGTAAAAGTGCAGTGTCAAGAGATAAGTTCATATTCATATACATACATATTCATGTTTATATACATACATCCAACCTCATATATAGATATATATACACATACAGTATATACATATGTCTATATCCACACGCGCATACATATAGATATCCACTTAGACACATTCGCTTACACAATTATCTATTCTATTTTACAGACAAAAAAAGGACATATTTACATCCCTTTAGTTGACCTTTTATCGACATTATTTATTTATTAATTTTCTTTAACTCCAATCCTCACCCTGACTCAAAGTATCCCACCCACGCTCAAAAAATAGATTCTGTTCTTTATTTCTATTAACATCCCTCTCAAGAACCCACTGATGTTTCAAAAACATTTTGAAACTTTCAGTGTTTAACTGCTGTCTTTTTATAGCTTTAAATATAAATGCTTTCCCCATCATAATGATGATGTTGTTCAGGTCTTTTCCTTTTTCATCATCCCTTAAATCACCAAACATTATAGATAAAGGACAACTATAAAAATTTGATTTGTAGACTGAGATCCACTTTTCAACGTTAATCCAAAATAATGCAACTTCCTTACAATACCAAAATAAATGAATGTCTGACTCCTCTTCCTCCTCACAGAATCTACATAAGTCACATTGTTGGATGCCCCATTTTTTTAGCATTCTCTTAGTAGGCAAAAATTTGTAGATTAGTTTTAGTTGTAAAATTCTAATGGAGACATCAAAAGAAGTTGTGTCAATACATGCATATACTTTCCTCCATGGGATACATTTGTCTAACAAATCCTCCCATTTTGACTGGATAGCTACTGGTGCAGCAGAAATGTGTTTAAGTTGCATGTATAACTGATATATTTTCTTGTTTATTTTTCTCTTATTCATCCATGTTGTGTACTTAATGTAGGGGCAACATGCCATTTGTTTTGTACATAATAAAATCAACACAAATTTTGACAATTGAAGTACTTCTGCTTGGAAAGGAAAGAGGCCTCAATGATTTTACTTTTTAATGCATCACTTCACAGTATTACTATTATTATCTCTGCCAGGAGATTATGTATTCGGTCATGTGTTTGCATGCGTAAGTCTGCACTTCTGTGTCCGTCTGTCTGTCCACGGCTAATCTCACTTACCACTGGACTCATCAGCCTAATATTTTTTGTGCTCGCTTGCTCAAGGACTTCTCGTGGTTGCAGTAATTCACATTTTTTGAAAACATATTTTATTGACTGCGTTATACCATGATTGACTGTTAACTCCTCACTCCTCTTAAAGCGAGGGTTTAGGCAGAAAGTTGTGGTCATCATTGGGCAAAAATGTAATTTTCAGCATATTGTAATTCAAGTGTTCTGAGAGAAAACTAGACTTCTGCACCTCCTCGTGGATCTGTTTTCAGGCTTTAAAAAAATCTAGCCCGGGACGGGAGACTTTGGCCAATCACAGGTCATTTCAGAGAGAGAACGTTCCTATTGGCTGTTCATTCAACGGAGGCAGCTGTCAATCACTCGCAAACTCCGATCAAATGGTCAAACTAGGCAGCGCTGATCAAATATGAATTCATTTTTGTTACTGTAATGCATATTTCTCGCCTCAAATGTTTTCAGAAACATCTTGTAGTTTACTGTTTAGTTTTATCAGTCACATATGGTTCAGACACATGTATTTGAAAGATCTCCATACCTACACTACATGGGTGGGAAGCTGACATTTGTAAAAAAAAAAAATGGAGTAGTCAGCATCCAGTGATATGAGGAGTTTCCACGCCGTGGCAGAGTCTGGAAATATTGCAGGGATGATTGGAAGGTGTACTGTTTCCCAAAGCATCAAAGTGTGGTGCCAGCAGGGCCACGCATGACAAGGCTGCTCACTAAAATAGTTGCCCATCTGAATTGGGTTAGGATGAAAGTTAAAGTAAGTAGGCCTAAGTGTAATCGGGGGGAAAAGACATGTAAGAATATATACCATCTATATAAATAATTTAGATGATATATTTATATAGATGGTAATATATTCTTACCTGTCTTTATACATTATCTCTATATATTATTTATATATTTTCTAAATGGATAGGCCTAATACTTACGTTGCAGTCAATGCAGACTACATGGTGTACAATTGACACACGAAAATCAACAAAGGCGTTCTTATTGTACAATAAATGCCTTGCGCACTATCGTGGCGTTCATACGCCTTTTCCTGTGAATGGGCTGGTATATTAGTCTCAGGAATATCCTACATAGAGGTGAGAAAGGTAAATTAAATATGCATTTATATACTGCAGAAGTGATGTTTGAAAGAATGTTGAAGGGGCAGGGAAATTATAAAGGTCACCAGCTGCATGCATATGGGGCACCGACAGGCAGAAGGTTTTCTAGCATGTAGGGCAGCCTTTATGGCACTGCATGATGTTTTCTCAGTTTTAATACCACCCTAGACGGCACTGCATCACGCTTTCTCCACTGGAAGGGCACCTTAGTGGGCACTTCATCATGTTTTCTCCACTGGAAGGGCACCTTAGAGGGCACTTCATCATGTTTTCTCCACTGGAAGGGCCCCCTAGTGGGCACTTCGTCATGTTTTCTCCACTGGAAGGGCACCCTAGTGGGCACTTCATCATGTTTTCTCCACTGGAAGGGCACCCTAGTGGGCACTTCATCATGTTTTCTCCACTGGAAGGGCATCCTAGTGGGCACTTCATCATGTTTTCTCTACTGGAAGGGCACCCTAGAGGGCACCTCATCATGTTTTTTCCACTGGAAGGGCACCCTAGAGGGCACTTCATCATGTTTTCCCCACTGGAAGGGCACCCTAGAGGGCACTTCATCATATTTTCCCCACTGGAAGGTCACCCTAGAGGGCACTTCATCATGTTTTCCCCACTGGAAGGGCACTGTAGAGGGCACTTCATCATGTTTTTTCTACTGGAAGGGCACCGTAGAGGGCACTTCATCATGTTTTCTCCACTGGAAGGGCACCCTAGAGGGCACTTCATCATGTTTTCTCCACTGGAAGGGCACTGTAGAGGGCCCTTCATCATGTTTTCTCCACTGGAAGGGCACCCTAGAGGGTACATACTCATATTTTCTCTACTGGAAGGGCACTGTAGAGGGCACTCCATCATGTTTTCTCTACTGGAAGGGCACCCTAGAGGGCACCTCATCATGTTTTTTCTACTGGAAGGGCACCGTAGAGGGCACTTCATCATGTTTTCTCCACTGGAAGGGCATCCTAGTGGGCACTTCATCATGTTTTCTCTACTGGAAGGGCATCCTAGAGGGCACTTCATCATGTTTTCTCCACTGGAAGGGCACTGTAGAGGGCCCTTCATCATGTTTTCTCCACTGGAAGGGCACCCTAGAGGGTATGTACTCATATTTTCTCTACTGGAAGGGCACTGTAGAGGGCACTTCATCATGTTTTCTCTACTGGAAGGGCACCCTAGAGGGCACCTCATCATGTTTTTTCCACTGGAAGGGCACCCTAGAGGGCACTTCATCATGTTTTCCCCACTGGAAGGGCACCCTAGAGGGCACTTCATCATATTTTCCCCACTGGAAGGTCACCCTAGAGGGCACTTCATCATGTTTTCCCCACTGGAAGGGCACTGTAGAGGGCACTTCATCATGTTTTTTCTACTGGAAGGGCACCGTAGAGGGCACTTCATCATGTTTTCTCCACTGGAAGGGCACCCTAGAGGGCACTTCATCATGTTTTCTCTACTGGAAGGGCATCTTCTGATTTATGTTAAATCTGTCCTATACTTCTATTATTTGTCCTGTTTATAAATCTGATGCTGTAGAACCTTTGACTATTCATATCGATCAATAAAACATGCATCACACACTGGTGAAATTGAAACTTTCCTCACTAGTTGTCACATCAGTAGACATGTCACAAGACAAAGACACATCACCGCTATTTAGAAATGTCTCGTGATGAGAAGTGGTTGCAGCAGACTGTGTTGCATAAACTTAGTGTGTGAAACTGGTAACATAAACCAGTTGACAACCCAGAACCAAAACAATTAACATGCTCGTAACTTCAATATTAAAGTGGTTATTTTAAGTGTTTATTATTACATTTTTAAAAATACATTCTATATGCATGAGAAGGCACCTGTTATAAACATATACAATTTCACATTTTCTGTCTTTCACTGAGTTTTAATGTAGTTCATAGTTGTTTTGCAATATGTAATATATGATTTGTTTGTTTATGTAAACAAATTATACATATATTGTTTTACATTTGAACATGTGATTGCCATTTTGTGATTTATTAGACAACAGCTAATATATTTAAATACGTAATATTAATTAGCCATTTAAATGGCATAGTATGTGTCAAATGTAGTCTTTATGTTAAGGGGTCAGTCAGATTAAAGATGGAAATAATGTCACAATAGTTTTTTGACAGTGGTGGAAGAAGTACTCAGGTCTTGTACTTAAGTGAAAGTAGCAATACTACATTGTAAAAATACTTTGTTACAAGTAAAAGTCATGCATAAAAGTACATAAGTATTCAAAATATACTAAGAGTATACCAAAAGTAAACATAGCTATTCATTATGCAGAATGGCTTTTTTCAGAATATTTGATATCCCTGGATTAGTGTGTTCATCACTTTAATGTGCAACTAGTAAAGGTGGAATTTATTTTAATTACTCTATATACTGCTGGATAGATTAATCTAAAATAATACATAATTTAATAGTTGATTAATACAAAATATAAATCAAATAATAAATTATGTATTATTAGTTGATTCCGATTATTAATACAAAATACAAATCAACTAATAATACATCATTTATTAGTTGATTTATATTTTGTATTATTTATCTGAATCTGCCTCTCAAAATTATACTTAAGCACAGTACTTGAGTAAATGTACTTAGTTACATCCACCACTAGATTTTGATGATACTTATGACACTTATGTAATCATTAAGGTAGTCTCAAGCAATGTTTGTCTTTTTTTTTAATTCAAGCTTTTATCCCTCAGTCATTGTTCCTGTTTTTGCGAGACTTTGCAAGACTGTGTGTACCAAACACATTGCAACTGTGCCCACTATTTGGAGAAGTCATATAAACACAAAAAAGGCTTTTGCAACTCTACACCTCTGATTTTAACCACACAGACGAGTTGTGTAAACACCAGTTGAAAGGCGTTATCCTCAACCTGGCAACCCGAAAAACAGTTTTAAACAATGACTGATAACTAAAGTAAGCATTATTAAAGCCAGTGGTGGCAGGTTGTGTCGGAGTAAAAAACACCATCGCCGTTGCGTCTACACATGGAGCATCCGGTTGCCCGTCCGGTAATGCTTCTCCCTGTGAATTATATTCACGGTAAGCCTGTGCATTAAGACAGCGGTGTAGGGAAAGTGTGTGTTTTCAGAACAACGGGATTTCGGAACAATGGGCGTTTGTTTTCGGAATAACAGGCTATCGGTCTAATGGGCTTTCGGTCCAGTCGTACATTTTTCGGACTATTGGAATAACAGGTTGTCGGAACAATGACATGGCACCTGCAGATCGCAGTCAGGTGCACCTTGCCAAGTGTGTCGGGAGCGTGCAAAATTCACTTTTGATCATTTTGTTACAGGCTCCCTTGGCGCACCTGTTGCCCATTTGACTTGGACACAGGGTGGGATCAGAAATAACACCTTATTATTCACATTATACATATTAATTTTATTCAGAATTATTAAGTTTGAACTTGAACAAAGTTGCATGGTTAAGAACATCTTGGTGTACATTGCTCAAATGTGTGATGGATAATGATGTGTGGTATAAGATCTTGCAGTTGCCTTCCAGAATTTCAATCTGTAATAGATATAAAGAGGCTGGAATATCACCAAATTGTTTAAAATGTAAAACTCATGTAGGTACTAGGCTGCATTGCTTGTGGGAATGCAACAAAATTCAGTTATTCTGGAGGGCAATATGCGCTAACATTAGTACAACAATAGGTCAACAGGTGTCAGCAAACCCACTTCTATGTCTGCTCGGAAGTGTCCCAAACTCTCTAAAACAATATGAGGAAGTGGTTCAATCGCTTATAATGCTGGCGAGGAAGGCCAGACTTAAATGGATAATAACTGTGGACAAATGTTTGAATCGGGGACATTGGGCCTGAATCAGATCCACATACACAATTATTGACTTCATCGTTTAATTTCACCATGCTTTCTTCTATATAAGTGCAGTGCCTCAATTTTATTTATGCTTTATCTTTTTTTAAATGTATTCATTATTTTTCTTTCTTCTTTCTCTTTTATGGACCAGTCTTTGCAACGTTATTGTATCATTGTATTGTTGTTTGTATGTTTGTTAAAAGTCGTATGAAATAAAAAGTAAAAAAAAAATAAAAATAAAAATGATGTGCAAGGTTATTGGTGATGTCACAGCAATTAACTAAATCATACAACCAACCTAATTAATTTCTGTCCATGCAGCTATAACAGCATGTGTATTCGCAGGAATCCATCTCATCAAATAGGAATTGTCAAATAGAAATTATGTAAACGCATCGTAAACTACCAGAAAGAATTCAGCGAGTTAGCATACAGACACTTTTGACTGAAAAAAGGAACTTTGCTGATTTCCAGATGCCCATTTATAAGGATGCTAAATTTGAGGATGTTTCAACACTTTTTGAGTGACCTCATGGTAATTTATCAGCATCATTTAGGCTCTGATGCCTGAAGGTTGGCAAGTATGCTGATTAACCATACGCAGTGCTTGAAGTGGAAAAAAAAAAAGTGCCGGTACTCTCTTATTCATATGTTGGTATGTGTGTCGGCTGGTATCAGCAATCTCTTGCGACTTATTCATTTATCCATTATTTCTTTAAGCATGTTATACCGTGTCAGTCACAATTAGCTGTGGTTTTATTGCTATTATTATATTTTGCCTACTATCTTCTATAATAGGCCTATAATAGTCCAATAATATTCATACTGGAACATTATAAGGTTAAGGTGGTGTGTTTGTATGTAGTGTTAATAGTTCAAGTGCTTTCCTGTCTTATTTGTAGTATTGCGCTATAATATATTATAGGATGAAAGTATTAAAAAAAGCTACAGTACAGTCATGAAAAAAGTGATAAAGTCATAGTATAGTATGTGAAAAAAGTTATAAAAAAGTTATAGTATAGTATGTGAAAAAAGACAGAATATAGTTTGTCAGAAAAATTGACTAATAAGTCATAGTATAGTATGTGAAAAAGTGACAAAAAAGTCATGGTATAATATGTCGAGAAAAAGGTCATTGTCTTTTTTCAATATATTGAAAAAAGTGATAATAAATTCATAGTATAATATGTCGAAAAAATTGATTAATAAGTCATAGTATGGAAAAAAAAGTAATAAATTAAAGCTGCAAGCAGCGTTGAATGGGCACCCCTCACCTGCTGCTGTGCATTTCCATGAAAGTCAGACACCATGCAACAGTTAGAGGGTATTTTCTGTGTGGAGCGCGTGGTGCTAAAGACATGTCAAGTTTGGGACTGATTGGACAATGTATAGTCAATTTTCAACAACTTCCTGTTTCCTGTAGGTGGCGCTATGACCTTCACTCATAATGGCACATATTGTGTCTTCAGGCCTGGACTCTTATCCAGCTTGTGAAATTTGGGGCAGATTGGACTATGTAAAGTCAAGTTATAACATCCTCCTGTGTCATGTCAAAACATCGAAATTCAAAAAAGTGATAAATAAGTCATAGTATAGTGTGTCAAAAAAAATAATAGTATATAGTATGTTGAAAAAAGTGATACAAAAGTCATAGTATAGTATGTCGAAAAAAAGTCATATTATTGTATGTTGAAAAAAGTGATAAAAAGTCATAGTATATTATGTCCAAAAAAGTTATAATTTAGTATGTTGAAAAAAGTTATACAAAAATTCATAGTATACTATGTCATAAAAATGTATAAAAAAAAGTCATACTATTGTTAAGTCCCCTTTTGTGTAAATCGAAGGAAAGAGAGAACAACACGACAATGAAAAGAAGATGGGAGTCAAAGTTGAGGTGAAAAAGAACAAGGTTGATTTATTTACACAAAAAAGGTGGGGGAAGATGGGACAAGGTGGTTGTGCCAGGTGAACAGAAATTAAGAAAACAAAACTAGGCTTAACTAATTGCTATCTCATAATACAAAACTGCAAAAAGAGCACCAAAGGTGACACCAAACAGTAGCCTAGTGTTTCTATACAAACAACTAACATCTTTCTAACATCTTTAACACGTTTTTCAAGCTCAAACAATGCAGTACAACTCAGCAGAAAGGGCATGGCCAGAATTCTGAAGGCGGGCCCCTTTTATTGAAAACCCTCGATGCTGATAAAAGTCAAATGTCAAAAGTAAAAAGTCACATTATAGTAGGTCAAAAAAAATGATGTAAAAGTCATAGTATAATATGTTGAAAAAAGTGGAAAAAAAGTCATAGTATAGTATGTCAAAAAATGTGGAAAAAAAGTCAGATTACAGTATGTCAAAAAAAGTGAGGAAAAAATCATAGTATAGTATGTTAAAGAAAGTGGAAAAAAAGTCATAGTATAGTATGTCGAAAAAAGTGATGAAAAAGTCATAGTATAGTATGTCGAAGAAAGTGGAAAAAAATGTCATAGTATAGTATATTTAAAAAAGTGGTAAAAAAAAGTAATGTATAGTATGTCGAAAAAATTTATTAAAAGTCAGATGACAGTATGTCGAAAAAAGTGATGAAAAAGTCATAGTATAGTATGTCAAAAAAAGTCATAGTAAAGTATATAAAAAAAAGTGGTAAAAAAGTCATTGTGTAGTATTTGGAAAGAAGTCATAGTATAGTATGTCGAAAACAATTGAATAAAATGTCACATTACAGTATGTTGAAAAAAAGTGGAAAAAAGTCTTAGTATAGTGTGTCGAAAAAAGACATAGTATAGCACGTCGAAAAAAGTGGAAAAAAAGTCATAGTATAGTATGTTGAAGAAATGAATTACTAAATTACAAAACTTGAATTACAATATGCTGAAAAGTTATTATGGAATTTTTCCCTTATGATGCCAAAAAACTTTCTGCCTACCCTCGGAGTGAGGAGTCAGCAGTCAATGACTGTATAAAACAGTCATTAAAATATGTTTTCAATAAAATATGTTTTCAAAAAGTGTGAATTACTGCAACCACGAGAAGTCCTTGAGCATGCAGTCATAAGCAAGCACAAAAAAAATTAGGCTGATGATTCCAGTAGTATGTGAGATTAGACGTGGACAGACACAGAGATGCACACAGACGCATGCACACACATCACCGAATACATAATCTCCTGGTGAAGATAATAACTGTGAAGTGATGCATTGAAACGTAAAATCATTGGGGCCTCTTTCCTTTCCAAGCAGAAGTACTTCAATTATCAAAATGTGTGTTGATTTGGAAGACATTGTGAGCTATTGTTTTTTATGTTTATATTTAAGTTTATCTTATCCTGAACTTCTATAGTCTTTTCAGTCCTGCCAGTCCCCATGACTCCATCACTACCATTGTATCTTTCAACAAGGTTTCAACCCAAAGAAGTTTCTTTATAATTTGAGAGGAGATCCAAACATGTCTGCCTGAATTTTGGGAATCTGTGTATAAAACGATACACAAAATGTTTGGAATAGTTCTACTTAATGTAGTACTGCAGCCATAAAAACATGACATTTCCTTTTTATGGAAGATATTTTGTTTTTCAGCTTAAATCTGGGATATAAAAACTAAAGAAAAGAAGTCACTAAAGAAATAATAAAAACATGGCTTTCTGCCACTTGAGATTACTAAATTAAGTGTTTTTCATTTTGGAGTCTCAAATAAGATCATGTTTTTGGTAAATTAATTGATCAATTTGATCTTTTTCTTACATATCATTTACTGCTAAAATGTGTAATCTGCTCCTGCCTGGGGTCCAAAAGCAGAAAACAGAACCCACATCTTACACAAACCATGGTTCGTTTTGAGCAATAACTGCCACTTCCAGTTGAGCTGAATTTGCCAACAAGTCTTTGGTGAGCATTATGCCATATTTGGATGAAGGTTAGTTGGCTTTCCCACCTATATAAGATGGAGCACACACTGTTCCCCCAGGCATAGTCTTGGTCTGCCCCTGCTGTGCTATAACCAGCCATGATGCTCCTCCAGACTGCTGTGCTCAGCGTCCTCTTCTGCTCTGTCTACAGCTTCACTATACCGGTAAGCATCAGCAGACACATTAATATGGACAGACGGACACTTACTTTCTCTATAATTAGATCATTTTCTATGACACAATTTGAAATTAAATATGATGCATTGTCAAATATTACAGTCAAATTAATTTTTTATTCAATAATATATTATGATCAGCAGTATATTGACTAACTATTTAACTATCAAGTCAAGTCAATTTGACTGACTGCTCAACATACAGTATAGGGGAACTTTTTGGTAACTCTTCATTTTACAGGTCCGCAAATTTCACGGTCATTAGGTGATAATTAGCAAGTAACCTATTTGAAATTTCTTTGGAATTACTGCCATATTACCCCAATATTTACCTAAAAAATCATCAAAAATTACTTTATTATAAACATTATTTAATAATGATATGCTAAAATAGCATATAATGGTTCAAATAGGGCCCTTAGGCTTGAGAAGCATCTGTGCGCTGCTCTTCATCAGAGGTGGAAAACTAAAAGAAGACACTTCTGATCAGGCACAAATCTCAGCACTGAGTGATTTATTGTCGACACAAATGTAACCTGGTAGCTAATGTAATGATTCAGGGAGTTTTTTAAGAAATTTCAAACAAGTTATTTGATAATTATTATCTATTTATCAGCAGACATGGAAATAAAGCATATCAATTAACTTTGTTTTCTTTTCCTGGAAAAGTCATTTTCAACTAATTTTGAGGTAAATATTGGGTTAATTTGGCAGTAAATAGGTTACTTGCTAATTATCACCTAATTACCATGAAATTGGTGTTAGTGAACTTTTTTTTATTAATTGTGGGGATATTGACATGGAAACTGTTTCTAAAAAAAGACAATTTGGTAAATAGCAAAAAGCGAAATGGCTTTATACTTTGTTGATTGCATTACATTCTAATCCAATGCAGGAATGCCCACATTTTGCTTTCTCTGACTTGAAAGTTGTATGTTAAAATTTTGAAAAAGGAATAGCTTTCAAAGTTTCCACCATGCCCCCTATGCTATTTCTATGGGACCTGCACCTCCTGCAGTAGTCTCAAACTGAAGTCAAATCTCTGCTGGAACTAAACTCTATCTGAACTCAGAAGCAAATTTTCACATATTTAATTCAGTGGCTGCATAACCATTCAACTGTTTTTAACCAACTTTTACTCTGACTAATTACAGGCTGGTTTTGAAAAGAGCGAGGAGCACTCTGGTAAGACATGGCTACTTTCCAGACAGTAACACTCTGTAAATATATATCGTACATCATATAACTGATGCATGAACAAATTGTTTCTATTCCACAGGCAACAACGTTGAGGAACGTGATATGGGTATCTCCACGCTGTTAGAGAAGGCCAATATCAATGTTGGTATGTTCATCTCAAGTGCTTTAATTATCCCTTTGGTGAAATGATCATTTCAGCAGAAATGTACAGTAGTAATAATCTAACCTTAAATATAGAATAAAAGTATTGGTAACACTTCATTTTACAGGTCCGCAAATTTTATGGTAATTAGGTGATAATTTGCAAGTAACTTATCTGAAATTTCTTTGGAATTTCTGCCAAATTACCACAATATTTACCTCAAAATGTACCGAAAATTACTTTATTATAAACATTATTTAATAATTATATTCCGCTATTTCCCAATAGCTGGTAATTTAGAAGCTTTATTTCCATGTCTGCTGGTAAATAGATAATAATTAGCAAAAAACTTTTTTTTTTAATTTCTTAAAAAAACTCCCTGAATCATGACATTAGCTACCAGGTTACATTTGTGTAGACAATAAGTCACACAATGGTGAGATTTTTGACTGATCAGAAGTGTCTTCTATTAGTTTTCCACCTCCGATGAAGAGCAGCCGCTTCTCAAGCCTAAGGGCCCTATTTTAACCATTATATGCTTTTTTAGCATATAATTATTAAATCATGTTTATAATAAAGTCATTTTCGATACAATTTGAGGTATATATTGGAGTAATTTGGCAGTAATTCCAAAGAAATTTCAAATAGATTACTTGCTAATTATCACCTAATTACCATGAAATTTGTGGACCTCTAACATGAAATGTTACCAAAGTATTCATTAAAACATTAGCAATAATACATAATGCTGGTGTTGGAGTACTGAAAGTAGATTATACAGCAGAGAGATACTGCTTTCTAAACAGAACCATCAGTTTGGACAGAGAGGTTGTCGGCCTGTCAGACCCAGATTTGACCTGCTGCCTTTAACACAGTAGCTAAATCAAGAAAATTAAATGCAGCATCATCCTCGTGTCATTTTGCAGGAAAGGACTTTGATGACCCTCTGGTGCTGGATGGAGACATAGCAGTGCCAACAGGTCTACAGAACGCTGATCCCTGCACAGCACGAGGGTGCCTGTGGCCCAAAGCCAACGATGGCAACGTCTACGTACCCTTCCAGATCTCCAACCAGTACAGTAAGTAGCCTACTGAAGGCAGCGATTTTATTTTGGTTCTATAGGCTATTAGTGCTCATAAGTTACCAATATCACATGCACACTTTATATATGTATTTTAGTAGTAGCATTACTAAACTAGTAGTAGAAGCAGTAAATAGTAGTAGGCGTAGTAACAGTAGACCTATAGTGGTAGTAGTAGAAGTAAAAAGGCCAGAAATAAAGGTAATAGTAGCAATAGCAGTTGTAGATCTAGTGGTAGTAGTAGTAGCATTAGCAGCAGTGGTAGTAACAGTAGTAGTAGTAGTAGGCCCAGTAGTATTAGTCGTATGTATAGTAGCAGTAGCAATATAAGCAATAGCAGCAGTAGTAGTAGTCATAGTAGGCCAGGTAGTAGTAGTATGTAGGCTATAGTAGCAGTAGCAATAGTATAGCAATAGCAGCAGGCATAGTAGTAGTAGTAGTAGGACTAGTAGAAGTAGTGTGGCTTAATAATATATGCACTTTCTTACAAAGTTTTTAACGGTGTTTTAAACAAGTAAAAACAGCAATTTCTTTGTTTTAAGAGTATGTAGGCTATAGTAGTAGTAGTAATAGTATAGTAATTGCAGCAGCAGCAGTAGCAGTTGTAGCTATAGGCTCGTGGTAGTAGCAGTAATAGGCCTACTAGTCACTTAATAGTAATAGTAGTATAGTAGTAGTATAATAGTATACTAGCAGAGTAATTGATTTAATATGATATATTATATAATATTTAATATTTAATATGATGGCAGACTGATGTAGAAGATGACAGCAATAAAACCAACTAAACTGATAATAAATGTTTTTTTGTTTTTTTACTGTCAAGGCCGCCGTGAGAAAGCGACCATCATCGAAGGTCTGAATTCATTTGCTCAGTCCACCTGCATCCGCTTCACCGAACGCACCAATCAGCGGGACTTTGTGAACATCCAGTCGCGCTCAGGGTATGGACCACACAATACATACCACATAATGGCAAGCCGTTTCAACATTTAATCAAACCACACACATTTTAGATATCCATGATAGCATTTCTCCCAGTCAACATTGTATTCTCAATTGACAATTGTGGAGAGGAAGAATGTCATTGTGGATAACGGGAATGTTCATCCCAGACGAGCCCCCAGTGTTACCTTTCCAGCTTCTGAGCTCCGAACCGTACTTGGGAGTTTTCCTGGACTTGGCTAACTAAATTTAGCCTAGCCTGGCTTGTAATTGGTAACAGATTTCTTGAGTCAATTCTGCTGTGACGACCAGCACTTTTATTCGAATAACGGATGTAACATAAATCAGCGTCAGAACATAAATGCACCTCCTCTCTGTAACACTGCAACGGTAACTGACTTCTATACTTCACTGTGGCTCTGGCTAACTAACGCACACTTCATCTCTCGTCTCTGTCCATCACAACAACACAGACCAGCACCTCCGCTCGACTACGTCACACACAGGTTACCCACAAGGCCACACCTTAAAGAGACAGGGCTTGACTCGTAACACTAGGAAGGACTGACTTACGGATATCTGCACTAAACTTAAAGACTTATAGACCCTATTGACACCAAGGGTCTTACACCGGAGCTTGCAGGCTTTTCATCAAATACAAGTTTCTCAGGTCGAGGGTGAACAATGTGAGATATTCTCATGGGGCTTCTTAAGCTGTTTTACCATTTGGTTTTATTTACTGTTCTCTTTCAGATGTTTCTCATATATTGGGCGTATTGGTCGAGGCCAGATAGTGTCTTTGCAACGCCAGGGCTGTGTTTTTAAGAACATCATCCAACATGAGCTGCTGCACGCCCTGGGCTTCAACCATGAACAGACCAGGTCCGACAGGGACAGCAATGTTCGCATCCAGCTGCAGAACGTCATTCGCGGTGGGTTGTGCTATAGACTTTCATTATAACAAATATAGATGGAACTTTGGTAATGCTTTTGCAAAAGATATAAACAACCAAAATGAGGTGTTGATATGATGATGACCTTGATAACTTTTAAGCTCTTAAGTGATCAATGTATGGTATGTAGTAGCTAGGGATATGAATCATGTTTATACCTCTAGAATGAGCAACCATATGTACAGAAATAGTGTAGTTTCCAGCAGATATAACTATTCACTTGCTGCACTTTTCAGCCATTTTCAGTGGCAACATTTTTTTGAACTTTGTGATCACCTGCAGGAATGGAGGGCAACTTCAGGAAGATCCAAACGCGTAACCTTGGCACTGCCTATGACTACAACTCTGTCATGCACTATGGAAGGTAGCATCTCCGTTCACTCAATGAACTTGATAATATTCAACTACAACAGTATCATTATGAAATCATGTAGTATCTATATAACACTACTTCTGTATGCATTTTTAAAGGAAGGGTTCATATTTTTTCAAGTCTGAGTTAAAACAGTACTCACATGCCCATATGTGTGTTTAAAAGGTTACTTTTTCTTTCCATGCCGGCCATGAAGAGATCCTGCACTAATTAGGGATGTTCATAATTAACCGTTAACAATAAGCATTTTGACCGATCAGTTAAACGGTTCTCCTAATGCAATTCCAATGAAAGAGACAAAATCTACATCCTCATTCTGTGCAAAAATATATTCTATAGCTAAGCTGAAGCTAATAGGAGGTTTGAGCTGTCGGAGTTAGACAAATGGGGTGGGTATCTTCCAACGTTACACTCTTTTTACTACAAAATTCCCTCTTTTTGCTACTATCCCTACACAGCAACTAAAGGCTGGCCCACAAACAGATTTTGAAAATGTGAGAGAGCCCACACATAACAACATTTTATGTTAAATCTAACAGTTTTGTTCCTATAGTGTGTGGTGAGCAACGATTCAACCAAAACAGCAACCACACACTAACAGATTAATTCATGAACAAGAGTCCAGACTCAAAAAACATAAATCTCGCAAAAAATCTCTTGATCAAAAGTGATTTTAGTGTGAACAAACATTGCGGACGACGGGCACGTTAAATAAAGACACGTTAAATAAACAACGTCTTCCATTTCTGAGGTCCATCTCACTACTACTTTATGCTTCGCGTTTTGGATGGACTTCCGAGCCGATCGGAGGTTTGTAAAAGACACTCTTAACATACCTCACACCACAGGAATATCTGGAAAGATAATCTTTAGAACCATCAAAAAATTGGGGCTTCGCTGACGATCGTCGAGAGGAGGGAATCGGGCCCAATATTGGCTTGATTCTCGCGTAGTATGTACTCAGCATAAGCAAAGAAACACTGTCCATGAAAAAATAAAGAGGGATTTTGTACTAAAAGGACTATAACTTTGGAGGAAACTCCTTTCAGACTGTTGAAGTCTCATATTAGCTTTAGATGAACTTTAGAATGTATTTTTACAAAGAACAAGCACTGTCGACTGT
The DNA here is from genome assembly GCF_015220745.1 of Sebastes umbrosus. Taxonomy (NCBI): domain Eukaryota; kingdom Metazoa; phylum Chordata; class Actinopteri; order Perciformes; family Sebastidae; genus Sebastes; species Sebastes umbrosus. The sequence goes on from NC_051270.1 coordinate 4,357,793, forward strand.
CCCCCATCGCTCACAATCTCTTTACGGCCAGTATGAACAGCAGGAACGATTACAGAGTCCGATAACTTTACAATTTTATTTCAGTGTACATATGGCCACGTGAATATTGTTTTAAGACAGACTTGAAATAATAATTTAAACTTGTCCTTTAAATTTTTTTTTTGCCAAATGGTGGACACAAACACAACTCTGAATGAATGATAATTTTTCTTCTGTGTCTCCTGGATGTGTGAATAGACGATGGTGTAGAGTTAAGTGATAAATGTATAGTTTAAACCTGTCATCACTGCTGTGTATTTGCACCATAGGTATGCATTCTCCAAGAACAGGCAGCCAACCATCGTGCCCATCCCCGACCCCAATGCAGTTATTGGTCGGGCCACTGACATGAGTGCTAATGACATCCTTCGGGTGAACCGCCTTTACTGCAGTAAGTACCTTTTTAAACATGTAGCCTATTATCTCCCCAACTAAACTTCCTACTTGTTTCTAATATCTATTTCTTCTGAGCTACCTACATTCTCATCTGTCTTCCTACCTGGCTACCCACCTATAGTACTCTCTCATACTACCTTTCTACTGATTAAATGGACAGACTAGGTCAGATTGAACACAGACCTACAGTTTGTATTTCCATGTGCATTGAAGCAGCACCATAAAGAAATGTGCTGTGAAATTAATTTAATTAATTTTGCTGTCTTTTTTAATTCATGTCAGATAGAACTGCTTCCAAACTTGACCCGGAACCGGTGCAAAGAAAACATTTCCACTAGAAATAAAAGTAAGTTGTGGGTTTTGCATGTTTTATTCGAACTTGCTATGTCCACGCTAACATCAGTGGGATGCAATGTTTAGTTTAACCTAGCTGCACATTCTGTCTTCAGATGGAAGTTTCCCTCTCTTTACATTTTAGTAGCTTTTATTTAATAATTTTTATCATAAATTTTGTATTTCTTCTGGCATTTTGCCATCTTAAGATAGTGACCTTGGAGGAGGGAACCTGCTGAAATAAAAAATAAACGGATAAATAAATTACTCGATAAATATATAAATATGTCATTAAATATAGCAAAAATAATGATAACAAAATAATAATAAAAAATAAATGTAGCCATTAATTAATTAATAAAATGTGAAATAAATTGATATTTCTGTTTTAATTTGCTTCTTTATTTATTTATCTTTGTATTAATTCCCTTATTTATTTACTCTTCTGTTCTGTTAAATGACAGTCCCCCTAATTTGCATAATGAGGCAGAAATGCATAAAGAAATGTGTAAAGAAAAGAATACAGAGATAAATAAGTTTGGGCAAATAAATAAGGGGTGAAATGCAAAAGGAAAATCGTGCAGAAATAAATGCATAAATACATAAATAAATTCATACATCTAAAAATAAATATAAAATAATTAAAAAATGCACAAATAAATAAATACATGTAAAAATAAATAAAAACATTGAAAAATGAATAGAAATGAATACATAAATAAATAAAAGGGAAAGTTAAACAAATGAATAAATAAATAAGGGAATTAATACAAAGATTAATAAATAAAGAAGCAAATTAAAACAGATATCAATTTATGTCACATTTTATCAATTAGTTAATTGCTCCATTTTTTATATTATTTTGTTATATTTAATGACATATTTATTAATTTATTGTGTCATTTATTTATTTATTCATTTATTTTGTATTTTGGCAGGTTCCATCTTCCATAAATGACAGATAAAGACAGGAAACATGAATGTACATTTATGTGCATCCATGTTTCCTGTTAGACGGACATCAACCTATGATATACAGGTGGTGGAAGGTGTAAAAATGAATAAAAACAATTATACAAATAAGTAATATAGGAAGTGAGAGAGGGGCCCGACATTGAACCAGGGATGTTATGGTTATGTGATAGTCATCTTAACCACTAGACCATCAGGATGGATTCAAGTGTCTTGTATTATGTGCATGCCCATGTGCGCGTGTTTGTGTGCACGTGTACGCATATTCATTCAATATTTTTTTTGACAAATTCCCTTTTTTTTCCCAACAGGAAATCAAAAGGAAATGAGGCAAACTGATGCAACGTTTTTTCTACAAGGAAAATCTGAAATGCATCTTGTGCTTAAATGAATGCGCTTTAATTCAGTATTTGATGAAATTAGCTTGTGTGCTGCCCTAATGAGGAATGCAAAGTGTCCAATGACACCATCACAAATGTGCACTTACAATAAAAACTGCTTGTACGCTTGAATGAATACTAAAAAAGAATAAAAACATTTTTTGCATATCTCATAACCTCAGCGTGTGTGTTTTCTTCATATTTTGACCTGAAAAGACAGAAGTGTTGTACCAGCATTCACCATAACAAAAGATTTTAGCCAAAAACAAGCTGAACATTCATCTAGAAGCAGAACTCGCAGGTGATCAGCTATATTTCTCTGTCATTCTGGCGTTGGTGGCCTTCATGAACAGGGCCCGGTGAAGCTGCTTGATAAACACACACAGGTGATCAAACGTAGCACATTCTCTACTGGAGTTGATAAGCCTTTTTTTCTGGCTCAGCACAAACAGTATTTCCTCTCTCACTGTTACAGAAATTGTGGTATTTAAAGGTTTACATGCATGTATCTGTATGAAATCTTAATATAGTCTTATTATTTTGTAATATTTAAGATACAGATGTTGTGAGCTTTAAGATGAAATACATTTACAACATTGTAGTATAATTTAGTATAATGTTTAGTTTAACCTAGCTGTACATTGTGTCTTCAGATGGAAGTTTCCCTCTCTTTACATTTTAGTAGCTTTTATTTAATATTTTTCATCATAAATTTTGATTCTTTTCTGTCATTTTGCCATCCTAAGATAGTTATTTTGGAGGATGGAATAAAAAACAAATGAATAAATAAATAAATGACTCGATAAATAAATGACTACGTCATTAAATATAGCAACAATAATGATAATAAAATAATAATAACAAATAAATGTAGCCATTAATTAATAAAATGTGACATAAATTGATATTTCTGTTTTAATTTGCTTCCTTTAGTTATTTATCTTTGTATTAATTCCCTTATTTATTTACTCCTTTGTTCATGTTGAGTGACAGCCCCCCTCATTTGCATAATGAGGCAGAAATGCATAAAAAATGTAAAAAGAAATGTATAAAGAAAGGAATACAGAAATAAATAAGTTTTGGGAAATAAATAAGGGGTGAAATGCAAAGGGAAAATCGTGCAGAAATAAATAAATAAATACATAAATAAATTCATACATTTAAAATAAATATAAAATAAATAAAAAATAAATGCATAAATAACCAAATAAAAAAATATATATAAATATTTAACACAGAGATGTTGTGAGCTTTAAGATACAATACACTTACAACAGTACAGAGCATGGAAAAAGAGCATTAATGTAACTGAACACTCATCACACTTGCTTTACACAGTAAATGCACCAAGTGTCCTTTTTCCCACCAGTAGTGGTATTGAGATGTTTCTGTCTGCTCATGTGTCTGAACCATATGTGACTGATAAGCCTGTGAGTTTAGCTGATTCATTGGCTTTCTTAGTACCCAGATAATCCATATTTGGGCTCACCGATGCAGTCGAACATGTATATAAACCTGGAGAGAAACCTCAGCTGCATAAATCCACACAGAGGATCCAAGGTGAGTTCAGTCTGCAGCACAATGTGTGCACTTTCTTTCTTTCAGTGTGTGAATAGTTATTTGGTTCAAACTGTACCTTTCCTCTGAATGGAAGCTGAAGCTGATTCCTGTCTGTGTCTTGCAGGTCTGCTGTTATGGCTCGCATGTCTGTTTTCAGGTTCTCCGCTCTGGCTCTGCTGCTGTTGTCTGCCTGCTGTTGGGCCGACAATGAGGTAGGATGGATCATAGTGTGAGAGGACCGCGCAGTCTGATATCTGCTCAGTTATTAAATTGCATGTTTAATCTCGACTGTCACAACCATGAAAGGACTCCTGTCTCTCATATGAAGCCGGTCATCTTCTGTTAATTTGAGCATTTATTTACACCTCAGTTGAGTTTTAAGCCCCATTTTTCACTGCTTTGGCTCTATGTTTTAGAAGTGTTTGGATCATTTCTCACAGATGATGACACAGTTTGGGTCATAAAATATCTACAAAGCTTTATGATGCTGAACGTTCGTCTCATAATCTCTTTGTACGTCTAACAGACTTAATGTGAACGTGCTACTTTAAGACAGTATTTGGTTATTTGGCTGATTAATGATTGTTAACTTTTAGCCGTAATTTTGTGTCTATTCCTAACGTGTTTGTTCTTTCTCCTCTAATCCCTCGCTGAACCTACAGGCAGGTATGTCATCTATTCTAATGATCAGACCTACTGTAGCCTACTGACATGCACAGTGTTGTGACTGGTGTATTTCTATACAAAGTGAAATAGTGTTGTTGTTGTTGACTTCGCTGTGCAGAGGAAGACTTGGGGGAGCTTTCTGTCTCGGAGCTTCTGGAGAGAGCCAACAGAAATCTGAGTGAGTGTGAAGCTGCTGCAGTCATATTTACATTTCCTTCTTCCATTAGCAGCAGTTCAGCAGGTTTCTGAGTTTCCGTGTGATGTTTTTCAGTCCGTTCCGACAGCGACCCCATTCTGACCGGAGGAGATATCGCCATCGACAGCGAGGCCGAGAAAAACGCCGACCCTTGCACCAGCAGAGGCTGCAAGTGGGGCAAGTTCACCGACGGGAAGGTCTACATTCCTTATTACATCACCAACCACTTCTGTAAGTGTCACACGGAGGCCTGGGAGGCCCACATATGCTCTGTCCATATACAGTAGGCTTTCACCTCTAATGCAGCCTGTTGTAGCAGCAACTTTAACAAAAGGTTTGAGAGTGAAACTAACCAGAGAACCAACTGATCAACCAGAATCACACAGACTGTTTGCTGCTTACTGTTAATTGTAGGGCTGTCAAAGTTAATGCGATAATAACGCAAAGTCATTTTAACGCCACTAATTTCTTTAACACATTAACGCAACTTGCGATTTTTAGGTCATAGCGGGCTCAGTTTTAAAGCAAGAGTGAAGATACTGGTATCATATGAAACTAAAAAAACCTAATGAATCAATTCGTACCAACCATGTCATACTAGCTTGTCACGAAGGAGATTAAATAACACTCCGAACTTGCGCTAAATTTTGGCGAGGAAAAACTGGCATGGCCATTTTCAAAGGGGTCCCTTGACCTCTGACCTCAAGATGTGTGAATGTAAATGGGTTCCATGGGTACCCACGAGTCTCCCCTTTACAGACATGCCCACTTTATGATAATCACATGCAGTTTGGGGCAAGTCATAGTCAAGTCAGTACACTGACACACTGACAGCTGTTGTTGCCTGTTGGGCTGCAGTTTGCCATGTTATGATTTGAGCATATTTTTTATGCTGAATGCAGTACCTGTGAGGGTTTCTGGACAATATTTGTCATTGTTTTGTGTTGATAATTGATTTTCAATAATAAATATATACATACGTTTGCATAAAGTAGCATATTTGCCCACTCCCATGTTGATAAGAGTATTAAATACTTGACAAATCTCCCTTTAAGGTACATTTTGAACAGATAAAAAATGTGTGATTAATTTTAGATTACATATTTTAATCATTTTCCAGAAAAGAAAAGCTGTGAAATATTAGGACCAGTATGGTCCTCTGTTGTTCTTGTGACGGTGAAAAGCTAAATTTAGCGTGTTGTGGTTTTGCAAGCCTCCCGTGAGAAGGCCATCATCACCCGTGGACTGGAGTCCTTCTCCTCCTTCTCCTGCATCCGCTTCAGGCCCACCAAAAGCAGTGACCGCGACTGGCTGAGCATCGAGTCCCAGAACGGGTAAGAAAGTGACGCTGAAGGGACAGTTTGTGTTGAGAGCTTCTCTCAGACTTCAGTGTTGTGTCAACTCACCTGTGATCCTGTCCAGCTGCTACTCCTACGTCGGCCGTCGTGGTGGTAAGCAGGTGGTGTCTCTGGCCCGTCAGGGATGCCTTTACCACGGCACCGTCCAGCATGAGCTGCTCCACGCTCTGGGCTTCAACCATGAACAGACCCGCTCTGACAGGGACAACCACATCAGAGTCATGCTGCAGAACGTCCAGTCTGGTAATGGAGATGATGATTATTCACATATTAGAGAGGAGAGCCAGCAAACTGCAGACAAGTACATTCACATTAGAGACACTGATATCATCTGTTTCCCCTAAAAAACATGCAGGCCTAATGTTTAATATTTCATGTGAACAAATACACTAAAAATACGACCTCACAGATATTAGACAGTTCTGCTTTAGTTCAGCTCATCTGCTGTTTATTCTCATTAACCACATTCTGCCTCTCTTTATATCTCTCAGTGAGTTTAAAACACTCTGTGGCTAAAGAGCACTTATAAACAGAAAACAGGTTCGGTCTGTAAGTCCTGTAATCTTTGTTTGTAGTCTTCTGCTTTAGAGTGGAAGTTCTACCTAACATGGCCCTATAGCAGTCTGTATGCTACATGAAAGACATGATTTTCCTAAAAGAAATACATATAAAAGTTTTTTTTTAAAATATGACTTTAGATGAGAAGAATTGCTCACTTCAAAGAAAAGTTGAGTCTCTTTTCATGTTGTTTTCATTATAAGTATAGTGAGTCCCTGCTGCCCCCTAGTGGGCAAAAAGAGCATGAACATCATGCTGCCAGGGGGAACACCAGAGTTTAACAAATCACTGATCCTACATGAAACAGCAGCTCAGTGTGTGACGTCAGTTTTCTGAATATATAAAACCATCAGGACCGAACCACGGAGCTCTGTAGCTTATTGGGATCTTTCTCCAGCAGCTGGACTCCTTTCTGTCCAGAGTCAAAGTGAATTCACACAAAGGCTGTAACTTTAAAGGGGCTCTATGTGAGAATCACAAATTGCTTGTTAACAGTGACACCTGTGGCCATTAAGTCAACGACAGTCGGCGTCCTGTTGCAACATCAGTCAAAACAGCGAGGCGACACACACGAGACTGAACGTGATTAACAGCTAAAACCACAATATCACTATATATTACATGGCTTTGTTAAACATTACTACAGTCTATTATTTCTCTATAACAGACTGTTGCTATGTATAACAGACCGTTGCTATGGGCGCAGTTGTGATGTCGGACTCTGGCGGACCGTTTTCGTGTTGAATTATTGATTTTTTAGTAGTAAGTAGACGAGTAATAAGGGGGATAATGTACAGCTAGCGGGTCATTGTTGTGAAATAAATGTCATTGAGGCGATAAGAGACCCCTCTGCTGAAAATAAAGGCACTTCCAAGCTTGCGTGACGTCACATCTGTTAGATTTTCCCATAAAAAAAGGCCGGCATTCTTCACATTAAAAGCAGTCTACAGGCTGATAGAGGAAACCCAGAAAGTCACGAAAGGTCTAATTTTTTAGGTTAGATTACAACCTGTTCACACACTGGCAATGAAAAAATATAAAAAAATGTGTAAAAACTTACATACAGTCCCTTAAATGTTAACTAATGTTTTTTTTTTTCTAGGAATGGAGCACAACTTCAGGAAGATCGCCACCCTCAACCAGGGCACTCCCTACGACTACAACTCTGTCATGCAGTACCACAAGTGAGAAACAACATGGCTTCACTTCAGCCCTCGCTGTGTCTTCACACAGGATGTGCTGTGGTTCGGTCTAACTGCTATGTGTCCTCTCGTATAGGTACGCCTTCTCCAAGAACAACCAGCCCACCATGGTACCCATCCCTAACTCCAACGTGTCCTTTGGCGACGCTAAGCAGATGAGTCGCAATGACATCGCCAGGCTCAACACACTCTATAAGTGCTGTGAGTGTCACACATGAACACATTTATGATGATATATCTACACACACACCGCCTGTCTACAGTCTGTATTCAACACTCAGTCTGGACCTAATCCACCTCTGTGCTGTTCACTGTTACAGAAGAAGCCCTTTCAGATGTGCTGACAGACTGATCGGATGGAAGACTGTCTCCTCGTGAGAAGCTACAGACCTGAACTCATCAGCACAACAGTAAATAATATAAAGTTACTTTGACAGAAACACAGCACTCTCTTCTCATTCTTTCATCACATCCTTGTTTGTTTTGTTTGGAAGATTGCACTGGAGTAACTGATATTGCCCCTGGACTGTTTGAAAGCCTCTGTATGAGCAGCACTCAGCACTGTGTGTCAAGTTGTTCTAGTCATTAACCAGAAATAAAATATGAATTAATTAATTAAGTAATTATATAAAATTGATTGTAAAAGTGTATTAGGGTTCAGAACATTATGATATAAGTATATGATGGTTATCCCCAAGCTTGATTATGTCTCATAAATTGATGCAGCAATTTTGGGGTTTATAACATCTGTTACACAGATTTGTTATAACAATTTTTTTCCACTCAAATAATAATAACAATCCCTCTAAAATACCGCATTAAGACACCAAGACCTTGAGGAACACCATAGAAAAAGCCATGCTGTGATTTGTTATCAAAAGGTTTAGACATTTTGAGATTTCTGCAAGAGTTGCATTTTTCGGCGATTGGATGGCGAGCACTTCTGTTGTGTAAACTGCTCAGAAACCCCCTTATTGCCAATCTAGCTAGGAAGGCCATCCATCCTCTGAATGCTCTAGGTCTCTAGTTTGTGGATGTAAAGTTTCATGAGGCTGTGATTATCCTAGAGGTCACCACAGGTCATTTTATACAGCGAGGTCAAATTAAAAAAAAAATGATCTCACTACAATGAAATGGCTCCTATGGGGACTAACATCATCACACATGAATACAGTTGGGCTTATTGGATCCACAAGAGTCTCAGCTTTACAGTGATACCCAATTTATGTAAATCCAAGACTGTTTAGGGACCCCAGTATACAGAAATATTCAGATACATATTTTTAGAATAGGCGAAAATAACACATTTATACTGCATGTTTTTGCACCAAACTGCATGTGATTATCATAAAGTGGGCATGTCTGTAAAGGGGAGACTCGTGGGTACCCATAGAACCCATTTTCATTCACATATCTTGAGGTCAGAGGTCAAGGGACCCCTTTGAAATCAGTAAACAATTATACGAAACATTCACAGTGTGCAGGAGCCCTGAGAGACACCATACTATTTTTTTTTTTTTTATTTCAAAATTAAAGTATACATAGTAACAGCAGAAAACATTAAAAACATTTACATACAAAAGAAGCATAGCGAAAACATAAACAAAGAGCTGTGTCAAACATAAAAGGACAACAGAAATGAAACAAAACAAACGTAAAATAATAAAACACACAATAAAAATAAATAAATAAATTAGTAGATAATAATAAAAAAGACCATGCGAGAGTATGACAATAATTTCACTTAAAAAAATTAAAGATATTGCATACATTCATTGTTTTCATTGCTTTTTTTTGTTTTGTGAGGAAGAAATTGTTGACAGATATAATTTCATTTCTTTCATAAATAAAAAAAAATTGTTTTTTTTTTTGGTAAATTTACTTGTGAATGTGGAACTTCACAAGAATTAAAATTACATTTAAAAGAAAAAATGCATTACTGTCTTTGTCACTGTAATTATAGCAACAAAATATAATATTTCTATAGTACAGTGCAAAATCTGAAAAAAAGTTAACAAGTATAAAATTATTGACATCTTTCCACAATTCACATGTAAATTTACAGGACCAGAAAAAATGAGAGCAAGTTTCAGGATGTGATTCACAGAAGGAACAATTTACATCTATATGTCACTCTTTAATTACTGTAAGAAATGTTTCACTGGATAGAATCTGTGGATCAACTTAAATGACACCTCTTTTACCTGATTTGGAGACACCATACTATTGTCAGGCCCCGTTAGAGCCAAAATGGCGTCACAACGCGGACACTTTGCCAGGACGGACTGAACTTATTTTGGTCTTTTAAGCATCAAAATCAAAACAAACATTTAGAGAAACATCTCGTTAATAAAGCCTGACTTTATACCATCAATAGTGATGGTTTATTTACAGTTAACCGGCCTGTATGGAGCAGGGAGAACAGGAGCAGTGAAGACACGGTGCGTCTTGTTCACTTCCAGTTTCTGAGGAAACACCGGAAGTAGGCGCTCTGTCACCGGAACCCCGGAGCAACTGAGGTGAACACGAACGTTCCGCCTCACTACTTCTGCTCCAAAACTCTATAATCACTCCATAATGCAAGGAAAATAAATTAATGTATAAACATAAATGCACAAAAACGAACCAAAATTATTAATCAAATTATTACTCACAATTTTATCATTTAAATGTGGTCACACTGTCTAAGGTTTATTTTGTTTGTTTATTTGTTTTGCACAATTTAAGACTATATGACATAACAAAAAAATAAATGAATAATATACAGTGCAGAAAGAGGCAAAAAACCCCACTGGGCTTATCTGAAGCCTCCACCTAGAGACAAGATTAATATAAAGAAATAATATGAATACATAATAGTGGTGCGCCACACCAGCATATGGACTGTCTGTGGCTGTTTATATATATAATATATATATATATATATATATATATATATATATTATATAAGCTTTGTCCCACTGTATATCCTCAAATAAGCAAGACCAAAAACATCCAGATGAAGGGACAGAAACATGACTGAGTGTCGTGTTTTGAGGGATTATTGATCATTTTGATCAATTCTTGAGTGGTAAATAATGGTTAAATTTAGCCACAAATGTGTGAGCATGGGAATGACCATCATATACTTCTATCATAATGTTCTAAACCCTTATGCACTTTCACAATTAATTTAAATAATTAATTAATTCATTCATGTTTATTTCTGATGAGCTGCATCTCAAATTAATCTCCAGGTTCCCAGCTTTCAGATGATGTTCACCACTTCTATGTGACATCTACTGTTGACCTGCTATCTCCCCCCCCAAAAAACAATACCCCCCTGAAAAAGACAAAAACTGGTCTATTGTGGTTCTCACAGGGTTCAAATCAGCATTTTGGAAAGTGCTTAATTCCTATGGAGTCACAATGAATAGAAAGCACAATATATATCAATGGAGATATTGAGATATGTGTTGATATATCAGGCATATGAGCTGTAGACTGAATGAACAGTGCACACACTACACTACATGTCTGCTACATACAGTATTTGTGTGCCTGGCCTTGTCACAGTTTCCAGCTGTGGGTGGGTTCATATCTACAGCAGTGTGTTGAATGTCCCACACTGATAAGAGCAGGGGAGTGTGTTTTTGTGACAGATGTTTCAAACTGTGTCAGCTCTCCAACATAACATATAAGTGTCGGGGGAGGATAAGGTGAAAATGCTGATGAGGATATTATACATGAATCAGTACAATAGCAGAACTACTGATGTCACAAGTTCCCTAAATGTCCCAAAAAACACAGAACTTTAACCCAGGAGTCTGGTGTTCGTGTCCCGTGTGAAACCACAAGTCAAAGTTGATTTATTTGTCACGTAACTTCTGTACTTAAGTTACGGCACTTATGGTGTTATTTAATCCAAAACACAATATATTCCTAAACCTAACTAAGTAGTTTGTTGCCTAAGTTTAACCAAGTCGATCTATTTCTAAACCTAACTAAGTAGTTTTATTTTGAAAAATACGTTGCTAAAAGTTTTGCTGAACGTCACGGAAAAAAGGTAAGTCTATGTGCGTGTTTGAGTGTCTACGTATTTTGTTGGCTTGTCCATGGCCTTGATTGAACTGTAGAACTATTTCTGTAGTTGCACAGAGAAAGGCAGAACTGTAGCCAACTCCATGCACACACCCACCGACACACCTGGGACAGACGCAACATTTCACACAGGTGGCATGGACTCAAGAGTTTCCATTTAGTGATAAAGGTGTGCTGTCTTGTTTGCACATTTTGATACATCATGTTGTTTATTAGTTCTTGAGAACCTGAAGAGGATAAAAACTCAGTGGGTAACAGCGAGACACTCATTCTCTCTTCAGGCTTTCAGGTAAGAACCCCGTCTTCCTTTACCACGACGTCCTTCATCGTTCATACTCACAGTGTCAGTGGCTCAGGTGACATTTAAAGCATCTGGCTTGTTACATTGGTATTTTGCATGCATAGTAATATAACCTAAATAGAATATATATTTATGATGACATACTTTTTAGAAAAAAAAAATGTTTGTATCTTCTTTTCTTTCTATTTAATTATGTTTTCTCTTCATCTCCCTCCTCCTCATCTTCTTCATTCTTTATTCTATCTGGTTATTACAGATCTGTTGCAGCCATGTTGGTTTTCTCTTGGTCTCTCGTGAGCCTGCTGCTTGTGTCCTCTTCCTGGGCTGAGGTAAAATATTACAGGATTTTATTTATTTATTTTATTTTACCTTTATTTAACCAGTCAATTGAGAACCAATTCTCATTTACAATGACGACATATATATATATATATATATATATATATGCAGTGGCATTTTTCCCAATGACACTTTATTTTTTGTCATTTTTTTATTTCATAATGTCACTTTTTATGTAATACTGGCACTTTTATGGTACTTTTTACATCATAATGTCCCTTTACATGTCTTGATGTCACTTTTATGTCACTTTTTACATGATGATGTCACTTTTTACGTCGTAATATCACTTTTATGGCAGTTTTTACATCATAAGAGAAGCTCATGACATAAAAAGTGACATTATGACATAAAAAGTGTCATTGTGGAAAATGCCATTATGAAATAAAAACAGTTTATTTTACATTTTATAACAATGAGTTGGGTTTAAATCATATATGCAATTATTATTTTTTACATCAATAGAATTATTTCCTTCTTTATTTAACATATCAGGGATTCATAGAAATATTTTTATTTCATCAAACAAATCGTCAGCACCAAAAACATTTCATAAAGCTGGAGGTTTCACTACATCATAGCATGTAGAGTTGATTAGTATTCTGTCTTTGACTGAATGAGCTTCAATAATATTTTGCTCTTCTTTTCCATGTCACTGTGGGCGACTACAGGAAGGTAAGAACGAAGTTATAACCTCTCGTTATCCAGCTTTAAATAAAAACTCACCAGTAGAATTCCGTTCTTTATTTTCTATACCTGCTTTACAATCTCCTTTTCGTGCATTTGCAGTGACAGTGATTCTGATCTAATTATAAGCTTTAATATTCAAAATGATGATTGCACAGGTCATACAGTATCATATTGTGTTGTTCAGAGGTTGCTACCATTGAGGAGGTCACAGCCAAAGAGCTTTCTGTTGGTGAGCTGCTGGAGAGAGCCAACAGGGACCGCAGTAAGTAGAGCTTTTCTTATCCAACCTAACCTTAACCATGTTGTAGTGGCCATATTGTAGGATAAGTTAATAAAAAACTGAATGCAACATTTTGTGTTGCAAGCATGGGTTGCTACACCAAAAACACATTTTAATGTACGACTAAAATGTCACATACACAACAACAGTACAGTATGTAATGTCACCATTGACCTGTAAAACTGAGTCTGAAAAACTAGCACCAACCATAATGCGAGAACGGTACAACAAATCATTCATTTCTAACCTGCTGTGTGAATCAAACTCACGCCAGCCCCTGACTTTGACGAGCCCGCCCTGATCGGAGGTGACATCGCTGTCAGGTCTGATGCCGACAGAAACGCTGATCCCTGCACCTCCAGAGGCTGCCTGTGGCAGAAGTATTCCGATGGGAAGGTCTACATCCCCTACTACATCACCAACGACTACTGTGAGCACTGATTCTTTTATTTAGATTTATTCTCATAGGGACAAGATACATTTGACTTTATAGTCACTTTTTTTTGTACAACCACATGAGACTGCTTCTTTGTTATTAGGCCTATTTAAAGGGGCAGTATGTTGGATGTCAGGAGATCTATTAGCAGAAATTAAATATTATATGTATACTATGTTTTCATTAGTGTATAGAGTGCTACAGGAAGGAGTTCTAAAACCCAGAAATGAGTTTTAGCACTCCCTTGCCTGGAAGTCAATGGGTTTTTAGTTAGATGCCTGAAATAAGGTCTGTGGTTAACACTATCTTAATAGATTTTAAAGTTTTGTTACATACAATACAGTATTGTATGTAATACAATACATCAATAAATATCCCAGTCAGTTACTCTTTCTGTGATACACATCCATTTCCATTCACTTTTATATTCCAAAAACATCTTTAGTACTTAGAATACTTTTTCCACCCACAGCATTCAACTAGTTTAAACAGTATTAACACTATTCTCATTTAGTGCAATTCAGAAGTGGTACACAATGCCCCTTTAAATATGCCACATTTGACACATTACGCTTCTGTAATAATTACAGGCCACAGAAATGTATTAAACAAGAAAATGCTGCGTTACAGGAACATGAACATACTTTGGAGTAACTAACAAACCTACATTCAATTTACAACTTTCAGTCAATTATAATAATGAGCATATGACTCAATAAACTCATCGGTAAACAATTACCCGAGACATTCATAGTGTGCAGGAGCCCTGAGAGACACCATACTATTGTCAGGCCACATTAGACCCAAAATTAACTTATTTTGTTTACAGTTTACCGACTTGTATGAAGCAGGTAGAACAGGAGCAATGAAGACACGGTGCATCTCGTTTACTTCCGTATTGTTGCTGAGGAAACAGCGGAAGTGAACACGAACGTTCCGCCTCACTACTTCTTCTCCAAAACCGTATAATCACTCCATAATGCAGATGAATGTACAACATAAATGCACAAAATGACCCGAAATGATAAGTCAAACTATTACTCTCAATTTTATCATTTAAATGTGTTCATACTGTCTAAGGTGCGCCACATTAGCTTTTTACTTCTGGCGATTGCAATAGAAATGCTCCCAATCTCACATGTAGCACCTTTAATTATAGTAGGCCTACATTTACTGATAATACTTCTAAATATAAGTCAGAATTTGAATGCAACTTTTATTTTAATTAAAGGATCTCAATACTTCCACCACCTCAAGGCCATCATGGCAAGACAATAAAACCCAATTTCAATCTCTGGTTTTACATCAGACACTCGATTCCACTATTGCACTTATTACACCGTTAAAGTGACACTCACACCTTAATGCTGCGACAGTCCAAAAATAATAATGTTCCTACTAAAAATATAGAACCACAGTGTAGCCTATTAGCTCAATTACACAACATAAATGAATGTCAGGCTAAAGCTCAACTGCTGCAGATATTCTCAACCTGCCATATCTGTCCTGCCAGCCTCTCGTGAGAGATCCATCATCACTCGTGGACTGGAGTCTTTCTCTTCAGTTTCCTGCATCCGCTTCAGACCCTACCAGAACGGAGATCATGAGTGGCTGAGCATCGAGTCCAGGAACGGGTAAGGGTCCGGCTGCAGGTTCACACAACTCAACGGCAGGTGTAGTAGTGACTACTATCAATTAAAAAGCCGCTAAGAGGCTGAAGTACGCTCTTCACTGTGCGACTTGTTCCAACACGTCCTGATGCGTTTAACTGTTTATTAAATGAAAGGATTTACAAACAATAAGGCTAACTGGAATAACTAAACGTGAAGTGACGGTCAACAGAAAATATCCAAGCCTATCTCACCATCTTTGTCTCTAACTCCTGTGGTCCAAGTGGACAGGTAAAAATAGGTGAAACCACACATCTGTCCCAACTACCGGAAGTGATGATAACCAAAAGAAGGTGTGCAGTCTCGTGCCTCAGTCGTACATGGATAAAACCTCTATCTTGTTGCCTATTGCAGCTTTAAAGCATCTCAGTCCTCCCTTTCATTTAATGAAACACAGATTAATTTACGTAAAACTACAGGAAGTGCATGTTTTTAGACGACTATCTTTGCTAGACCTGTGACTTGTAGAATAAGTAGAAAATACAGAATATTCATGTTTGAATAGAAAAGATCTGAATGCACTACAAATGAAAACACTGTTGTTCTATAAGGATCAGAGCATGTGGTGATATCTTATATGATTTCTAAAAAACTGCTCTCTGATTATGTGTCAACAGCTGCTACTCCTATGTGGGCCGTGTGGGTGGAGGTCAGACGGTGTCTCTGGCCCGTCAGGGCTGCCTGTACCACAGCACCGTGCAGCACGAGCTGCTCCACGCCCTCGGCTTCAACCACGAACAGACTCGCTCCGACAGGGACAACCACATCAGGGTGCGCTGGGAAAACATCATCGATGGTTAGACAGTTTCACTGTGACTTGTATTGTGTTTTTTAAAGTAGCCTTATAGGCAGTCTCATTGTTTGAGTTAAACCTGAATGAATCAAATATTTAAGAGAGGAGGGAGCTCTGAAGCTAACTGATAAGAAAATCAAGTGTTGGAAGTGTATGATTTGACTTTTTCTCATAGTCTATTGTTAAAAAAGTTAACAAAAATAATCGGAATAAATCGCAATATCAAATTGCAGTACTTAAAAAACGCAATACATATCGGATCGGCACCCAAGTGTCGTGATAGTATCGAATCGGGAGATAAGGTGTATCGTCCCAGCCTTATTTAAAACGGTGAATGTCTGTGATTTTACATATATTTTCTCTCTTCTCTGCAGGCATGGCGTACAACTTCGACAAAATTGCCACTCTGAACCAGGGAACTCCTTATGACTACAACTCTGTCATGCAATATGAGAGGTATGGATAACTTCGTGTTTGTGTCATTTTATTTATTTAAAACACAACAGCATACTTGCCAACAGCGATTGTGAAGATTTTCTGACTTTCCAGTGTTTCTTTGTGAGTTTCTGACTATTACCACAGAAGCAGCGTTTGAAACAGTATCACATAAAATCATCAGAAGTTATCAGGGATTGTTTCCTTCAAACTAAAGCTCAACCCGCTTTGCATTATGGTGTCTGTGATTCTCCAGGTACGCCTTCTCCAAGAACAACCGTCCCACCATGGAGCCCATTCCCAACAGCAACATCTCCTTCGGCCAGGCCACCCAGATGAGCCAGAATGACATCGATAGGCTGAACAGGCTGTACAAGTGCTGTAAGTATACTGTGGCTTAGCTGGATGGAAGGCAAATGTACAAAACCGTTGAAGACCACGGTAACACTTCATTTTATATGTTCGCAAATTTCATGGTAATTAGGTGATAATTAGCAAGTAACCTATTTGAAATATCTTTGGAATTACTGCTAAATTACCCCAATATTCAGCTCAATATTGATCAAAAATGACTATAATTATCCTTCCAAAAAGGTTCCTTTGATGACCCTTAATGCATTTCTCCTGCAGAAACTGCACGCAACCTTTGACCTGCCATCCTGATGACATCAGAGCATGACACCGATGGAGCAGATGAGGCTACCGATGGCAGTCTGGGTTGTCCTGTAACAATTAAACCCGCAAACTTCACAAGCATTGAACACTGATTGCTGTCTGACTGTTAAATGACAAAGAACACATTCTGGAGATGTTAGTGAGACACTTCACTTCAAATACCGTCTCATTTTATTCTCACATGAAAAAAAAATCAATCATCAATGTAAACAGTTTGATGGCTTCTGATTTGAAAATAAAGCAATTCCCCTTGTAGTATTACAATTCATTCCTATTTTTTTTATTCTGAGTCAAAAAAACATCATCTTAAAAGGAATAGTTTGACATTTTAGATAATATGCTTATTCATTATCTGGCAGAAAGTTAGATGAGAAGATCAAATATCTGTAAAATATGAAGCGAAAGGGAAACAGCTGTGCCTGGTTGTGCCTGCCAGCACCACTAAAGCTCACTAAATAACATGTTGTGTCTTGTTTGTTTAATCAAAACCAATATGTAAAAACATGAATTTAATAATTTAACAAAAGTAACTCTCCACCAGAAACCAAACAAAGTGGATTTCCCAAAATGTCCAACTGTTCCTTTAAATCATCTGAATTATGAGAAGTGACCACGTCCTTGCTGCCCTTCACTGGTTACCTGTGAGGTTTAGAAGATTTTACTGCTCATTCATTTTTAAAGCCTTGAATGGTCAGACTCCTGCCTTTATCTGTGATCAACCTAAAACCCTTATTGCTGATTTATTTGATCAAAAAATGTTTTTTTGCATAATTTTATGTATGTATAACTTTCTTGATAGTTAATTTCTTTTCTTGAAGGTTAATCACAGCTCTTGATTTTATTCCCAGAGTTTATCTCAGTCTGTAAATCTCCGCCAGCATCAGGGGGTTTGGAGTCGTTCCTCCACTTTATCAGCCGTCAGGTTGAACTGGCAGGCTCTCAGCGCTCCTATCAGGTCCTCCGCTCGGGCCTCGGCTTTTCGACTCTTCCTCCACTCTTTCAGCATCTCCCTCGTCGTTTCCTCCAGTTCGGTGGGATGCCTCTTGGAGATGGAGTCCAGCTTGACGTCGTTCAAACCCAGTTTGCGACCCAGTTTACGCCAAGACCTTCCCAGGTTCTCTGCGATCACGTCTGTGGCAGTGTCCAGTTTGTCTGACGGAGGAGGAGGAGACATTGATGATAATATTCTATCTACTGGTCTGGGGAAGGTGTTTGAATATTTGCAGTTAATGTTTTGCATAAAGATTTGTTTCCCAAATTATGAAATCTAATCGGGGACAATCAGGAATATTAAATTGGTAATTTAGGAAAAAGGCCCATCCAACTTCCTCTCTGGATATGTTGAGCTAAAAGTCAGCTGTTACATATTTAGCTGTTCCAAAAAAAACAAAAAAAAATTCCTGGCAATTACTAACATATTTGACTTCAAGACATCTCTGACTACATACACGCTGAAAATCAAAAAACAGTAAAAAAAGACGTTTCAATAATTCCCCGCCACTCAGTCCGTGCACGTCCAGACCGGAGGGTGTCAGACGTGTTTTTACTCTACAGATTTGCTCTCATTTTAATCTTGTCAGCAGCTTTCTGCACGCCTCTGTCTCAGCTGAGTCTCACGTAACCGTAGCCTGAACTGAAGCCTTTATTTACGTTTTTTTCAACAAAAGTGCGTAAACGTGATGTTGATGCCTCAATAAAAGAGTGATATATTTATACACATTTTGCAATCAGCGAGAAGAGAGTTGATCATAATGAACCCAAAATATTTTTACACTTCTCAACTGGTGGGCTGGCCCTTGCCGGGCGCATCGAACCGGTGCTGTTTAAAATTTTCTTCTGGGGGAAGCATGCCCCCCGACCTCCCTAGAGGGTCTGAGGTGCACCCCTCACAGTCACAGTTAACACTGTATTACATCATCCAAAACTGGCCCCCTTATTCAAAACTAATTCAAAAGTTACCTCCATAAAAATTGTATTTATAGCTCAGGAGGTTTTTGAATAATTACATCAAAACTAAAACATGTTAAACTTGCCCCAGGTCTCCCCTACCTGACAATACAGCCTCCAAAACTAGATTAAAAGTCCCCTATTGTAAAAAGTGAGATTTTCATGTCTTTTATATTATAAAGCAGGTTTAAGTGCTTTATAAATACTGTTAAACTACCAAAACGGTCAATATACGGAGAAATACACAGAGCCCGTATTCAGAAATTGTGCGTTTGAAACAAGCCGTTAAGATTTCTGTCCATTTGTGATGTCACAAATATACAATATTTAGACCATTACACGGTTTTAAACGTAAACATTCTAAATGTGTCCCAGTTTATTTCCTGTTGCAGTGTTTTCGAATAACATCGTGACAGGAAGTAAACATGGACCCAAACTGTTGCCTAGCAACGCAATTCCATTGCAATTCCGATGAAATGCACTAAAACGGAGCGTTTCAGACAGAGGGTGAATACAGGTATATTCAGATGGAGAGTATGAGAAAAATAAAGGTTTTTTTTTTAACATTACAGCATGTAAACATGTTCTAGTAGAAACACAAAATACAAGTATGAACCTGAAAATGAGCATGATATGGGACCTTTAAAGGGACTGTTTGTAAGAATCAGAAATGGTTAACAGCGACACCTGTGGCCGTTAAGTCAACGAAAGTCAGCGTCCTGTTGCTCACGCTTGTGCTCGCTCTACATAGACATGAACGAGCATCGCTCAACACAGTGAGGCGACACACGTCAGCTAAAACCACAATATCACTCTGTATTTCACCTGCTTGGCAGTAATGTTAGCTGACCAGACGAAGATCTCTCCATGAATCAATGCTGATCCTAGTGTTGGCTTTTCCTTCTTCACCCTCTGGGGCTGAAGCAGGAAGAGGAACGTTATCGTCTCCGACCGCAGCCGGAGGAAGACACCGGCACTCGGTCGGAGACGACAACGTTTCTCTCTGCGGAGCCCCGTCACTTCACAAGACACGGGAAACCTCTGTTGGTCTGGAGGAGCTGCAGCAGTTATTTCTGCACAAATGTCCACTGTACATTCACTACATATTATCAGAGCTAAACTAACTCTTCTGCAGTGTGGAGTGAGCGCGCATAAATGTAAGGTGGAGCGAGAACGCGCGTGCTGTGTGAGTGAAGGCAAGCAGGCAGAGGAGCAGAGACTCCGGCCACACGCGAGCGCGCATGGGAAACCGACCCGGTAGATTTATACGTGTAAAAAGTTACAAACAGTCCCTTTAAATAAAAAAATATGAAATACACTGGAGGAGGGCTTTAATGACGTCACAACTAAAACATGTTACATTTGCCCCTGGTCTCCCCTACGTCACACTACAGCCTCCAAAACTAGATTTAGGCTTCAGGACTGTTTTATAAGACTGCATGAGTGAGTTAGTGAGTTAGTGGTGTTGTTTTAGTATGTAGTCTAGTGGTAGTGGTAGTAACTTGTTGCTCCACTGTGCTGTGTGTGTGTGTGTGCTTCCTACCTCTCTCCTCCTGCTCCGGTTGGTTGTTGTCGGTGGATCCAGACGGACTGAAACCGTTTAACTTGTCTGAGAGGTCTGGTCGCTTGATGTTTGAGAGGAGTCCGGACAGAGTCTCGGTGTTGTCGGCTGTCAGAAGACGTCTCTCTGTGAGAACCTGGAACAGTCTGGTTCCGGTGTCGATGCTTTCCAGGGTTCTCTTACCGATCCCGAGGTCCTGACACAGAAACTTCAGGTCCGTCAGCTGTTTGCCTGTCAGCTCGTTAGAGATCTCCAGCAGGACGCTGTTAAACGGTTTACAGCTCATGGTTACTAAACTCAACTAAACACCTAAACACCGAGACACCGAGACACCGACCTGTCTGAACTAGGAAACACTTCACTTTTACTTTCACTTCCGCGTCTCTGAGTCTCTGAGTCTCTGAGTCTCTGAGTCTCAGTGAGCTGAGCCTGTAAACTGGTCACGTCTTGTTCGGTTCATACCTGCGTGCGTTCAGTCACAGCTGGATGACGTCACATAATTTATATACCTGCCAACCTTGAGTCATTAAAAATAGGTTGGGTTTCTTCTCATATTTGAGTTTCAGAGACTTTGTCTCCTTATTTTTTTTAATTTTTTTTAAATAATATTTTGTTAAGAAAAGTAGCCATTAATTAATTAACTAATCGATAAAATGGGACATAAATTGATTGATTTCTGTTTTAATTTGCTTTTTTAATTTTATTTTATTGTATTAATTCCCTTATTTATTTACTCTTGTTGAATTTTCCCTTTTATTTATTTCAAAAATGAATAAAAAAAACAACATAAATAAATAAAGGGGAAATTAAACAAATTGATATATATATAAATTATATATATATATATTATCTATATATATAAATATATATATATATATTATCTATATAGATAATATATATATATATATTATCTATATAGATAAATATATATATATATATATATTATCTATATATATAAATATATATATATATATATATTATCTATATATAGATAATATATATATATATATATTATCTATATATATAAATATATATATATATATATATTATCTATATATATAAATATATATAGATAATATATATATATATATATTGTGGTGGCAGTTTCTGTTAAAACAAGACACAAACCAACGTAACAACTTGTCTTTCAGTGAATTTAATAAAAAGGCATACATTAATAACTAAAGCATCTGCAGATGGACTCACGAGCACAGCCACCTGTTGTGGACTGTGGCAAGTGAGCCCCGAATACAAAGAGTAGTCAGTATTTATACATTTAAAGCATAACATGAAGATAAGTGCAAAGAAGAAAAGAAGAGAAGGATAGAAAGTGTATCAATGCGTCAGCACACAGCAGACAACAGAGCATCACAAGACATAACAAGTATTTCAGCAATCTGTTGTTTGCAGTTACAGAGAACTAAAATGTCAGGTCACTGTCCTATGGTGACGAAGTTGAACATGTGAGGCCCTGAGATTATCTAAAGGTACAGTGTTAAACTGCAGATATGAAAATTGCCATTACAATATATAAACTAAACACCTGTGGCAGTAATCTATTACTTAATATCAACGCTAACCCTACTGACACAGATTTTGGTCAAAATAAAATGTGCAGTCTTTGCTCAAAAGAGCAGGTCACATCCCAGAAAGAAGTCTATTGTGATAAAAATGTCTTTGCGGTCTGTAGTGGAAGATGTTTTCCACATACAGCCAAATATAGGTCCATATTGACGGTATAAGTAATGAATTAAAATGAAGATAAACCGTCTCTAGTTGACAGATCAGTGGTCCCCTGTGGGCTGATAAAACCCTTTCAACACATTAAATGCACTTAGAAATGCATTTTCATGGAATTAGCAAAAATCATCTACAACATTTTGACCTAAAAGTGATTAAACATCTCTGAAAAATAAAGAATAATACATTCTCTCAGTCTGGGTTGAGGGCTTTAAATCTGGGGTAGTTTAATATATGTACAGCAGAGGGCAGGATTTGACACATGTCGATGAGTGTAGTAGACATGTACATGTGGCTGCACATTTCAGTCAACAGCACATTTCTTCAAATTGGCATCCAGTCGCTCCCACATTTTGCAGTTTGACAAATACAAAACAAAATATTATTCAGTCTTTGTGCTTGAATAGTTAAAGGAGTTGCAGCTTTAGGGAAAATGCCGAATGAATTGATACGGTTAAAGGGACTATTTGTAAGAATCAGAAATTGCTTGTTAACAGCTGTGGCCGTTAAGTCAACGAAAGTCAGCATCCTGTTGCTCGCACTTGTGCTCGCTAGACATGAACGAGCATCGCTCAAAACAGTGAGGCGACACATGTCAGCTAAAACCACAATATCACTCTATAATTCAGCTGCTAGGCAGTAATGTTAGCTGACCAGACGAAGGTCTCTCCATGAATCAATGCTGATCCTAGTGTTGGCTTTTCCTGCCTCAGCCTCCCGACCGCGGTCGGAGGGAACAGGGGAGACACCGGAGTTTTGGTCGGAGACGATAACGTTTCTCTCTGCGGAGCTCCGTCACTTCACAAGACACGGGAAACCTCTGTTGGTCTGGAGGAGCTGCAGCAGTTATTTCTGCACAAACGTCCACTGAACATTCACTAGATATTCTCAGAGCTAAACTAACTCTTCTGCAGTGTGGAGTGTGCGCGCATGCACGTGAGAGGTGGAGCGAGCTGAGCGAGAACGAGCGCGGTGTGTGAGTGAAGGCAGACAGGCAGAGGAGCAGAGTACAGCAGAGACTCCGGTCCTGGAGACCAAAGCTACGGTCTGCCCTGTGTCTTCTGACCACGGCCAACACTGTTTTACAAGACGGGCTTCACTAGGTAGAACTTTGCGGTTTTGGTGCTTCCGTGTAGTTTGTGTTGGAGTCTTGTCTGACCCGCAATGATTTATACGTGTAAGAAGTTACAAACAGTCCCTTTAACTGAATTATCATTATTTGATGAATCAGAACGTCAATGAGATAATTTCTTTGTCTTCATCTTCAGATAAAAACAGGAAACATAAACAATATTAGCATGTTTTATGACACTCAGGAAGTGTCATAATTTTATGTATGTATGTACGTATAACTTTCTTGATAGTTAATTTCTTTCCTTGAAGGTTAATCACAGCTCTTGTTTTCATTCCCAGAGTTCATCTCAGTCTGTAAATCTCCGCCAACATCAGGGGGGTGGGAGTTTCTCCACCACTCTGTCAGCCGTCTCGTTTAAATTGCAGGCTCTCAGGGCTTCTATCAGCTCCTCTGTTCGGGCCTCGGCTTCTCGACTCTTCCTCCACTCCTTAAGCATCGCCCTCGTCGTTTCCTCCTGTTCGGTGGGATGCCTCTTCGAGATGGACTCCAGCTTGACATCGTTCAAACCCAGTTTGCGGCCCAGTTTACGCCAATCCCTTGTTCCCAGCCTCCCAGCGATCACGTCTGTGGCAATGTCCAGTTTGTCTGACGAAGGAGGAGGAGGAGACATTGATAATAATATTCTACCTATACTGGTCTGGGGAGGGTGTTGGATTAGTTGCAGTTTATGTTTTGCATAAAGATTTGTTTCCCAAATTAGGATATCTAGTCCAGTAGGTAGATTCAGCAGCTACTGGGACAATCAGGAACATTAAATTGGCTAATTTAGGCAAAAGGCCCGTCCAATGTCCAACAAATTTTGCTCTCAAAGTGCTCCAGATTGATGCATTTCACAATAAAATGTTTAACATTTTCTTTTGGGGGAGCATGACCCCGGACTAGAGGGTCTGAGGTGCAACCAACAACCCCCCCACTTCAAAACCCATTCCGGCACCGCTGTCCCCAGCCCTAATAAAAACATCTGATGACTGATAACAAGTAGAACATAAATACAAGTTACCTACATAAAAAATGTATTTATAGCTCAAGAGATTTTTGAGTAATGACATCAAAACTAAAACATGTTTCTCACACATTTGACCCCGGTCTCCCCTACCTCACACTTCAGCCTCCGAAACTAGATTAAGGCTTAAGGACTGTTGTATAAAACTGCATGAGTTAGTTAGTTACTAGTATTGTTTTAGTATGTAGTCTAGTGGTAGTGGTAGTAGGCCTAATAGGCTAGTAGTGGTAGAAGTAACTTCCTTAAACAGTTAACACCGCCCCTGTGTGTGTGCTTCATACCTCTCTCCTCCTGGTCCGGTTGGTTGTTGTCGGTAAATCCAGACTGACTATAATCGTTTAACTTGTTGGAGAGGTCAAGTCGGTTGATGTCTAAGAGGAGTCCGGACAGATAGTCAATGTTGTCGGCTCCCAGTTGGCTTCTCTCCGTCAGGACCTGGAACAGTCCTGTCCCGCTGGTGATGTCCTCCAGGATTTTCTTACCGAGGTCCCGACACAGAAACTTGAGGTCTTCCAGCTCCTTGGGTGACAGCTGGTTAGAAATCTCCAGCAGAACGCTGCTAAACAGTTTAGAGCTCATGTTTACTATACAAGTTCACACCGAGACAAACGGTCAGTCTGAACTAGGAAACCTTTCACTTTTACTTTCACTTCAGCGTCTCTGTTGAGTTTGCAGTTTAACTCATTCACAGGTTCCGGGGAAATTCCTCAAGATGGGTCTGAGTATGCTGATACTTTAAACTGGTCACGTCTTGTTCGGTTCCTACCTGCGTTCAGTCACACCTGGATGACGTACATATACCTGCCAACCTTGAGACCTTAAAAATAGGGAGGATTTCTAATTTCTATTTCTTTAAAGAAAAAGGGCATAGTTCACAAATATTTGACATTGAACATTTTCACCTTCTCCTACTCGCCCACTGCCTAGACAAAATAATGTATCAAAACATATCTACACAGGGAATGATGATTCAAAATTAAGTGGTAAAAAAAATATATATATAAAAAATAATGATAAAAAAGTAATAAAGAAAGCCAACAATCACGAAATTAATAACATAAAACATACATACAGATTAATTAACATTTTGCATAGGAAAATATGCAGTACATATACATGCTTTGAAATATAAACAAATTTGTACAATATATAAAAATACAATAAAAAAATAATAATTAATTAATTAATTAATTAATAAAAAAATAAAAAAATAAATCAATTAATATTGTTTCCTGAGAATTAACTGTAGGCATATTTATCATAAAAATGCTGTTGCAGTGTACTTAATAACTTTGTTAACTTTTTCTTTTTTAATAACTTTTTTTAATAACTAATAAAAACGTTGTTATTTTTATTCTTTAAAAGTCACCAGAGTGCAAAGTCTCATCGAGCGCTCTACACACTACAATATAGTGTTAATAACTTGTGGTAAATAAGCCTTTATACTTGAACATCTACAAATTTCTTTTTATTACAAAGCATATATTTGTAACTTTTCCTATGCAAAATATGAATTAATTAATCTTTATGTATGTTTTATGTTATTATTTTCATTTTTTGGGGCTTTTTTGGCTTTTTTTCTAGATTTATTTTAAAAAAGAACTTTTTATATATATATATATATATATGTTTAATTCAATTTGTTTGGTTTCCCCTTTATTTATTTATGTATTTTTTTTAAATTATTTTTTTAAATAAATAAAAGGGAAAATTAAACAAAAGGGATAGATAGATAATAACTTTATAGATCCCGAGGGAAATTCAAGAAGAGTAAATAAATAAGGGAATTAATAAAAATAAATACTTAAATAAAAAAGCTAATTAAAAAAGAAATCAATAAATTTATGTCCCATTTTATCAATCAATTAAATAATGGCTACATTTATTCTTAATATTATTTTTGCTGCATTTAATGACATATTTATTTATTGAATCATTTATTTATTAATTAATTTTTTATTTAGGTTCCGTCCTCCATACAAATTTGCAATTCATAATTAAACCAAAATAAAGTAAAAAGCAGGGATTTTTTCAATAGCAGTTCATCTCTCATTTATTTGCAGTTAGTTTAAACAAAAAAATATAAAGACTCAAAATATCAGAGACGGACAAACCGGTTATTATACATGCATATACACTCACACATGAAATGTGCTTTGACATATATTATTATAGATATTAGCATGTCACAACTTGTTTTATTGATGCTGTAAATACAACATGGCGACAGAAGGACATCTCATGAGGGACATTGGGGGGGGGTCTTCACATGTGACATCACGTTATAACTAACACAGGCGGCTCCGCAGCCCTGTGGCAGTAATCTATTACTTAATATCAACGCTAACCCTACTGACACACAGAGTAGAAGATTTTGGTCAAAATAAAATGTGCAGTCTTTGCTCAAAAGAGCAAGTCACATCCCCGAAAGAAGTCTATTGTGATAAAAATGTCTTTGCGGTCTGTAGTGGAAGATGTTTTCCACATACAGCCAAATATAGGTCCATATTGACTGTTTCTACATTAAGTAATGAATTAAAATGAAGATAAACCGTCTCTAGTTGACAGATCAGTGGTCCCCTGTGGGCTGATAAAACCCTTTTAACACATTAAATGCACTTAGAAATGCATTTTCATGGAATTAGCAAAAATCATCTACAACATTTTGACCTAAAAGTGATTAAACATCTCTGAAAAATAAAGAATAATACATTCTCTCAGTCTGGGTTGAGGGGTTAAATCTGGGGTAGTTTAATATATGTACAGCAGGGGGCAGGATTTGACACGTCGATGAGTGTAGTAGACATGTACATGTGGCTGCACATTTCAGTCCACAGCACATTTCCTCAAATTGGCATCCAGTCGCTCCCACATTTTGCAGTTTGACAAATACAAAACAAAATATTATTCAGTCTTTGTGCTTGAATAGTTAAAGGAGTTGCAGCTTTAGGGAAAATGCCGAATGAATTGATACGGTTAATATAAGGCAAGATAATAATATAGAAAGAGTGTTTCCTGGTTTTTACCGCATCCCCTTTGTATGAAACCTATTAAATAGTAGATCGTTTAGGGGATCCCTGGGGCAGCTGGGAGGATATAAGGCAGGGTAAGAGAGTCACTGTGGTGCCCTTGAGCAAGACGCTGGCGCTGCTTTCCAGAGTTGTCAAGAAGAAGCTGAAAACTCCCACTTTAAAAAAACAAAAACAAACGCAGAATCATTGCTATCCATTTGTTCCAAGATTTCTGACATTGTATGCACATACTTATACCACTACACTTTAAACATGAGTACATTACGCTCCATTTTCAGTGCACAACCTTAAATCTATCAGCACACCTGTGGCGTACTCGACTCATCAAAACCCTCTAACGATATGCAAATGGATTTTACGGTTTTAATCAGTGAAACGAAACACATTTACTCGTCATCTTCTGGGCTCTTTAAAAGCTGCATTTAAGCCAACATTTCCCCATCGGTGGTTCAAAAGTGATGAATTTGGTCTGAAGGAACTCTGTAAGGTGACATCAGTAAACGGCAGTAAGCTTTATAGATGATCCACCAAATGAACAAGTGAGGCTAAAAGATTAAATGCTGGACTCTCTTCCTGTGAACAGAGAGTTTGTTTGCAGTTATTTAAACTTGCATTAACTGATTTTTTGTGGCCACTGGGGGGCAGCAGACACAAGCTGAGAACACAACATGGACATGTCAGCACTTTTTAAAGGGTAACTTCGGTATTTTTCAACCTATTTCACCATGTTTTTGTGTCTAACTGACTAATAGGGGCAACATTTTTTTAAATTGGTCCAGTATTGAGCAAAAATGCTGCAGATGGCAGCCGCTAAATGAGCTGTAATGTAATCACATCTGTCAATTTACATCCACTAAAAGTTCTTGTTTTGCCACTGACAGGCTCAGATTGTTATTATAAGTGTCTGACATCATCTAAGTATTCAGCCATGACACTAAGCAACGCTTTCTGTACTCCAACACAACAAAGTCTGACAACACCGGACCTCCTTTCTCCAACTCTCACTCATGTTTCCACAGTTGTCTTCCGATGACAAGTCACATGACACAATAACAAACAGACTGGATCAAGCGAAATAGAAAAAGGTTTATTTCTCTGTTCCATAATGTTGTCCGACACTTATAATAACAATCTGAGCCTGTCAGTGGCAAAAAAAAGCCAGCAGACACAGAGCAACATTCATTTGGAGTCCTGTTGATTATAGCAGCTAACCATTAAAAATATATTAATAACGATGGACCACATTACTATGTGTAGTGTAAAAGGTGTTGCTTGTAGTGACAAACCCACAGAGTCAGATTCTGCAGCTCTTCTCAGCTCTACGGGGCATTTTTTTTAGCGTCCTGCAGCCCATTGTTTTGGTTTAACAGCCCGCAAACTTGTCGACTGCATCAACCTTGTTTCCAGCAGCAGGTCGATGATTTCTCTGATAAACCCACTGTACACGACCAAACAGCAGACAGATAAAGTTATCAGTTAGCTTAGAACAAGTTAATCAAAACCAGAGAAAATGTCAGTAAAAGGACAGTAAAAACTTGACTGTGTGGCAGAGACACTCAAAATGATTCCTAATGGTGCTCTGTGTTGGATGCATACTTGCCAACCCTCCCGATTGTGTCACAATTCTCCCGTTTTTCTACCAATTTTCACATCTTTTTTTTCTTTTTCATTATCACAACTTGTTTCTGGCACTGTACAGAGCGTATAAGCTTTACTGTTTCCACCCGGACGACAATACAGCTACACCAAATGTCGTTTCCAGGCGGAAGAGAGCTGTTTGCTGCACGACAAGTTTGAACCAAAGTTGGGCTTTGCACGACGCAGCGAAAAGCCGTCGTGGCATGACGCAAGCCGTTGGTGATAACGGGTTTCAGAGCGCAGTGGTGCCGTTGTCGCGTTGTGTCTTAAAGGACATTCAGTGAGTGAGAGATGGAGAGAGAAATGGAGAGAACTAAGAAAAAGAAATACTCAAGCAGGAGCAAAAACTAAATACAAAATGACGATTATTTTGGTATTTTCATTCTTTAAAAGTCACCAGAATATGCAGGAAACTCCTGCTTTCGTTTTGAAATCCTCCCTTTTTTAAGGTCTCATGGATGGCAAGTATGTGGGTGTGTGAATAATAGTTTGCTAATGGTAGTTTTATATATCCGTGTTGTGTTTTCAGCTTGTTCTGCTGCCCCCAAGTGGCCAAAAAAAAAATATCAGCTTTAAGAAACACTTAATTATTTTCATTTTGACCTCATGTGTGTAAAACATTTCTCTCTTTACCAGAGTTTGGTCAGCGTTAACATGACATACAGGAAGTATCTACAGTTCAGCATCTCAGCGCGGCGAGACGGAGCATGACATCACTTTGTGTTTGTGCTGTAAAATCTTACCAAATTGCAGCTTTTTGGAAGTTCCAGTTCATTGGAATGGATAATAACTGTGACTTGTGCTTCTAGGAATAATAATGCCACCGAGCACTGTTAGGCAGTTTGTTCATATTCAAAAAGTTCAAAAACAAATGAGCAAAAATAATGCTCGAGAGAGAGAATAGTACAAATCAACAGGCCGCTTCACGCAGAAGGTCTTCCAAAAAACCTCGCTGTACATCCCCGACAACCAAAGCACATGTGCTTGACCATGTTGCATATTCAAAAAGTACATCAAGAAATTCCTGCAGTTGTATGAAATTGTGCAAAAAAAAGAAGAAAAAAAGGCCTATTTGAGCTTTTATACATTGATGGCAGGAGGGAGGATCTCCGTTTGTACTGGTGAGATATCAGGAGGAAATTCTTCTCAGCGGGACCATTTGGACGGAGGCTGTCTTCAATACAAAAAGCTGCATTCAAGTCCCGTGGGAAAGAGGGAGGCGGGTATGAACATACCGCTCGAAAATATGATTCATATTAGGTTGCAGGTGGAGTTTGGCACTGTTTTCTCAGACTCCCTGAATGATGACATCATCCCAGAGTCAAGTGAATCTAATGGCTTGTTCCCTTCAAAGACAGTACATCCAATAAATAATATTTTGTGATCCTGAATCCTGTGAGTGTTGTCTAACTAGTTGCTGGATTTATTGGTTAATGGACTAAGAGTGTCTGTAAATTCTTAACATGGGAGAAGTGTTAAAAAGAGGCCCTAAGGTGAAGGAATTCTGATGTCTCGGTCCAACAACGTAACAACATGAACGCAGCAAAAAGCTTCGCTGATTATGAAGAAGTGATCATGTGTTAATGTGATAACTTTTAACAGCTCGCTTTAAGCAGCCAGTTAACTCCTTTACAGTTTGTATTCAGGCGCTGTGTTCCCTCGTTGCTGCTTGCGCTCATTTTCCCAGCCCACCGCGTGCGAGACGGACGACCGCGAGCGGGGCTGTCGCGGGCTCTGATTGGCCGACGACGGGGTGGTGCAGTTGTCCAGGTTGTGGTTGTCCCGTGCCGCGAGCCTTTTGCCCTGCTCCTCCTTCATGAAGAGCTCCACCATGAGGATCTTCTCTTTGTGCATCTGGAGGCTGATGTCCTTGGGGATGTCCGGGATCAGCCAGTCCACAAAGTCGCTCATCAGCATCACCACGTTCTGCATGGGACCGAGGGAACAGAGAGCAGATTGAGAGCACCTCAGACATGAACATCTCATTGAAGCCATGAACCACAGATTTTCTAGCCTAGTAACATTAAAGCAAGACTATATAACTTTTAACCATAACCATGTTTGTTTTAATTTTGAGATTAAATTAGGGCAGTCAAAGTTAACGCATTCATTCGTCAGCTCATTTTAAGCAAACAAAAACACAACAATTCTTAGTTTCAGGTCATTTAAACACTAATGTAAACATACTTTTGAATATTATTTGGGCTGTCAAAGTTAACGCAATAATAACGCATTAATGCAAAGTTGTTTTAACGCCACTAATTTCTTTAACGCATTACACTTTAACTTGCGATTTCTGGGTTGTAGCGGGCTTGTAAGAGGATGATTGTGTTGTTTCTTCTCAGACACTCCGTTTCCAGCAACAAGACTAATTGATTATTGATTAATAACATTTTTAGGTTAGCAGCAAAAGCACTGAAAGCACTGGACTTGATAACGTTAACTAGCCTAGCTTCCTGTTTTGAACTAGCTATCTATGTAAATAAGTCAAGCTTCCAAATATATACTGTAAGTCAAGAATCAATAAAAAAAGGTATTGTATTTACTGCGATGCTACGTAGTAAATAAATACTACGATGGCGTATTAGAGCTACTGTAGGTAAAAAAACAAAACAATTACAGGTGAGGGGAGTAATATTCAGAAAATTAAAGTTGTAAATTAACGAAAAAAAACCTCAGATATTCTCTGAGATTAAAAGGGCAAAATTTATGAGAAAAAAGCTCACAAATTTGCAATATTATAAAGTCAGAAATTTACAAGAAAGAAAATTGGAAAAATAGTGGAGTGTAAAACCGTGGTATTATGGCAACAATGGCCTCTAATATGTTATAGTACGACACATTCCTGTCAGAAAAATGAATGGATTAACTCCCAACTGACACAGTATATCAAAATTATGACTTAAGTTTTTGTGTTAATTATGTGGTATCTCATAATAAAAATCCCCTTAGTGTCTTAATTATAACTTTAAATGCAATACTTTCATAATTATAAGATTCTACATGTAAGTCATATTTTTTACCTACAGAGCCAAACCGTTGAAATACAATTTCTTTTTCATTTTTATTTTTAAATTGTGATCAAGATATATACTGAGCGAGACATTTTATAGTGTAAAATCAACTTGTCAGTGCTCTGTAGTGGACAAACTGTTTCATGGCATTTCTTTACTGATTTATCGCTCTAGCTTTAATTGTAATGATGATGTCATCATTTTTTCCTTACAATAGTCATGAGATTATTTTTGTATTTAATTTAAGGCTGTCAATTGATTAAAATGATGACAGTCCATAGTTAATCGTGATTAATCGCAAACTTGTTGCACAATAATTTTATGAATAATTTAAATTTCATCTGTTCAAAATGTACCTTAAAGGGAGATTTTTTAAGTATTTGATACACTTATCAACATGGGAGTGGAGAAATATGCTGCTTTATGCAAATTTATGTATATATTTATTATTGGGAATCGAAGCACAACACAACATTTTGCGTAGGTTTGGAGCGTTATTTAACCTCCTTCTCGACAAGTATGGCATGGTTGATATCATAGATTGATTCCTTATGTTTTCTAGTTTCATATGATGCCAGTATCTTCACTCTAGCTTTAAAACTGAGCCCGATACAAACCTCCAAAAGATTGACTGTGTTAATACCTTAAAGAAATTAGTGGCGTTAAATCGAATTTGCGTTATCGTGTTAACTTTGACAGCAATAATTTAATTATAACATTTTTATTAAATTATTTCTTTTCCTGGCAGGAATGGGCTTCCATACAATACAAATACAATCACAATCAGTGAGGTACGTTTTTGCCTCCAGAGGAGCTCAGCATCAAAGTAGGCTTGTAGGGGTAATACTCAAATCTGTTAATAGGACTGATAAAAAAAATAAAAGCAGGTGGAATATTTATTTGAAGGTCTTGTTTGGAGTATAATATGAAATAAATCAAATCAGGGAACTCATCGGAGCAGAAGCAGCCTGTTGTTCTCAAACACTTCATCACATACAAGTCAACAGAGACTCCTTCATTACAATGAATTACCTCCTATTTCCCCGAGGGGGCCATAGCACTCATCAAATATGAATGACTTGTTTGCACGTTTGCTTGCTTGCTTTGCCCACATAAAATATGAATGGCAAAATTGAGTGACACGCCTATTTGAAAGCATATCGAGACATACGGTAGGTGTGCTTTGAGATCAATGTGTGTTGTTCCAAACCTGAAAGACGACAACGAAGGCGAGGCGGGCGGCCAGAACGGCCCAGAACTCCTTAGAGAGTTCATACGGCGTGTTGGACGAGGGAGGCTCTCTGTAGTCCTTATACCTGGAGATACAAAGACACGTTTTAAAAAGATTTCATTTGATGCTTCACAATTTGACATTTCATCAAGATCATCAATATTACAAAAGGTAAAACTATAGATACTGTAGAATACACGAGATATGACTCTATGACAGACGGTAATGTAATTGTTTGGAAGGTTTGGCGTTAGACTGATACATTTTAAATATATAAATTACTGTCCCAACACTGTTTGGAAAAGGACGGGCACTTTCCAAGAATACTTTGCCAGAAATACTTGGCAGGTGACTGGATGAACCATCTGTCGATCAAACTCTTGTCAAAGCCGGTCGGGAGGATAGTCACTTGAGTTCGGCTTCAAAAGAAGTCAATCCCTGTAGACCCCCATGTGTTAAAATGCCCAACTTTACATCAGAAATAAACATGTTTATTAACAACATATAATTAAGTAATTTTCAATAGATTGTGAGCTAAATATTGGGGTAATTTGGCAGTAATTCCAAAGAAATTTCAAATACGTTACTTGCTAATTATCACCTAATTACCATGAAATTTGCGGACCTGTAAAGCATTACCACTAATTTTATTGAGGAATGTGTGCCATACTCATGTGTGACTGTATTTTTATTGTATTTTATTTTCTTTCTTTTTAAAAAAAAAATATTTTTATTGCAAACTACTCATGAATTATACATCCACAAAATGTCCAATATATATTAGCAAATCCTTTGTATTTTATACACCCAGTGGTACAAACAGAACAGAACAGAAGGAATAAGAGAGATAAATGAATAAATCGATTTTATTTTTGCCATAAAATGGATTGTATTTTATTTTATCTGTTTCTTTTCAAAAAATAAATAAATTGATAATTGAGAAAAAAATACATGCACAATACACACATACACGTGTATGTGTATATTGTACTTTATTTTTACGTTTATTTTGTTTATGTCTAATTGTTGACTGAAAAATGTTGCCTTTAATTGTTTTTTTTTCAGTTATTTATTTTTATTTATTTATATGGATTTTTATTATTATTATTATTATTATTATTATTATTATTATATTTTATTATTATTATTATTATTTTTATTTATACAAGTTGTGTGTTGTTCTAATCAGGGATAGTTCTTATATGTATGCATAATGTGTTAAACGTATAAAATTAATAAACATATATTTACAAACAAAAAAGAAGAAGTGAAGCCTCACCTGCATATGTGTACCGGGTAGCCCAGGACCATGGGATTGCGAGGGTCCGTGCCCTTCTGGAAGTCACTGACATTGAAGTAAGACAGAGTGTGGTTGACGAAGCCGTGCATGGAGCCGTCGGGGCTGTACATGTACTGGTAGACCAGCCGTGGGATGAAGTCAGAGGTGAAGGAGATGACGAAGGCCTGGGAGGACAGAGAACTGCTCATCTGCTTACTGTCTTCATGAAATCAAAAGACCAGGTTACGCTAGGACTCCTTCCTGGTTGCTTCATTTACAGAAGAAAAGAACTCAAGGACAACTTGTACAGCGGCTGTAAAGATATGAGACTTACATTAACAATGACTGCTACCTTGCTGAGGCCTCTCAAGAGGTTGTACCAGATACCTGCAGAAAGACAGAGGAACGGTCATTAAAACAATATTCACATGCCCGTATGTACGTTGAAACTTATCAGAGGTAGTTTAATTTATAATACCCAGAACAGACTGAGGTGGTTTTTCGATGTAGCTGAAAACATTTCAGTGAATATATTTATTTCAATCGGGGTGGCTGGACACTCACCAATGTCTTTGGCTTTGGCCGCAATCGGCCTGCGCAGCTCCATAACAAACTTCTTGGCGTCCAGGCGAATCTCGATGATGTTATTCAGCAGAGCGAAGAGCGGAGCCAGAGGGAAGGAGGCCACGAAGAGAGTCACCATCCCAAACTGGATGACTAAAAGACACAGACAAGAGAAGAAATTAGCAGAAGTCACTGGATGGAAGAAGGGAAAACAGACCGTGGGCACTACTGGACACACACACAGTTCAGTAGTGGAATGCTAAGACTGTGATCCACCAAGTTTGGGTGAAATGTGTGGTGCCATAAAGCTGCTTGAGTGCTCCATTAACCATCCGTTACAGCTTTTCTGTTGGAAAAGATGGATGGAGTATAGCTACTGTAGAGCTCCACTGAAGAGACGTGCAGCTTGGAGCTCTGAGAGCTGCAGCAGAGGAGGAAATCTCAGTTCAGTTAGAGCTGTATTCATTATTTCGTTTGGTCTCTCTTGAGCAACAGAACACACTAGAAAATACGACATCTGACAGTTTATCATTTCCAGCCGTTATGTTAGCAGCGACAGTTGCCTATTTACGCATCCGGCCGGCACAGAGCAACATTACGATTAGAAATCTCCAGCAGCCAGATATTTCTATCATAATGATGGTTTTATAGCTTATGAGGTTGTTCAGGCTCTGGAGAGGCAATCAAGAGAAAAAAAAATAGTTACTACAGAGAGAGGGAGAGTGATTTTGAATTAGTTATCTCGGCACGTTAATGGCCTCTGGCATCAATGAGGATTTCTCATTAAACTGTTATTAATGTAATCTTTCATCATTAAATGACTTTGTGTTGCCAGGTCCTACAACATTTGATCATTGGGCTTCATTATATTAGCTAACCTGTGCTTGGTTTTCCTGTTGAGTCGTCTGCAGAGTTGGTGATAATTATCTCCGCCAGGTGTGTTTGGTCGTGTGTGTGCATCTGTCTGTCTGTCCACTGCTAATCTCACATACTCCTGGACCGATCAGCCTAATATTGTGGTTTGTATTCATTCAATCAAACATTACAACAGTGCTTGTTGCAGACACACCTGGCGGAGATCTGCAATCTACTGAATGCACTTTTCTAGTTGCCTGTGGGTTCGTCGCTATGAGCGACTCCTTTCACATTACATATAGAGTGTGTTCCAAATCCATGTACTTCCTGAAGTACACTTCAATGTAGTGCACTGTGTGCACTCTGTACTTACTTGAGTAGTGCGTAAATTTCAACGGGGTAGGTTCGTCTCAAATCGAATACTCTGCGGCGCACTGACCGGAAATGACGATCGCAACATTTCACCGCGGCTCGCTACCCGCCAAAATATCTGCCTGCTTTGTTGAAGAAAAAAGTGAAAGCAGAGTGGAAATTTCGTTTCCAACGTCGTCGCCTACGATGTGTCCTCCTGTTGGCTGAAAATGCACCGGTATGTTTACGTATTGTATTGTTTTATTCTGTTATCTACGTATGTTTGAATAGTGGTCGTGGCTCCGTCCCTTCCGCTGCGTAGCCAAGATGGCGACAATTGAGTGTGGAAAGTGTCCAGCGTTCCACACTCAACGATTTGACCGTTCTGAGTACAACATCCGGGTACTTTGAGTGCACTGCATTTTGCCGTACTTCCCAGTGTAAACGCACTTATGCACTCAAAATAGTAAGTTTAAGTACAGAAGTACGCGGATTGGAACACACTCATAGTCCTCTGATCCATGACATATTCAAATGCTGTACATACATGCATTTTGTTGCTGAAGTCAATCAATACTCATCAGTTTAAAAGGTTAAATGATAAATATGCTAGTGTACCATATGTCACACAGGCACCAAATAGTTTATTACACCTGACTGACCTGAGCAACAATCACTACAATCAATGCTGAGCCATTTGAGAAGTGATTTCTTTTGTCCTGCTCTGTTTAGAGAAGAGGGTGTAGGCATGGCTTTGTCATTGTTGAACTTGTCATTCATTTGTGTGGCTGGCCTACCTTACACACCTTACACTTCTTTGTGTAATGTACAGCGTGCACTGAAACTTACAGTTAAAAACATGGATGGGATTTATGCACTGCTGGTCACAGCTAAACATGGCATGTGAGGTAGAAACCTTTCTTTTAAATGGTGAATATTGAACTAGGACATGAAGAAATGGGAGTGTTGAGCTTGAAGCAGCTTTAATCCTCTCTCAATAGTATCGGTATAAGCTTCCGCCATCCTTTATGTTCTCCTTCCCTCATGGGATGTAGCCTACTGCTTAATAATATAGATCCAAAAAGAGCAATTACACAACCGCTATAGCCAGGAGCTCTGACCGGCCAAATGAAAAGCACTTTAATCTACTTATATCTTCATTGAACACACATATACAGGCAAGCAAGACATGAAGCATCATCCATCCCACGGTTTCCACATCACTGATTGACAGTCCGTGTGCTGTGAAATTGGATTTCTCTATTAAATTAAAGGTCAACGTGGTGTACCTCGACATGGACATTAGTTTGTATTTCTGCTCAGAGGAATAATGTTCGCCATAAGATAACAAATTGTGCTGAAAGTAGCTGACATTTGCAATGTCAAACAAAAGGTGCCACATGAAGCAGGAGCAAAGACACAGGACGTGTCTGTCGGTACATAAAGCTGAGCATTAAAGTGATTGTTTTAAAAGCGCTCGCAGCCATTATGCCCCGTTAGTTTTGAACTCCACATGACGTGCTCTGCAAAGGTTAGCGTGTTAAAAAGGCTGATATTAACACGGAGCACGAGTGTCTCTCAAGGATCTACTTTGAATTATGGTAGAAGACTCTGATAGAGGAGATAAAGATCTTTGCTGTAAGCAAATATCAGGCAAGCTGGAGAATGCATTACTGAGGAGGAAGAGCAGCATCAACAAGGATTAAACAGTGACACTTTATTTTACAGGTCCACAAATTTCATGGTAATTAGGTGATAACCTAAGTAACCTATTTGAATTTTTTTTGGGCATTACTGCCAAATTAACCCAATATTTACCTCAAAATTGATCTAAAATTACTTTATTATAAACATTATTCAATTATTATATGCTAGTTTTCATTGATTTGGCAACCTTTCCTTAGTCGTGTTGATTCCTTAGACTCAGATAACTTTGTGGCTGATTAAAGTTTGATATATATATCAAACTTTAATCAGCCACAAAGTTATATATATATATATATATAGATACAGTATATGTGTGTATATATTTGACCAGGAATATTTCAAACAAAGCATTGGAAGGATCCCTGATTTGTCTTTGTGTTCAACTCTTTGGCTTAATTCCTGTGCTTGTTTTATGCATGTTAGTGCCCGAGATGACAGGGTGTACTGTCCTAGACCTTTAACAATTTATTAACAATTTATCATTATTTATCATTATTTATTTATGTTATTTATTTATGTTATTTATTTATGTTATGTTATGTTATGTTACGTTATTTATTTATTTATTTATTTATATTATTTTTTACTATGACTATTTTATTTTATTTGTATATTTGTGCGTATTTATTTATTTATTTATTTTGTACACTTAGTTTTTTTGAGTGCCCTCGGGGTATTGTCATGGGTGGGCGGGATATCTATCAGTCCAAACATGTTTGTGCAGTGGATTGTCAGAGTTGTATTAACAAAATTCTGAAATAAGCTCTATTTAAAAAAATAATAATGATATGCTACTGCTCCCTGGAGCACTCTAATGTAGCCTATTTATAACATTGAATCTAATATGAAAAGCTAGCGTACATTCTGTTTGTTTTACATTTGTTTTTATTGTGAATCGGGTCACGATGGTTTGTCATTTTAAAAAAAGTGTGTCTCCGGAAACACTGATCTAAATGACATACAACAATCTGTACAGAGACCAAAAGAGCAGCGGTGTGCATGTTGTGTATGTTTGTGCTTTGCGCTTAGACTCACTCATCTCCATGTACTCGGGGTTGAGGCCAATGAAGGGACCCAGGTTGTGATCTCTCTCGTGGCGCTGCAGCGAGTTGTTCAGCTCCTCCTCTTGCTTTGAGTCCAAGGGAGACTTCCTCCTCCGGAGCAGTTTCTTCAGCTTCCTGTTTTTTAACATAAATGCACATTTTTGTTAAAGATCCCTCTAAATGACCTCGGTTGGTCCAGCTAGCTAAACGAATGCAGTTTTGCGATAATGTTCATTTTGAAGTACTGCACTATGGGGAGAGGTGTTTATGTTATTTAGCCTACCCTAAATGATATGAATGGGGTGGAAAAAATAATAGAAGCACCTCTCTGTATAACTCAATACAGTTCAATTCATTTTTTTAATATTCGTTTTAACCATTTCCACTCCACCCCTTTTTACCATAGGCCCATTTTTGTCTTTTTTTTTAGGGGGGTAGCGGGGGTCTTTAGAGGGAGATAGCAGGTCAACATTAGATGTCACATAGAAGTGGTGTACATCATCTGGAAGTTGGGAACCTGAAGATTAATTTGAGATGCAGCTTACCACTGTGTGTCAAATTGTTCTAGTCATAAATCAGAAATAAAATATAATGAATCAATTAATTAATTAAAATGTATTTTGAAAGTGTATAAGGGTTTATAACATGATAGAAGTATATGATGGTCATCCCGATGCTCTATTATGTCTCATAAGTTGTTGCAGCAATTTTTGGGTTGATACCATTTTGTTATACAGATTTGGTGCCAAATTTAACCATTTTTTTTCCAATCGAGAATTGATTAAAATGATCAATAATCCCTCCAGAATACCACATTAAGACACCAAGACCTTGAGGAACACCATAGAAGAAGCCATGCTGTGATTTGGTTTCAAAAACTTTTGACATTTGGAGAGTTCTGCAAGAATTTCA
The DNA here is from genome assembly GCF_015220745.1 of Sebastes umbrosus. NCBI lineage: Eukaryota > Metazoa > Chordata > Actinopteri > Perciformes > Sebastidae > Sebastes > Sebastes umbrosus. The sequence goes on from NC_051270.1 coordinate 4,398,164, forward strand.
TTTTTCGGTGATTAGATGGCGAGCACTTCTGTTCTGGAAACTGCTCAGAAACCCCCTTATTGTCAATCTAGCTAGGAAAGCCATCCATCCTCTGAATGTCTCTAGTTTGTGGCTGTAAAGTTTCATGAGGCTGTGATTATCCTAGAGGTCACAACAAGGTCATTTTATACAGTGAGGTTGAGTTTTAAAAAATGGTCTCACTACAATGAAATGTCTCCTATGGAGACTAACATCATCACACATGAATACAGTTGGGCTCATTGGATCCACAAGAGTCTCAGCTTTACAGTGATACCCAATTTATGTAATTCAGAGACTGTTCAGGGACCCCAGTATGCAGAAATATTCAAACACACTATTTTAGAATAGACGAAATAACACATTTGTACTGCATGAAACAAACTACATGTGATTATCATAAAGTGGACATGTCTGTAAAGCGGAGACTCGTGGGTACCCATAGAACCCATTTTCATTCACATATCTTGAGGTCAGAGGTCAAGGGACCCCTTTGAAAATTACCATGCCAGTTCTTTCTCCAGATCTAGCCTAAATTTGGACTATTAATGAGCCTCCTTCTTTCCTATTTAGCCGGCTACAGACTCTGAAAACAGTAAAGTCGGCCCTCAAGGAGTGGAAGAGGTTAAAGTGAATTCTCACAGTGTTACTTTAGGATGCTACAGTATGTATGATATTCTTTATCTGTCATTATTGGACTTATATTGGGTCTGCGAGTTATACCCGTGATCACTGTTTAGAACTGGTGGAGCATGTGATAAAGAGGAGGAACAATAAAACGTACAAACTTCCATTACAGTGTACTGTAATGGGACAAAGCAAGACAGAGAAAATTGCAGGCTGACAGAGTTCGGCAAGGTGTTGTCTAGTTCCCAGGTAAGTGTGTCTGAATACCAGACAGGCGTTTAAATGATTCATCTGAGGCACAAGTACAACTGAGTGGGTGTGCATAATTTGTTCTGATGCTTGCTGAACCCACGTATTGTGATCCGTGGTGAACTGTTGTCCAGCTTGTGTGTTCTCTGTGTGTGTTGGCGTCATGGGAGTTCGTATGTATGTTTGAGCATGTTGTATGTTTGTGCAACAACTCACGGAATGCCGATCTCAAACAGGTTGTTCTGGATGAGCTGCTTGCCCAGCATAGTGATGCACAACTGGATGCACAGCTCCATGAGGCAGCCTGCATGGGCACACTGGAGGGGGGAGAGAAAGTGATTCAGAGAGTGACAAATTGAGGCAGGAGTTTAAAGAGTTGACAGTGGGGAGTGGGAAGTGCAAGTAAGAGAGAGAAACAGAGCACAGCCACTTCATGTAAGGATACGTAGGCAAAGGCTTCCTGCTTGTATAAGGCTCAAATTTGAATAATGCGTGTGCGTGATGTACAACAAATTTAAAAGATCCTGAAAAAAATAGAAATGGACTTTGCTGTGTGTGCTCTCAAAATTAGAAATTCATTCAAATTAGGACTGTCAAAGTTAACACGATAATAATGTGTTAAAGCAAATTCGTTTTAACATCACATCAGTTTTCTTTAATGCATTAATGCAACTTCTTAGAGTGAATATACTGGTATCATATGAAACTAAAAAACCTAAGGAATCCATTGGTACCAACCATGTCATACTAGCTTATCGGGAAGGAGGTTAAATAAGGCTCCAAACTTACGCTAAATTTTAGCGACGAAAAACTGGAATGGCCATTCTCAAAGGGGTCCCTTGACCTCTGAACTCCAGATATGTGAATGAAAATGGGTTCTATGGGTACCCACGAGTCTCCCCTTTACAGACATGCCCACTTTATGATAATCACATGCAGTTTGGGGCAAGTCATAGTCAAGTCAGCACACTGACACACTGACAGCTGTTGTTGCCTGTTGGGCTGCAGTTTGCCATGTTGATTTGCGTATATCTTTTCTGCTAAATGCAGTACCTGTGAGGGTTCCTGGACAATATTTGTCATTGTTTTGTGTTGTTAATTGATTTTCAATAATAAATATGTACATACATTTGCATAAAGCAGCATATTTGCGCAATCCCATGTTGATAAGAGTATTAAATACTTGACAAATCTCCCTTTAAGGTTAATTTTGAACAGATAAAAAATGTTTGATTAATCACAATTAAATATTTTAATCGATTGACAGCCTTAATCCTAATATATATATATTTTTAAACTTTACGTCTTCAGTAGGAACCTATGTGCTTGGGGATGAGCGCTGAGTGGATTTGTTGACATAACAAAATATGGATTAACATCAGCTTTAACCTTTAGGTCACACTGTGATTAGTGTGAATTACCTCTTCCATTCTGTACGATCCAACAACGTACAAGTAGTTTCCAGGCCGCCCAACAAGCCTGCGAAAACAAACACAAGCGCCGCATGTTGTACGTGAGATGAGGAAAGCGGGTAGTACACAATGATCGTGTACACAGTACAAACATACTACATGGTACGGTGTTTTGGATAAAAATGTCAGGTGAGAGCAGCAACAGATGCAAGTATTTGATTTACAAGTGAAGTTTGATGACAATTATTTAACATTAAAATGTACAAAACACGAGCAGTGAGAAGACGTTGTTTTTACCTGCCCCTGAAAAAGGCCAAATAGACGATGGGTGTGAACGCATTGACAAACTTCAAGATAAAAGTTTTGACGATGAGGCGCTCTTCGAAGCTCTTGTCTGTCTTTGGAACCTCTGAAAAATAAGAAAACATGTGGCTTAATCATCTCATCAAACAAAGCTTTTCCCACAAACACATTATCTTATTATACAATGATCTCTAATCTAGTTGATCTGTAGTCAGAAACTAATGTTTGGATTGAGGATCAATCAACAGTCGAATGTGCCTCACCCAGCGTGGTGAGCCAGCGGGCGATGTTGCCGTAGATTTCATCTAAGACGATGATGACGATGAGGTTGATGATGGCGGCGGTGGTTTTCACCGTGGCTCTGATGTTGGACCGTGCTGCAGGGTAGTCGCTCATGTGCAGCGCTGCCTTGATGCTGATCCGGTACAGGATGACCCCGAAGACTATGACGAATGTCACTGTGATCTAAAAGTACGGAGGAGGAGGAGGAGGAGGAGGAGGAGGAGGAGGAGGACACCAAATCTGACAAGCTGCTGATAATTTGACAAAACAATCAAGGTGAGGAAGAAGATCTGTAAAGACTCACTGCAGGTGACACACATTGAAAAGCCTATCGGGTGAACGCCCTATTTTTTGTTATTGCCTGAAAAAAATTATTGGAATCTGAACAATCAGCACAAACAAGCACAAAAGGTCTAAAAGAAATGTATTGTAATTGTAATGGAACAAAGTCAAGCAGTAGAGAGAGCCGAAGTCAAGTAGGCACCTGTTGAAACATACCACACGTGTTTGCTGTATGAAATGAAAATAATACAGACTGCTGTTCTGACATGCATCATCGCCCACCTGAGCCTGTATTTACTAAATGAATGTGTGCATAGCAACAACCTCTGCTACACAATAGCTTCCTGCTATCCAACCCAACCCCCCAACAAGTCCTGACACACCTGGGTTTGGGTCATGGATGTATGAAGAGAACTGGATACAGCTTTAGCAGGGCCCCCTCAGTGACGCATGAAGCAAAAAAAACTTGACTACTGAGTATAAAACTACCCGGATCTTCTGGCGGTCTTCAGCATCCATTGGGCCCATACTGTCGAGCAGGCGCTGTATAGAGTTTCCTTTAACCCCGCTTATTGGTAGTCGCAGGTTGCGTTTTTTTGGGCTTGTTTCTAAAGTGTAGCTGCTTATTTGGGCTTGCTCCTGTCTCTCTCCTCTGTTGCAGGATCCGTATACAACCGCCAATCTAAATCTAGATCTAATCTTGTAAAATTACAAGCTAAAAATGGATGCAGAAAAATTACATGAAACGTTCAACTTTAAAGGGACTGTTTGTAAGAATCAGAAATTGATTGTTAACAGCAACACCTGTGGCCGTTAAGTCAACTAAAGTCAGCGTCCTGTTGCTCTCGCTTGTGCTCGCTCTACATAGACATGAACGAGCATCGCTCACAACAGTGAGGTGACACACGTCAGCTAAAACCACAATATCACTCTATATTTCAGCTGTTTGGCAGTAATGTTAGCTGACCAGACGAAGGTCTCTCCATGAATCAATGCTGATCCTAGTGTTGGCTTTTCCTGCCTCAGCCTCCCGACCGCGGCCGGAGGGAACAGGGCAGACACCGGAGTTTTAGTCGGAGACGATAACGTTTCTCTCTGCGGAGCCCCGTCACTTCACAAGACACGGGAAACCTCTGTTGGTCTAGAGGAGCTGCAGCAGTTATTTCTGCACAAACGTCCACTGTACATTCACTACATATTCTCAGAGCTAAACTAACTCTTCTGCAGTGTGGAGTGTGCACTCATGCATGTGAGAGGTGGAGCGAAAGAACGAGAACGAGTGCGGAGTGTGAGTGAAGGCAAGCAGGCTGAGGAGCAGAGTACAGCAGAGACTCCGGCCCTGGAGACCAAAGCTACGGTCTCCCCCGCGTCCTCCGACCGCGGCCACCACCGTTTTGCAAGATGGGCTTCACTAGATATAACTTTGCGGTTTTGGTGCTTCTGTGTAGTTTGTGTTGGAGTTTTGCTGTCTACTTTTCCCTTGATGATTCAAAGAGCTAGAACCCTGCTCTCCTTTACTGTCGGGTGATCAAAATCATTGCTTCATATGTCACACACGTTAGAAATACAAAGTGTGGTGATGTAACGCTGCAGGGGAGGCTGCTGAGACTCACCATGAGGAGCATGACTGTCACGGTAATCAGGTAAGCTGGCATTCTGTTAGTACAGGTCAGCTTCACCTTCTCACCCTAAAAACACACAAACAGATTTATGTGAAGGACATAAAGTACACAGCGTTGTCTGAAACATTAACTGCATCTCCAGCTGTTTGGACCTGTGTGTCATGTCGCTCTGTCAGTAGCAGCTCTTAATGCCGTGGGCATGCAGATGCACACAGCACACACACACACACACACACCATAAACATACACACACAAACACTATGTGGCTGCAGTGGAGCACAGCTAATTCCGCCCCGAGCCGTCATGTCATATTCAAGCCCACTGAGAATTGGGTCAGGAAGCTCCGGCGACTGAATGTGTGTGTGTGTGTGTGTGTGTGTGTGTGTGTGTGTGTGTGTGTCGTCTTGTGTATTTGATGAAAAGAAAGACGTGACCTTGGTACAAGACAAAAGTCAAATCAAAATGAATTACTCAGAACATGTTACATGTGTCAGTGCTTTTTTACTACAGACAAACATGTTTCAGTGTTTCAGCACTTTCTCTTCAAAATGCTGATGAAGCTGCCGTTAGATTTTATTCCTACACTAGTCAGAGCTGATTGCATGTTTCCTGAGAGTTGTAAGCTGCTGATGGACAGTGTGACGTTTCTTGACCGTTTCTGTGTATGTGCATGTGTGTGTATATCAGTGGAGGCTGGTCCATAGAGGCGGAGGAGGTTTGCTCTTCTTCTATTTTTTGAGAAGCAAAAGGGAGATTAAAATATTGAAAAAGAGTAATTAGCTGAAATAAACCAAATCTCAGCATCATTTATAAAATATTTTCTCTCTTCTTTGAAAATTATTTAACCCTCTGAGACCCGCAGGATCGACTGACTTTACTGTCTTTCAGAGGCTCTAGTAGGTTCAATTTATTTTAAAGCTAGAGTGAAGCTATATATATATTATATGAAACTAGAAAACCTAAGGAATACATTGGTACCAATGTAAACCATGTCATGCTACAATGTCGGGAAGAAGGCTAAATAACGCTCCAAATTTGGGCTAAATTTTATCGAGGAAAAACTGTCATGTCCATTTTCAAAGGGATCCCTTGACCTCTGGCCTCCAGATATGTGAATGAAAATGGGTTCTATGGGTACCCACGAGTCTCCCCTTTACAGACATGCCCACTTTATGATAATCACATGCAGTTTGGGGCAAAAACCACGCAGTTTTCTGCATGCAGATATATTTATGCAGAGGATTCAGAGGATGTTTGATTTTGGGTTTCTGAGCAGTTTCCAGAACAGAAGTGCCAACGAGTGTAAAACAATATGACGCCGTAGGTTGGTTTTCCTCCTGTCCTCCCCAATTTTTTGAGTCATCAGCCGCCACTGATGTATATATAAATAAAGAAGCACATATTGGATTGGGAAATCGGTTTTACCTTCGGGGGTGGATGTTCCAGTTTCATTGTCTTTTGCATGACCCGGAACTCGTACTCCGCTCGGTTATGGTCCTGGAAAAGAAATCAGTTTGGATGTTACAGTTACTGATACGTTGATACCTGATATGTTAGTGAGCAGTGAGCAGTGAGCAGTGAGCAGTGAGCAGTAAGTGTACTGTACAAGACAATAAACAGTACTGTGGGATTTCAGAATGGAGACAGAAATGAAAATGAACAGCCTGTGCGCATGAAGTTTTGCAAAACGGTGTTTTTAAATGAGAGTACGGCATTCTGTGCAAGAAAAGAGAAAACAATGCATCGACCCACCATGACAGGATAAAGCGGCAGTGGCGCACCTTAAGGTGCAGGTGCGGAAAAAATTAAAAAGGGCACCAGCTGCAAGCGGTTTGGGCACCAGAGCACGGAAAGTTTTCTAGCATGTTGGGCAGCCTTTATGGCACTGCATCAGGAACGCACCTCGGAGGGCACTTTATCATGTTTTATCTACTATAGAGGCATCCAAGAGGGCACTTTTGCTGTGTTTTTGTTTTTTTCTGTTGTCAAATAATGCTTTCATGGTGAGGAATATAAGATTAACATTTTATGTCCATGTGTACCCGTGTAACAGTAACAGTCATACAGTCTTCAGCAAGCCAAGAGGAATGAAGAGGCGCTGCGTATACAGAGGAAACTGTATCAGTAAGAAAACAAAGCTGAGGGTTAGACAGTCATTTTTGGCCTGAAGATCCTCGTGTCATGTTAATGCACAGATGGACAGACAGAGTGAAGACAGACACAAAAAGACCCTAAAGCAGACAAAAGCTGCTTAGAGAGCAAACAAACAACAATCTTGACTTTGACAATTGCTCTATTATTTCATATTCAAAAGGAATAATATTTTTTTTTCAGAAACAGTCCTCGTCATTAATGCTACTTAACTTCAAGCTGCATTAATTGATATTTTTGGCCACTTTTTTAAGGAATATTTATCTATTTTGTGGTTTAATTATCACCTTAAGTTGACACAGTCGGCAACTTCCGGTTCTGAAAAGTGAAGCCAGTGCTGAAGTGCCTTAAACTTGCATTCAGTCTCCACCAACTCCTGAGAATAATATGTGTCTCTTTAGCTATTAAATGTTTGATGCTGCTGAGAGCGGTGAGACCGAACCAAGACAGTAAAGCAGCGGGTTGTAAAAGCAAAACACTGAGCTGGAAGTAGAGCTGAGAGTACACCTGCACAGCCAGGTGATAACTCTGTGGTTTCATCACTACAAGCAACACAGCCATTACACCTCTGGTGGTAAAAAAATACCTTTTAGTTCAGCTTTACATTTTTTTTTACAATTCAAAAGTACTTGATTCAACATTAAATAAGGGGCAAATCAGAACCGGCTACCCTGCATCTGTGATCTCTTTTGTACAACCTATACATGGTTGTGTGGATTTTGGAGAAGCATATTTTCAGGTATTTGTATTTCTGGGTTCGACATACCACTGTCTTCCCAGCCAACGCGTCCATGTGGACCCAATAAGGGCTAACAGTGAGCTGAGAGGGCTGGAACTGACTGTAAACTATGTGGGGCTCTACGGGTTCAATTCCACAGGCTCTACGTGGTTCTACACTACATGAATGTGCGGGCCTTTATTAGTTTCTCGTGGGCGAGGACAATGATATGCTACTTCTTTCATTGGGCCATTAATCAACAATATTGGAAACTTCAGCCTCCAGGGGCTGAAATAATCATACCAACTATGTAATTTGTTCGTAAAGTGCTCGAACATGCTCAAAATGAATTGCTCCTCAAAGGGCAGCCCAGTTTATTTCCTTTATTACGTTTAAAAAAAGGTGCTTAGCCCATCTTTTGCATTCCTTCTATTTAAAGGTATATAACTTCAGTTTGGTGCTGTGTGTGCTGCTCGTCTTATGGGTACGGAGGGAACAGTTGTCTACGTTTAACGGAGACATATCGGTAACACTTTATTTTACAGGTATGCAAATTTCATGGTAATTAGGTGATAATTAGCAAGTAACCTATTTGAAATTTCTTTGGAATTACTGCCAATCGACCCCAATATTAACTAAAAATTTATCGAACATTACTTTATTATTTAATAATTATATTCCGCTATTTCCCAATATTTTGTAATTAATTTAATACATTTCCAGGAAAAGAAAACAAAGTTAATTGATATGCTTTATTTCTCTGCTGGTAAATAGATAATAATTAGCAAATAACTTATTTAAAATTTCTTTAAAAACTCCCTGAATCATGACATTAGCTACCAGGTTACATTTGTGTCGACAATAAGTCACACATTGGTGAGATTTGTGCCTGTTCAGAAGTGTCTTCTATTAGTTTTCCACCTCTGATGAAAAGCAGCGCACAGCATCAAGCCTTTAGGGCCCTATTTTAAGCATTATATGCTATTTTAGCATTTAATTATTAAATCATGTTTATAATAAAGTAATTTTTGAGGTAAATATTGGGGTAAGTTGGCAGTAATTCCAAAGAAAATTCAAATAGGTTACGTGTTAATCATCACCTAATCACGATGAAATTTGTGAAATGAAGTGTTACCGAAATATCTAAAAAAAAAAAAGGAGCAAATAAGAGGACTGAGGCAAGAAACTGTCTTGTCAACTTTGCTGCCATCACAAACAGCAGCAACATTTTTGTGTTGAGAGGCCACACTAACAAGAAGAGGCCACAGGGATGACCAGCATCAGGATGAACCTCAGAGAGAAAGAGAAATCATTACACAGGAGCAAAGAGATGAAGATCGAGTGGAAAGACCTGAGCCAGCTTGAGGGAGAAAAGGTTTGCGTTAGCGGCCTGCAGAACGGATCTAAATCAGGAACGACGGTAAGTTAATCAAAGCAAAATAAAGCGAGTTAGAACCAAACCTTATGTTCCTCCTGTGAAATACAACACACACATAAACACATAAGGGAAAGATGTCAGTCAGCAGTCATTGTGAAGATTAAAACACTTCCAAATCTCCATTAGAGACATACAGAAAAAAATACAAAAAAACAAACAAAAAATCCTCCATAAAAGAAGGTAGCAGTGCACTGTTCATTGTGATTTTAAAATATACTGACGTCTGAGGCCGTGATGTTTGTGTGGGAACATTTTTGCTGAGGGCTGACTCACTACAGAGCGCACACAAAAGACAGACGAGGTACATTCACACGCACATCCTGACCTTTATGTCATCCTTATTACCTTATCACTCTTAAGTTGAGTGCTCTGAAAAACATCTGTATTCTTCATAAAAATGTTGTCAAGACTTGTTACCAGGAGTTGAAAATACAAATAGTTGGTTCAGTTTGCAAAATGAGATTTGGAGATGCTGGAGGTGAAGAGACTGGCTCGCTGGTTCCAGAAGTGTTTGTTCTTAATTCTGTATTCACATTTTAAAATGTTACTTTTAGTGATATCCTCAAACACAAGACTCTCCAGCGTATGTTCTGACAACACAGTCTCACGGCAGTTCGTGAAATACTCACAGAATTTCATCTATTTGATTCGTATACATAGACACAAATTTCTCTTTATTTCGTGACGCTCAGCACGACTTTCAACAACGTATTTTTTGTGCATTTTCTTACGAATGTCCAGCAACATGTGAGGCATATGTCAATTTCCGCTCCAGTCTTTTCAAAATAAAACTACTTAGTTATAGGTTTAGGAATAGATCAACTTGGTTAGACTAGGGCAACAAAACTACTTAGGTAGGTTTAGGAATAGATCAACGATCTTAGATAGCTTTAGGAAAATATTGCGGTTTGGGTTAAAATAACTCAGTGTAAGTGCTGTAACTTAAGTACGGAGGTTCTTTGACAAATAAATCAACTTTGACTTGTGGTTTCACACGGGACACGAACACCGGTCTCCTGGGAGAAAGTCATGTGTTTTTTTGACCCATCCATCCACCTCGACCTCCTCCCTACACTTCACTATTCCACGTGGATTACATACGAACTGATTTCGTGCTGACCATCACGAAAAAAAAAAAGTGTTTATGTATACAAATAAATACATGAAGATTTCATGACTATTTCACAAACTGCTTTGCGACTGGGCTGGTTCTAAACACCAGTTTGATCATTTCAACTTCATTTCTGAAAATTCATGCTTTGTCAGACGGCTAAAAATACTACTCGTCGACAGGATATGTAGTTAATGGACTAAAGTCACCATGAATATGGCCCTTTTAAGAATAATATAATTAGTTTTTATGTTTGGTAACACAAGGAATTATACATTATGGCTCAAACAAAGAAAGGATTAGCACAAAAGTGACTTGGTTGACTTTCTATTGAAGTTACAATCTTGAAGATCTCCGTTTCGTTCCCTTGTGCCGCACCTTTGGCGATAAGCGGTAACTGCGGTTGTGTTGGATGTCACTTCCGAAGTGAATAATTCCCAAAATGTCCAACTATTGTTTTCAATACACTCATGAATGTATATCTCTCAACGTGTGTATACAGAAGTGATTATGAGTAGCGTTATCTCACCTCCTCCTCCTCTCCGAAGCCCGTCAGGTCCCAGATATAGTTGAGTCGCATCTGTCGTCTCTTCCAGTGCTCCATGAAGAGAACCGCTACACAACCAAGCACACACAGCAGATTCATTGTTTTGTGTTGTTAATTGATTTCCAATAATAAATATATACATATGTTTGCATAGAGCAGCATATTTGCCCACTCCCATGTTGATAAGAGTATTAAATATTTGACCAATCTCCCTTTACGGTACATTTTGAACAGATAGAAAATGGGTGATTAATTTGCGATAATAAATATTTTATTGATTGACAGCCCTAGTTGTTACTAATCATCAGCCTGCACCTCTTTAACCTCACTATAAGCCCAGCTAGATGAGCATAGTGTTTGCAATTACACTGACAATCCTCCCAACAAATCCCATACTGCACCAGTAATGCATAATTCAATCCCTCACTACTTTCCTACTCTGTTTGAGGCTCTCACATCCAAAGCCGTTGGTTCCTAATAAAGATGTAAATCTTTAAAAGCTGGCCATGCCTCATTTTTATGAAAAGGCTCAGTAAATTTTGGATTAATTCACATTTGGTGCTGCAGTGAGTATTTGTGTGTGTGAGTCAAAATCAACTATAGTGTGTGTGTTCATGGTGATGAAGGAACATGTCACCCAGTGACACAGAGTGACTCATTGATGTGTTTTTGATAGTGTTTGGATGACATTGGAGCTCTGTGGCACAGAGGAAAAAGAAGTATCAGGCTTTGATACACACACAATGAAGTGTTTTCCATTTGAATACATGCACACACATGTTGCTATTTCGCTACTGCAATGCTTTCCAACAGGGAGAAGTACATCAAGTTTCATGGTATTCTCCATCATCGGGTCTACAGGGCGTGAACCCAGATGGCCGGCGTGCTGCGACTCTGTCAGACACCAGCTTCATCTAAAGACACAACACCTCCCCGGTCTGAGGTCCTGCTGCTGCTAACAGATGGCAGCACGGTTTGGCAGGACATCAGACGAGGACCGACTCTGTGTTTACTCAGAGTCGCCTTTGAGGATTCCTATTGTAAATTCCATGTTCGCCTAAGGTGCAGTATTTATGTCTTTCTGCCAAAGCTGTACTGACTGGATTGAATGGCAGTGGTCTATTAAGTTGAACAGTTCTACCGATGCTTGAGGCTGGCCACATTGAGGGAAAACAAATCAGAGATTTCCAGAATAAAGTCATAATATTACGAGAAAAAAAATTAGTAATATTGTGAAAATAAAGTCATAACTTTACGAGAAAAACATCATAATATTACAAGAATAAAGTCATAACTTTATGAGAAAAAAGTCGTAATAATATGAGAATAAAGTCATAACTTTACGAGAAAAAAGTCGTAATAATATGAGAATAAAGTCATAACTTTACAGGATCAAAATCGGCTTGATTCTCGTGTAGTGTGTACCCGGTATCAGCTGCACAGCCTGTGTTTGGTCTCTTTGGTTGCTGTTGATTGGATGTGAATGTATCCTTACCCCAGAGGGCCATGAAGATGGAGAAGAAGACAGTGGCCGGGTTATCAAACAGGTGGCTGGCTCGGGCCGTACCGCACGCCGTCTCCAGCTTCCAGTAGCTGCAGGCGTGGTCACACAGCGGACACATGGAGATGTTGAACCTTGGATCACAAATCTCCATACTGACGTATGGATGGAAGAGATGAGTTATTATAAGGGGTGTGGAAGATGGCAGTTTAGATTCAGACTACATGGCAAAAAACAAAAAAAACATGCTGAGTGCTTCTGCTTGTCGTCTGTCTAAAGCAGTGCTTCCTAAAGGACTTTAGATTTTGTCACGGCACACCGAGCAACCCAGCGGCCACCATGCATAAGTACACAGATGCTTATCTGTTTTAACAGCTGACACTGGGCGAGAGACGGGGCGCCCCCGGGACAGGTTGCCAGTCAATCACAGGCGCTGACACATACAGACAGACAGACATTCACACTCACATTCACACCTACGGGCCAATTAACCTGACCTGCATATCTTTGGACTGTGGGAGGAAGCATGCAAACTCCACGCAGAAAGGCCCAGCCACCTTTTATGAATTATATTGTAGGGCTGTCAAAGTTAACGCCACTAATCTCTTTAACGCAACTTGCAATTTTTAGGTTGTGGCAGGCTCAGTTTTAAAGCTAGAGTGACGATACTGGTATCATATGAAACTAGAAAACCTAAGGAATCCGTGGTACCAAACATGTCATACTAAGGAGGTTAAATAACGCTCCAAACTTGTGCAAAATTTTGATGAGGAAAAACTGGCATGGCCATTTTCAAAGCGGTCCCTTGACCTCTGGGCGGTTGTTTGGTCCGCACCAGAGTTTGAGTCACAACTTTTGAGTTCACACCAACCCAAACTAACCGCACCAAGGGGGTAAACGCTCCAGGGTTGGGTTCAACCGGACTAAACAAGGCTGGTGTGAACACACTCTTAGAGTTTAGCGCTTTAGACTGAATATACAGTCTATCTGGATCTGGATAAAATAATCTATCCCAGGACACAGGACTTTATAATGTGATATCAATATGGTTCGTGATATAGTATATTTTATATTTAAAATCAATTGAGGAATTTTAGATAAAATAACCACACAGGTTTTGGCTAAAGCACCAAATGAAATACCTGATTTATATATGATTTTTCATCACATTAAATCTCGTCCTGCTGATTGATTTGCAGCTCTGCCCATTATAAGCTACCTCAGTATAAACGGTTTCTGTTGCCTCATGAAATACACCGTATCATCATATTGCCAAACACTAATTGACATGCTCAGTGCACGCAAAGTCCGTAATGACCGGGTGTCACAATAAACCTAAAGCTTTAGGTTGTGTTTGTGTGAACAGGTGGAGTCAGGGTGTGGTCTAAAGCCTGGTGTTTACACCTTCCAGCTTCATATCACGCTGCAACAGATCTCCATCTTAACCTGCCACTTGGTCTGCTGCTGATTTCCTCAACCAACTGGTTTTAAGAATTATCATAAATGAATTAACAGTCGGTACATATCACAAAACAAGATTAGATTCACATTAAATTCTTGTGACAATTTCATTTGTCCTGGAAACAGGCAAAACAACCTTGGTTAGATATTTTAAGAACATAAACTAGTTCAATAATAAGTGCAATGACCTGCTAAAATGGAAGTTGTTGGCAGCAGAGATTGGTGAGACACGCATCGGCAATCTGTCTGAAAGCTGTTACTAAATGTCTGATGTCTTGTTTGCTTATTCTTTGATCAGACAGATCTTGATTTCAATCACCTTTTTCTCAATTTTATCTAATGTATGTCATACATCATTTCATTTAGGGCATTGTTCTTGTACGACTGTTTGTGTTTTAATCACATTTTGACATTTGAGAATTCTGGCTACTTTTGTTAAATAAAAAAAAAGAGGTTTGAAGAAGAACATGTTTATAAATCTCAAAATAAGGTGTCGAAAAAACTGACATTCATACAGTGTAGAAAACTAAAACTAAAATTAAGGCCAGCTCCAGTAGGAAGAGACAGAAAAGATATTTTGAGAGAAGATTATTTCATAAGGTATTCAATTAAATTAAGTTAGTAGATGAAAAACAAAAACATATGCGTGGGGAAATAGTGTGTGTGTGTGTGTGTGTGTGTGTGTGTGTGTGTGTGTGTGTGTGTGTGGGCGTGTATTACTCATGTTGTGGGGACATAAATCTGTTTACACAGTCACATTGTGGGGACTCGCCTTCCTTCTGGGGACAAAATGCAAGTCCCCATAACGTAAATCATTACATTTTAGGGTGAAGACTTAGTTTAAGGTTAGGGGAAAGGTTTAGGATTAGGCAAGTAGCAGTTATGGTTAGGGTAAGTCTCTAGGAAATGAATGTAAGTCAATGTAATGTGTGATGGAAGTGATGGAAACATAACGTGTGTGTGTGTGTTATGTACCTCGGTATGTTATCGTCGACAGTGGCACAGCCGTAGAGGAACACGATGACTCCAACGATGGCTGCAGGGATCAGCATCTGTGTGTAGACTCCTAACCAGGCAAAATATAGTCCGACCTTCTCCCCAAAATACTTCCTGTAGAGTGGCATACCAAAGGTCAAAGGTGAATACATCACTGGCAAATTAATCCCTCAGAAGTCACGATCGATATGATCAGATAGTGTTCAATATCAAATCAATATCAAAGCCACTGCTTTTTAGATTAGTCTCTTCCTGCTGTCTTTAGATGTTATAAATACGTTTCCCATCAGCCTCTCACTTCCTCCCCCAAACTGCATAAACCCACTTTTTTCTGCAGCAATCTTGCAAACGAGATGAATTTTATGACACTAATGAAACCACTGAGCAGAGTGTGTTTTGATGAGGAACCGCGTCAGATTGAG
This sequence comes from Sebastes umbrosus, assembly GCF_015220745.1. Lineage (NCBI taxonomy): Eukaryota > Metazoa > Chordata > Actinopteri > Perciformes > Sebastidae > Sebastes > Sebastes umbrosus. The sequence continues at coordinate 4,413,304 of NC_051270.1, forward strand.
CTCACATTCCCCCGGTCTCTTCCCTGGATCACAGACAGCTCAGCTCATGACTGTTGTTTCTGCAGAAGAGCTTCAGTGGAGCATCATCTGTATTTTCCTGCCTGCAGGCTGGTGGAAACAGTTAATGCTGCTGCGAGAGCACCAGCCGTGGCAAACATACAGTATGAGGCCCTGCAAATGTGTCCGTACTGTAATTCCCTTGAGGGGTGTCACAAGAGCACTGCTACGGATCTGACCTGATGAGTCCGATCGGCTGGTACTTGTAGAAGACGCTGTAGCTGGCCCACTCCTCGTACAGCAGCTGTAAAGAGAGGCGGGAGGCAATCATGAAATGCTCATATTATATACAAGTTTTACTGTTTTTTGAGTATCACATTTGAGCAATTCTGCTGTTGATGCTGTTAAAGCAAATTAAATATTTCCTTAATGTTTACCTGTTTGTCTTGATAAATTCAGTATAATGTATATTCTCTAGATTCTAGAGACACTGTTTTCTTCTAGAGTCTAGAAGAAAACAGTGTTTCTATCCTCTTACTCTTACTTTCAATTTCTGTGTTAGGGTTAGGGTCTCCTGTGTTAAAGGTATAGTTGGTAACTTTAATAAAAATAACTTTTTTATCATATTTGCTCAACTGTATCCTGACAGTAGTACATGAGACGGATAATCTGTGGAAAAAATCTGGTTCTTCTGCCTCCGTTTAGTGCTCGTAATGGCATTTAGAAGATTCCACGGCGCCCGAAGAAAACCAACCAATCAGTGCCGAGGTGTAAAATGAGAGGGTTTGTGACCCGGACTATTTTGAAAACAGTCAAGCTAAAACCAAGAACCGCCCACCGGCCGGAGTTTATTTGGTTTGGGAACCACTGACGTAGCTACGTCTTGTTTTTATCTGAACAACTGTCCAAAACACAAAGATATTGTGTTACCTATCACAGAAGTCTAACAAAAGCAGAAAATATACACATTAGAGAGGCTGGAACCTGCTATATTTTGCTTTAAAAAATGACCTAAAGTTATGAAAATTGTTGCTCTTATTTATGTTTTGTTGTACTAGTTACTAATCAATCAATTGTTTCAGATCCAGTATTAAAGAGGACCTATTATGCTTTTGTGCTTTTTCTTGTTCCTTTAGTGTGTTATATAGTTTTTTTGTGCATGTAAAAGGTCTGTGAAAGTCCACTCCAAAGGGAGTCACTCCCCCACAGAAATACTGCTCCTCGCTTGAAGTCCCGCCTTTTCCTTCGTAACGTGGTGATGTCACCAATAACACATTTGCATAATACCTGTCTAGGAGGCAGGAGCTCAAGCAGAGTGTTTCAGACAAAGGGCCGGTGAAAAGAGGCGCTGCAGCAGTGAGAAAAATAATGTTTTTGTTTTTTTTACATTAAAGCATGTAAACATGTTCTAGTAGAAACCCGAAATTCAACTATGCACCTGAAAATAAGCATAAAAGTTCCTCTTTAAGCTACTGACAATGAAATGTCCTGCACGTGTGTTTCACATTAAAAGCCTTCCAGCAGCAAAAAGGGCTTTTAATGTGAAACTTGCAGGAAGTATAAGAGTCATTGACGTAAAGTTAACACCGATAGAAAGAACGGCAAAGTAGAATTGGAATTAGAGAGAGAAACTTAGAGCAGCAGAGGCTCTGTTGTTGCAATCAGTGCTGTGGAAACATACGTTATGCTGAATTTACTATGTAAGCTAATCGGCCCAGCCTTTATTAGCCACAAGTCGTTACTCGTTTATGGTGGTCATCAGATATTATTCGACCGCAGGCTTTTATTTGATGATTTATGGTGATGTGCATCACAGCCAGTTCTCTGATGCACTTAATGCAAATATATATGCAATTACATTTGCACAATGTATTATAAATCCACTGATGCAGCATTGTTCGCAGTAACATATGCTTTCTCAGGCAGCAGTGCCAAGCGTGTGGTGTACAAGTGAGACCACTACAGTTATGTGGTTAGACATCCAAAGGAGGAGGCGCTGCTGGGGGACGAGAAATCAATGCAATCAGAAACGAACCTGCAGGCTGGACAACATCTACCCATTTATTTCACAGAGAGACCCGTGAACGTATTCAAGTCCAGCAGGGATTTATATCACGTCTTTAATGTGAAACAAACCATTGCTGTGGGCAAACACTCTATATAAAATATATATGCTGCCTTATTCCCACCGGGCTTACAGTTTTCTGACAGCAGATATTTTACTTTTCATAGCAGGAAGGTGAAAGTAATGACTTAAATGATGGCTCAGTGAGCCTTGTACTGTATAGAGCCAGCGTGCAATACCAGCGTAAATGGAATGCAGTCTTTATTTGTATTATCAACTATGCCTGTGCTTTTCATGTTATGACAAGTCCAAATGGTTGCTGTGCAAAACATCTATTACCTAGATACCCTCCCAGGTCTGTGTTTAAGGCAGGGTAGGGCAGGGTTTGGAAAGCACTGACAAAGCTTTAGTGCTTTAGCTCTTTAAAGGGACTGAAAAATGAGACCTTCCGCAACTTTTCACGGTTTCCTCTATCCAGGGTATATCTGCAGGAATCAACGAGTCAAATTTAAGACTTTTTAGGACCATTATAAGACCATTATGAATGCAATTTAAGACCTACTTCACATCCATACTGGCAAGAAAGTACTAAGGATATGAAAGAAAATTGGAACCCCAGAATTACTTGCAAAGCAAATTAATTTATTCACTGAAACACATTTCTTCCAGCAGTTTTCCCAGTCTTTGTTCCAGGTTTTCACAGTTTTATAACCAAATAAATAAATAAAATGCTAACTATAAATAAATAAAATACAATGGAATTACTTAAAAACAGCAGACAAAAAGTACCTTATAAACCTAGACAAAAATGCACTGTTGTTTTATAAAATGAAAGTAATGTTAACGAATTTTTAAGACATGCCAAAATTGTATTTAAGACATTTCATGAGATTTTAAGACATTTTAAGGCCTTAAATTCAGGTTATTGGATTTTAGACTTTTAAAGACCCCACAGGAACCCTGTCTATCAGCTCGTAGACTGCTTTTAATGTGAAGAACCAAGCCCGTTTTTCTGGGAAAATCGAACGGATGCGACGTCATGCGTGCTCGGGAGTGCCTTTACTCTCTTCAGCTCCGCTACAGGGCTAACAGTGTGAAACCATAGCTAATGTTCGGCTGGAAATGGAGTCCGCTAACGCCAAAAAACGACCAGCCGCCACCACAACTCCAACACAAACTCTACTGAAGCACAGAAAACAAAGTTATATCTAGTGAAGCCCGTCTGGCAAAACAGGAATGTGACCGACGTTGGGGAAAAACTAGGAACCAACATCCGCCGAGCCTTCGATTCATGGAGGGACCTTCATTTGGGAAGCTAACCTTACTGCCAAGCATGTAAAATAGACAGTAATATTGAGCTTTTAGCTGTCAATCAGGATCAGTCTCGTGTGTGTCGCCTCACTGTTTTGACCAATGCTCGCTCACAGGTACGTAGTGGAGAGTGTTGTGGAATTTCTGATACTCAGGTTAACTCAGTCAACAGGAAGGAAGAGGCCCCGGAGCTGTTGACGTCTTACTCATTAAGATTATTGAAGCTTGATCAAGGAGCAATTGTCAGGGCCCTCCACATTTGGTGTTTGAAGGCCTCACAACTCTGCTCTTTCTCCCTCAGTGTTTTACCCTTATCATGTTTTGACTTGCGCGTTTCCTCTGGCATCTCTGACCCTGGTTGCCCCAGCGACTGGCTCTATGGTCCCTATACTACAGACACAGGTGTATAGATAACGGTGGCGCCCCTAGACAGGAATCCCACCCAATAATGTCAACAACGGAGGGACACTCTGAGAGACACTCTGACCTCCCGACCAAGAGAGAGGAATTGATAGAAAATTGCATCACAGCAAGCAACAGGACGCTTAATAAGTTAAGTCAAGCAATTTCTGATTCTTACCTAGACTCGCTTTAAAAGTGCACTTTGTTGGAATTATTGTGTAAGTCACAGCAAAATGGCAATATGGGCTGTGCATTGGCAGTTTAAAACCTTATTCACTTATGGATATGTTATAGTCTGTCTTATATTAAGCTGATCTGCCTAAGAGCTTGTCTCTTCATGTCTCCTGTTGGATCCAGCCTCGCCAGCCAACGCTGTCAGGAGCAACGTCACGGAGTTCAGCCTTCAACTATTAATCCCCAACAGACAGAGACTCTCTAGACATGAGGTTAGGAATCTACAGACAAAACACTGTGTATTTAAGGACTGCCAAGGGTGGAAATATGTATACCTTAGGGATGTCAATCGATTAAAATAGTTAATCTTGATTAATCAAAAAAATGTGCATCTGTTTAAAATGTACCTTAAAAGGGACATTTGTCAAGTATTTAATACTCGTATCAACATGGGAGTGGACAAATATACTTGCTTTATGCAAACATATGTATATATTTATTATTGGATATCAATTAACAACACAAAACAATGACAGATATTGTCCAGAAACCCTCACAGGTACTGCATTTAGCATAAAAAATATGCTCAAAACATAACATGGCAAACTGCAGCCCAACAGGCAACAACAGCTGTCAGTGTGTCAGTGTGCTGATTTGACAATGACTTGCCCCAAACTGCATTTGATTATCATAAAGTGGGCATGTCTGTAAAGGGGAGACTCGTGGGTACCCAGAAAACCCATTTACATTCACATATCTTGAGGTCAGAGGTCAAGGGACCCCTTTGAAAATGGCAATGCCAGTTTTTCCTCAACAAAATTTAGCGGACGTTTGGAGCGTTATTTAACCTCCTTTGGGTCAAGCTAGTATGACATGATTGGTACCAATGGATTCATTAGGTTTTATAGTTTCATATGATACCAGTATCTTCACCCTATCTTTAAGACTGAGCCCGCTACAACCTAAAAATTGCAAGTTGCGTTAATGCGTTAAAGAAATTAGTGGCGTGTTAACGAGTCATCACGTTAACTTTGGCAGCCCTAGTATATAGTTTATTAATATCAGACTGTGCATTTGAGCAAATTATAATTGGTTGCGGTATCGATTCCAGTCATGTATAATTTATGATGTTATGCGGTAAAACTGTGCATGTATGAGTGCGTTCTTAGAAGTCTGTCCAACACCGATACTACATGCGTGTAATGTGATTTATATGCAAATCACTGCTATATGATACGGCCTTTACGATTATCCTCAAGCAGCTGCCTGTGTATGTGTCCTGTTCCTACTACTAGTAGGCAAAGAGCACATAAATCACTGCGAAATGCTTTTTTCACACACAATCGCACTCCATTCAGAGCAGCAGCAGCGAGGCAGCAAATCACAGGAGGCAGGCCCGGAGGAGCGTTCAGATGACAAATCGCACAAGATTGAGCTTCCAGACGCAACATCCTCATTCCTTCAGCCGAGGAAAAGCTATTTCCTAACCATACGTACATGGGATTGTGATATATATACATATGAAAGTATATGTTGCTGTGGAGGCACTCGAAAGCAGCGAGCTGAAGCTTCTCTGATGCTTGAGAACAACAGAGGGGGAATTATTAGGCTGTTGCCTTAGTGACACACAGCCTACAGTGTAATTATGGAGAGTGTTAGCAGGGGAGGAGATGACTTCAGACTCAGCATGAGCTCTTATTTCTTTCCAATTGCCTGGTTAATTTTGTTCAGTAGGAGGCTCAAACGCTGTCATGTTAGCGTGGTAGTCTGTCATACTTGGTAAAAAAAAAAAAAATCCCTATGGTGTGACTCATTGAGTGGCATGTTTCAGTCGCTTATAGATATTGGATTGCTGTGTTGCGTTCAGGATGAAGAGGAGGATAAAACTCATTTAAGCTAACAGTCATCTTTATGTCTAAAGTTTAACAAGTTGAGAGACATTGTTGGGGTGGGATAGAAACTGTAGAAGAAACATTTGGTCATTTTTATTGTGATGGAGAGGAGATCACATTATGTGACAATTTCAGTCTCACTGGTGTAAATTTATTTTTAAATTACGGCCGTCAGTCGATTTAAATAATCCTGATTAATCGCATGATTGTCAAAAAAAATCACAGTTTTTTTGTTAAAATTTGCAGTACGATGTAGGCTTGCCATGGTAGTTGCTGTTACCGGTGTTACACGGTGGTTGGGCACACACCGATTAAATTACGTCTCCACCGTCGTTTTGCTTTTTTTTACAGAAATAAAACCCATTTAGTTCATTTTGGCGTCTAGTGTTCATCATCGAACACGATCCAATCTAAGTTCTGTGTGACTACCTGTACAAATATTTACTTGAAAACTGCTGAAACTGATAGACATTTCATTTATTCTACTTTATTGTCATACAGACATCAACAACTTAAAGTAAATAGATTGTATTTAGGATCAAATATACCCTTGTCCAGTCTAGAAAATGTTAGACATGTTCATTAGATTGTGTGTGTGTGTGTATATATATATATATATATATATATATATATATATATATATATATATATATTTATTTTTTACTCCTATCAGGAGCTATAACCCCATAATCTCCAACAGTGCATTACTGACTTAACAGAGTAATAATTTAGTGCAATAATTCAGCTGTGCAATAATCTGGTTTACTCTGGCATTAACACTACATTTATTTATACAGAACATTTAAACTAATATTCTTATTTTACACTACACTCTTATTTTAATAAATGCATGCATTTATATTATTTACATAGATCCTATTTTTCAGCACTACATATACATATTCTTTGCTCTTAAAATAAACTCTGCACCTTTATAGACTGGTTTTATTGTATTCTACAAACAATGTACAGCTTTATTCTGCACTTAAGTCTATTTAAAAAAAAAAACTTCTCTACCTCAGTTCTTATCCTGCATTATATTCCACATTTAGCATTTCTTAATATCTATATCTCCTATATTTTATTATCCAGCACTGTATCACTTTCTGCACTATATTCTCATTTTTAATGGTCCCGTATCTCAGTTGTAACCCTGCACTATATTCATTTTTAACAGTTTCTTCATCTCCTGTTATTTTTTATATCTGGTATATTTTTTATACTCTGTATTACTTACTTGTGCCTTTTTACTAATATGTTTTGCACTATGGAACTGTGATGCTGGAAACTTGAATTTCCCTCGGGATCAATAAAGTTACTATCTATCTATCTATCTATCTATCTAAAATATGCCCTTTTTCATTTTATTTATTTATTTTCTAATTATTGTTAGTTATTTTCTAATTATTGTTATTTATTTTCTAATTATTTTTATTCTTTCTTTTTTATTTATAATTTGTCGTCGTTTGAAATTAAAAAATGTTAATGAAAAAAATAATTTCCCAATTTGAAAATGCCAAGGTGAAAATAAAAATGTTATCTTAACTGACAAACAACTTTCAGTGCGCCCTAAAGCATAACACAGCCGCCAACGTTGATGATGATGATAATAAAGTAGAAATAATTTTTGTGCCTCCCTGGACAATACAGACAGTGGATGTGAAATGGACTTTTCATTTTCAAATTAAATGAATTAATAAAGATGAAATGCTCTTGTTATTGTCACTGTTGTAATAGCAGAGCTCTCAAAACCCCTGGACCGGATTGAACATCTGATTGGCTGAAACGCACCAATCAGAGGACATCGTTCCACTGCTCTGGTTTCTAGCCCAGGTTGCCATGTCTGCTGAGTATAAATGAATATGGGCTGGTTTATTGGATATAAAAAGGTGAAGTAGTCTGGCTCCAGGTTGTCTGTTTTCCTCGGGCTGACTGATGAATGAGTATCTGTGAATTGACTCAAAGTGTTGGTGTGGTGGTGACCTCTGATTCGATGTATTGACTGGTGGACGTTTGCTCTACTCACCTGCCTGTCGTTAGGTTCTGCATTCACCCCCTCGATTTCTCCCTGTAACAATGAACACACTTATTTCATCTTGCATATAATGAATAATTTAACACTAAATTGTGAATTATGAGAATTCTAGTCACAAATGGGATTAATTTACATAAATGATAGAGTACAAGCAGCAGATGCTATTTGGTGATTCTCGTATTAGAAACTCAGCGATTTGGAAATCATTCTCTCTCAGTGTATAAACAGCAATTTATCAACTGTTCTGAGGCCAGCAGAGGATGAAGTGTGACGGTGATACTCACATCATGCAGAGGATAAGCAGCTGAATAGGAACCATTGGCTAGAAGACTGGTGATCCCTGTAAAAAAGGCATATTCCACAGGATTATATTACACAGAGCAGAGTAAAGACTCAGCAGAAGAGCTCTGGAGGAAAATACTTAAAATAGACTGCTGTTACATTTCCTCTTTGGAGCTCAAAAAAAAGACTTCATGGTGAAGAATAACAGCAAATTTCATGGTAATTAGGTGATAATTAGCAAGTAACCTATTTGAAATTTCTTTGGCTGCCAAATTACCCCAATATTTACCTCAACATTTATCGAAAATTACTTTATTATAAACATGATTTAATAATTATATGCTAAAATAGCATATAATGGTTAAAATAGGGCCCATAGGCTTGAGAAGCAGCTGCTCTTCATCGGAGGTGGAAAACTAGTAGAAGACACTTCTGATCAGACACAAATCGCACCATTGTGTGACTTATTGTCGACACAAATGTGGAGTTTTTAAAGAAATTTCAAATAAGTTATTTGTTAGTTATTATCTATTTATCAGCAGACATGGAAATAAAGCACATCAATTAACTTTGTATTCTTTTCTTGGAAATGTATTAAAAATATTACCAGCTATTGGGAAATAGCAGAATTTAATAATATTTAATAATTATTAAATATTATTTATTTATTTATTTATTTTCTAATTATTTGTATTTATTTTTTAATTTTATTCTTTATTTGTTTTGATCAATTTGTCGTTGTTTATCTGGGTGGGGGGGTTATAAAAATGAACGACATGCACACTTGTGTATTTGGTATTTCACACTGAATAGATTGCAAAGTTATGTTGTCGATGAAAAAGGAAAATAATAAATAAATAAATATATATATATATATATATATATGCCCTTTTTCATTCTTCCTTCCTATTTCTCAAAAACAAATCTGAACATCTTTATTACATTTTTTTTCAACCAACTTCAACTACATAAGAGGAACTAATGCGCTGGATAATTTGAGGCTTCTTTCTCTCAGGAGCATGAATCTGCACCGCAAATGTTATAATGAGTTAAGAGTCAGGAGGAACTAATGGAGGATAACTCAGATGGTCGTCAAAATCAAGATTCAATCCATTTCAAGCCAATCCAACCATTGAGTTTTGTAGATTATTGGTCAAGGAAGACGGCAGCACACCCTGCACTCTTCTGTGATGCAATTACACTATCCTCTGATGAAAACAGCGCCCACATTAATGGCATATTGATTTATCTCTTGAGATGCAGACAGATCGGTCTTACCCATGTTGTATTTCGCCTTGGTGCATCTAGTCCTCTTCAGTACCTCATAGACCTGACGATACAACGAAACAATAAAAACTCATATCCAACTGAACGGGCTTTAAAATCAGGAGAAGGAATATTTACTTGTATAATAGCACAAGTGTAGTTGTTCGGCCCAGTCGCACAGCAGTTTGTGAAATAGTCAATTCGTATGTAATCCACGTAATTGTGAACCAGGAAGTATAGGAAGCGCCGAACGCCGCGTAGGAAGGAGGTCAGGGTGGATGGGTGGGTCAAAAAACACCGGATTTTTGCCCAGGAAACCGGTGTTCGTGTACCGTATGAAACCACAAGTCAAAGTTGATTTATTTGTCACGTAACTTCTGTACTTTAGTTTTGCCATTTTCTGTGTTATTTTAACCCAAACCGCGATCTTTTCCTAAACCTAACCAAGTAGTTTTTGTCACGTAGCTTCCGTACTTCTGTTGCGCTATTCCAGTGTTATTTTAACCCAAACCGCAATCTTTTCTTAAACCTAATCTTTGCCTAAGCCTAACCAAGCCAGTCTTTTCCTAAACCTAACTAAGTAGTTTTATTTTGAAAATATTGGAGCAGAAATTGACACATGCGTCACATATTGCTGGATATTTGTAGAAAAACGCACAATTATACGTTGTTGAAAGTCGTGCTGAGTGTCACGATAAAAAAATGGAAATTTATGTCTATGCACACAAATCAAATAGATTACATTTCGTGACTATTTCACAAACTGCTGTGAGATTGTGTTGAGTTGTTAGAGCGAGAATGAAGACGTCAAATCAAACTGTTGAGTGTTGTATGTGTTGTCCTCAGAGGGGCTGCTGATGAGCTCAGTGTAAAACACAGAGTCTTATTGATGAGAGCTGAGGCTCAGCTGGAAGCCAATGACGGCTGTGATTGAGGAGCTCCATCCAGTAATGACAAGTCAATCACATTACCCAGTCATTAGTCAAGCACTGCGAGGTGATGTGTAGGTGTATGTGTGTATGTCAATTTAACGTGTATGACGCAGGTTCGCAGAATGTATTCGTTTTTCATGGGAGTCACATAGAAGAAGCGAGGGCTCTCGTTGGAGGAGAGTGCACATCGTTTTTTTGTCGTTATGTGGAAAAACACATTTGTCTATACTAAAGGAGGGGACTTCACAACCATTAATACAACATGTCATACACATGCTGTCACTGTGCTCAAGAGGCGCCTTCCAACCCAGATCGTTCTCACTTCCCGACTCATCAAATACAGCAGCTTGGTCAGTGGCTCTACGCTTCAAACTATGGCGCTCTATGAGGCCAGGGTTACGGCGGGAGTAAAGGAGGACTTCATGTGAGGTAGTATGGGTCAAACAAAAAGAGGACTTTCACCCAGCAGACCGCTGTTTGTGTCCCGTGTTAAACAAAAGTCAACGTTGACTTATTTAAGTTACGAAACATTACGTAACGTTAATATACGTTGTGTAACATGTTACGTATGTTACGTAAGGTACTTGGCTTACGTCCCGCACGTAACGTGTTCGGTAACATACTTAACTAACGCTGCATAACATGTTACGTACTTAACTTAGGCAGCGTAACGTAATACGTTACATACTTATTTTATGTTGCGTAATATGTTATATAACATAATTAGCTTATATCGCGTACGTAACATGTTTGGTAACATATTTAACTTACGCCACATAACGTCTGCGTAACGTAATAAGTAACATACTTATTTCACGACGTGTAACGTGTTACGTAAGGTACTTGGCTCATGTTGCGTACGTAATGTGTTCGGTAACATACTTAACTTAAAATTAAAAAAATAAAACCAATACTTACTATCGAGCTCCTGGTCTTGCTGTCAAAGAACTTGTCCCTGTCAGACAGATCGAATCTGGCAACAAAGAAGACAACAGGTCTAGTTTTAGTTGCAGATCCAGAGAAGGAGAGCAGACTGTTAGTAGCATATTATATAGTATATTATATAACATATACATATATATATATATATATATATATATATATAGTAGGAAAGAAAAAGAGAGGAGAGGTGAGATGAATTACATTCATACTATGGTGCAGACTAATATTGTTAACATAAAGCGAAAGTGGCTATCCTGTCCACCTCGCACACAATGAACTGAGAGTACATTTTTCATGTAAAAAGACCTCCACAAATAGGACCAAAAGCACAATAACAATGAAGTCACATGATGTATGTTCAATGAAATGGAGGCTATTTCATTATGTTTCAGTACATTCAGGCTGCAGGCTGCAATTTCACAACAAAAAGATAATGAAGGGAGGAGGTGCTAGAAAGCTCTATAAATCCTTGTTGGCTCAACTAGCCAACCCTGTCTCCTGCTAATCATGTTCAGATTGAAGCAAATAATATGCAACAGTGATTTGCATCAGTGGTGACATTTACTGCCAGTCCCGACGCACTGTACGTGTATGAGTGATGTTCATAAAGTGCAGGTGAGTTGTGGGAGTCGAGGAGGTGGATAAAGGTATAAATAAACCCAATTTGTGTCCTGTCTCATACTAGAGGTCTGTGTTGATGTTTGTAAAGATTGATTCGTTTTCTTTTCCCCAACCTCAATCAATTGGAATTAGTTTCCTAAATTACCTCCCTAAATCGGCATCAATTGATAGCTCCTGAAACGTGCTTACTGTGACCCTGTGACACACACTTTCTGTGAGGTCAATGACCTCTGTCCAGCCTCTCACTCCCTCCTGAGTACACTGTTTTAATCATCACTCTTCTCCGTATCTATTCTGTTATCCTCTCTGTGCTTAGACTTCATCATATTTCATGAAGCAGCGGGAAAATCTATACATTTTCATTACAGAAATTTGACATTAACGAGCAGTAACGTCAGAGTGTTTTGGCCACTGGCTTGTTAGCAGGCCCGCTGGCAGTGGTAGTGAAGACAACAACTAACTAAAATATTACCTCATATTTTATGTAAAATTACACTTAAAGTTTGTACAAATACATTAATTTGTCCATTAAAAAAAAAACATAATATTAATGCAACCTTGATTTATGGTTAATTACCTGTAATTTTTAAGGGGAAACCTTTAAAGTACTGCAAATATCTGTAAATCTACAGATATTCTACTGTTTTACGCAGAAAAAAAAGGAAAAAATCTGTAAACTAGAATTAGAGTTATGGCCAAAAACGTGTTTTGTGAGATCACAGTGATCTTTGACCTTTGACCACCAAATTCTGAATCAGCTCATTCTTGAGTCCAAGTGAACGTTTGTGCCAAATCTGAAGAAATTCCCTCCAGGCGTTCCTGAGATATCTCATACACAAGAATGGACGAAGGGACGCGAGGTCACAGTGACCTTGACCTTTGACCACCAAAATGATTACAATATCACATTGATGAGAATGGTATGGTTGGACAGACGTAAAGACGAATGTATGGACAGACGGACGGACGGACAACCCAAAAATATAATGCCTCCTACCACAGCTGTCGCCGGTGCAGAGGCATAAAAATACAGTTTTACATTTCCTGTAAAATTACAATTACGTCTTTGAAACAACGTTAGAGGGTAACCTGTTGTTGCTGCCTTATTAACGTGGGGTCCTAGTTTAGCTTATAGCCTACAGCTTAGCTTACTAACTTTGCTTCTTGCATCCATTTATGTGCAAGAATTAAAAACACCAGTCAGACTCAGTAGCAACATATGAACGTAAGGTAACACTTCATTTTACAGGTCTGCAAATTTCATGGTAATTAGGTAATAATTAGCAAGTAACCTATTTGAAATTACTTTGAAATTACCCCAATATTTACCTCAATTTATCGAAAGTTACTTTATTTTAAACATTATTTAATAATTCTATTCCGCTATTTCCCAATAGCTGGTAATTTATTTAATATATTTGCAGGAAAATAATACAAAGTTAATTGATATGTTTAATTTCCATGTCTGCTGATAACTAGATAATAATTAGCAAATAACTTATTTGAAATTTCTTTAGAAAACTCCCTGAATCATGACATCAGAAGTGTCTATTAGTTTTGGTTTTCAAATAAGTTACTTGCTAATTATCACCTAATTACCATGAAATTTGTGGACCTGTAAAATAAAGTGTTACCAAACGTAATTCTCAGAAGAATAAGCTCTTGGAAGTGTGTGCACTGAAAGCTTTTCATCAAAATGACTGAGTGGGCAGCTCTCCTGTCAGTCACATAGTGCTGGAGTTGCTTGCTGTTGCTTGGTGACCTGCACTGAAACAGTCCAAATGTGCCTCCACTGCCTCTAATTCGATTCCAGACTAGCCTGAATGTAGAAGCATTAAAACACCATGTGGAGAAAGCCACATAGAGATAATATGGTTTGGAAGCCACTTTACACTGTAATCTATAACTATATAGTTTAATCTCAGGGAACAGGACCTGCAGTGCTTCCAGAAGTGATGAAGAAGAAGTGATGGAGAAGATGTGGAGGGAGATCTCCTGCTAGCTGTTAGTCAGAGCTGTAAATATAGCTGCCCGTTGCCCACTCTCTCCTCCATACATCCCAGCAGGCTGACGTTTATGCTAAGACATTTCTTCTTCTCTGATCCTTTGAAAGTGCTTTTCACTTGTTGGGACTGAACAGGAAGCGACAGTGAAGTCCTGACATCTGTCTAAAAAGTCTAAATGCTTTATTTTGCAATTTTCAAAACCCTCCAACATCGTGTTGAGAAAAATGTAAATCACTTTTTTCGGCTGGCTGTGTTTTATTTATTTCCTGAGGCGAGAGAAAGCTGAGGGATGGGAGCTTCAGCAGAGTGCAGCAGGAGAGCGTCACGCTTCAGCCTCCCTGTCATGCTGTTGGCTGAGTTTTTTTTTTTTTTCTCGTCCAATTTACACCTCAGTTGGTTGTTACCTCTCCGTGCTGTCTGTGTGGGTAACGCTGCTTTGCTTTTGTGCAGAGGTGAAACAACGTGAAACATGGAAATACATAGAAAAATGCTAAAGTTTAAGAGTTTTAAATTTCAAATTCGCTGATTATCTAATTTGCAGAAGAGTCTTACAAGCACACAGAGAGAACACCATGATCTCTTGCTTCAGGATATTTTACTAACTTGAAATATTGTGAGATTATTGTGGTAATTTTGGGGGATTTTCTTACATAAGCATGCTGCATTTTGAGTCACTTGTGACGTGGCAGCTTTGCTGTGTTCACTGATCTTGAACTCGATGATTTCTGCCTCTTCCCCTCAAATCCTCCGACTCTGAGCACACATAGTGCAACGTATGAGAATGTTTACATCCACGGAGGGATACTATTTCTCTAGCAACCTGGATAACATTGAATAATTTAGCCATCTATGTAGAAATTTCTATTGTGCGTTTCACCATTCACAGGCTCCTTTCTTTGATATCCACATTTCAAAGCTGAATTGACAGAAATTTTTTTGCCACACGGGGCAGCGAACCAAGCTGGGAGTTGTTATGACCTGCTGTGTTAGCAACATTAGCAACAGGGCAACATTAGCATTCATGCCAAGTTGTGTTTCTGGCCACCTGAGGAAAGTAAGTCCAATATTCATTCTCCTTTTAGCTCCGTTTTGCTCTCCAACAACTCATGAGAAAAACTGTCTCTTCAGCTGCTAAATGCTCCACTAAGTTCACCAGCTAGTCTCTGACTCTGACTCGTGTCTTAGTCCCTTCCACGGGAGATGCGAGCGGGGGAGGCGAGGAAGAGACGCAAGGAAAGAGGAGTCAAGGCAACAAGCATTTAACAAATGAGACATCCTTGCCTCGGAGCCGTCATTTGTGTGGCACAGCTCCATTTTATTCTACCGCTGTATTTTATGATCTCTGTGAGATGAGCATATTTACTATTACTAATTCAATTCACAACATGGCATAATGGGACAACAATTGATCCTTACGCATTACTCTTTTGCCCGAAAAGGCTGAAACAGGGCCGAGGGGAACTGCTGAGCAATAATTCTCTGCGGGTTCATCACTACATCAACCCCTTTCACATTACTCATTGTCATTTGACCCATTGTTAACAGAAGAATATTGTTTAGAGCTGCTTTAAAAGGAGAGAGAAATAAAGAATTGGGACTTGGGCATGTACTGGGGTGTAATGGTACATTGATCAATATGTCGATTGTGTCGATCCACTGCACACGAGTGATCCATATTATTAAACTCTGCAGCATTTCTACTGGGTACATATGGTCACAGCATCCATCATGAAACAGAAGAGTTACCCAAATGTCATATAATTAGCACTAGTTTAGGTTTACTGTTTACCTTAGTTAACTAAAGACTTAAATACAAATGTAAAAATCTGTTTGCTTTTCAGAAAAGTCTTTGTTTTTCAACAATCATATCTGTTTGAATCACAGTAAATAGAGATGTGCTGAGCCGATCTGCAGGACTGATATCAGCAGTTTTTAATTGATCGTTTTTTAGTCTATTTATTTCTAGTTTGATCTTTATTGTAGTACATACTTGCAAACGTTTTCATTGCCCTCTCCCAGTGTCCTCCCGAGGTCACAATTCTCCCGATTTATGACAATTTTTCACCCCTTTTTTTCCTTTTCGTTGATGAAAAGTGATGAATATTAGTTCATACCCAAAAATTCCATTGTAGTGTACTTATTATTTTGTTATTTTCGTTCTTTAAAAGTCACCAAATGCAGGAAACAAAGTCTATGAAACTTACATTTTTCTAGTTTTCTGCTTTAGTTTTCAAATCCTCACTATTTTTGAGGTCTCAAGGTTGGCAAGTATGTTGTAATCTACCCATAACACTAGCTGTCAAAACACACTTCATCCCTAATAAATACATTAGAAATAGCTAATTATTGCCTTAAAAATATAAACTGTATGAAACTTGTGCCCATTTTTCAATAAACTGATGGATAGACAGATAACCAGGTTATATTTACTCTGATGATCCAATTAATAGCCAGCCATGTGACAACTACCAAAGTAAAATAAGTGCCTTAATTGAGATTATTATTATTATTATTATTATTATTATTATTATTATTATTATATAATTATTCATGTCACTGTCCATGTAAACATCATTCCGTCTACAGATTTCAGAGGCTGAACGGCTCAGACGTGCAAAATCTCTTTGGCATGTAGACTCTACTGTATGTACTGTACGTGGCAAAGCAAAGGTGCACAAAGCTACACGTGTGACAAATGTCACAGTCAGCTTGACTCGCTGCCTTCACACCTGAAAAGCAGAGGTTTTACTCACAGATGCTGCTTCTCTCTGGAGAAAGGGTGAGAGAGGGATTTGACGCTCTGCGGCCGGTTGGCGTCTACTTTTGGGTGGAGAGGAGCTGTGACTTTGTGAATGAACAGTCGGATCTTCTCCACCACATTACTGCCTTGTTTCACCTCGTAGACCTGCAGAGGAGACAAAAGGAAACTACATTTAGCTGAAAATCAGAGGACTGCACGTCGTTCCTCTGCATCAGAATTTCATTTCCAAGAGTATAAGTCCTGTTTTTCTAGTAGAGCCTATATTTACTGCATAAGGCTGAGAGCCCTGAAGGGTTGATATGTGGGCAGCAGGATTCTCCTCTGTGTTCTTGAAACTAGCCTAGTCTGTTTTGTCAGCATTTAAAACAAGCTTGTGTTGGATAAGAGTGATTTGAAATGCATTCAAAGCAGACCGTAGGTTTACAGATTGAAAGAAGAAATATTGTTTATGTAGTGAACAGAAGAGGACCAAATCTAGACCCTTGCGGGACACCTTCAATAACATTAAGAGCACTTGGAACCACTAAAACTGCTTAAAATCTACCTGCCTTCAAACCATTTAATGAATTATGAGTCATTGTTTTGTGTTGTTAATTGATTTCCAATAATAAATATATACATACATTTTCATAAAGCAGCATATTTGCTCACTACCATGTTGATACGAGACAAATCTCCCTTTAAGGTACATTTCGAACAGATTAAAAAGTACGCCTATGCGCTGTCACCACAATCTGGCCTCATTGGGGTGTTATAATGCTATGTGAATACAAAGGACAGAGGAACAGGAAACATTCATATTCACACTCAGCAGTGCAGCTCTGAGAGCCAATTCAATCAGCCTCAGAACATGAAAAAGCAAATATAAATATGTAATAAGTAAATATGCATTTGACAAATGGACGACTTCCTGATGGGTGGAGTACCTTCTTTGTCGGCATCTTGAGCTTAATGAACTCAGCCTCTCGACACAGAACGTGCCACGGAGCGTGGACCTTCATGAAGCCGATTCCAGGGATCTTAGTCTGAAAAGGCATACAAGGTTTGGATATTTAAATACTACAATTCATGATTATAGGAACACATTTCAGCTGGCATAGCAGCTCTTACATTTAAAATCTTTACTGTCTGGTATAGAGTCCAGATTCCATTTGAGCTCAAACTCACATCTTTACTGCTGCATATCTCTGCAGCTTCTACTGTTATATAAAACCACTCGTACATTGCCAGACTCACTTCACACCCTCCAGCTCGGCACACTGACCTGTCTGGATACAGAAATACATAACAACCAATTCGAACTAGCTGACTAACTGTACACACATCACAGAGATTTAACATGCATTTGTTCTGTCTGCTGATAGTAAGCATTGGCTGATAAAGTTGTTGTGAAATAAAGTTGCTGCTGCAGCAGGAATGATACAGCAAAGATGAATATGCTGTTTACAAGTGCATATGAAAAGCAGTCATTATAGGTGCATGTCAATTACTCATCTCTTTAGGGGTTAAATATATTCATGATTAATTAAATGGACTTGCAAAATAATTGTGCTGGCTAATGAGAACTCCTGTTATTGATCTGCTCTGGTGCGGCTCTCAGTTTATTTTGGGGGAACAGTGGCCGTGTGTCTCTGAAACAGATGCTTCTGTAAATTAAAGTGTGGAAACTTAATGATGAAATAGGAATCAGGTTAAATAACTATTGTAATTAGGGCTGTCAAAGGTAACGCGATAATAACGCGTTAACGTAAATTCACTGACTCACTAATTTCTTTAATGCATTTATGCAATTTGCAATTTTTATTTTTTAGTGGGCTCGGGTTTAAAGCTAGAGATACTGCTATTATATGAAACTACAAAAACCTAAGGAATACATTTCTACCTTGTCGAGAGGGAGGATAAATAACGCTCCAAACTTGCGCTAAATTCTGACCTCCAGATATGTGAATGAAAATGGGTTCTCTGGGTACCCACCAGACTCTTTACAGACATGGGTTTCTGGACAATATTTGTCATTGTTTATATTATAATATAATAATCCAAAATATTATTATATTTATGTATACATTCTTGTCCACTCCCATGTTGATAAGAGTATTAAATACTTGACAAATCTCCCTTTAAGGTACATTTTGAGCAGATAAAAAACGTGTGATTAATTTGCGATTTATCTACTGACAATCATGCAATTAATCGAGATTCAATATTTAAATCTATTGACAGCCATAATTGTAATGGTATAAAACTTTACTTTTGACAAGTATTGTATTAAGTTCATTACGGAAAATGATGCATCATTTTGAAATGTTGTTGAATAACGACTGATCTATAGAGAATATCTGACCTGGTAATGACAGCATGATTTAAACTACACTGGTCCACTTGGTTACTAGTCGTAGAAGTACCAGACCCAGCACCTGAGCCAGGCCAAAATGTCAGTCTAATCGGGTCAGGTTGGTTCCTGTTTGTCCTGTTGGGTCAGATTTGGCTCGGTTTTCCATCATATTCTCTCATCTTTTTAGAGATGAAATTATTGTTTCTGTTTACTCATAGTTAAAATATCTCCTTAGTTCCTCTATTTGTCTTTGATAAATCATTATGCTGACCAGCGCACACACACACACTCACACACACACACAGGCTCGTAACGCACCTTCTGTCACTGGCTGTGCACAGCATCACACACTGAGACCTATCCATCTTCAAGCTGAGCCCATATGTACAACATAATGAACTATTCTCACTGTCTTTCATGCAGCTTAACCCCCATTACTCAACAGACATATTGATTCAGACCATGTAGGTATAATAACAATAGAACGGTACATTCAATGCTCGATCAATGGTTGACACTCTTGTCTGACTTTGATCCTAAATGTACCTGAAGCATGAGCTCATTAAAAGATGAGAAAGGCTATTGGATAGCAAGTATAGCCCTTCTCTTCTGTAGTGCACGATAATCAAGAAAACTCATTACACTGTTAATAGCAGGGCTATGTATTGATCTGTTCAACCGCTGAAGTTAAAAGGGTTAAAGGGTTTAACTCAAAAGATAAAATGGAAATGGGATTCAAATCTATCTCTCTCACACATTCAAATTCCCAGGAGATTTGGTCGGAGACGAAAACGTTTCTCAATGCGTAGCCCCGTCACTTCACAAGACACGGGAAACATCTGTTGGTCTGGAGGAGCTGCAGCAGTTATTTCTGCATAAACGTCCACTGTACATTCACTAGATATTCTCAAAGCTAAATTAACTCTTCTGCAGTGTGTAGTGTGCGCGCATGCACGTGAGAGTGGAGCGAAAGAGCGAGAACGAGCGCGGTGTGTGAGTGATGGCAAGCAGACAGGCAGAGGAGCAGAGTACAGCAGAGACTCCGGCCCTGGAGACCAAAGCTACGGTCTCCCCCGCGTCCTCCGACCGCGGCCAACACTGTTTAACAGACGGGCTCTCTAGATAGAACTTTGCGGTTTTGGTGCTTCCGTGTAGTTTGTGTTGGAGTCTTAGTCTGAACAGCGTAGCCACACGCGAGCGCGCATGGGACACCGATCTGCAATACGTGTAAGAAGTTACAAACAGTCCCTTTAAAAAGGACTAAAAACACATTCAGCTCTCACCCCTTCATCCCTCTCCAGCTCCAGCCCCGTCTCCAGGAGGTTTTCCTCAAAATCCTCCCGCCTGAAGCGCTTGTCATCCTCCTGGTGGTCACCCCGATAGTTCTGGGCGGCGATCTCGGGGTCTTCCTTCGGCTGCAGCGGGGCGCGGCTGCTTCTCATGCTCATGCTGCGCCGAAGCCGCCGGATGAAGTTGGCCTCGCCAAACTTGGTGGAATGGGGCCGGACGCTGTTGGGCTTTTGGATCTGGTATGCCAGCACGTAATCCACCCTACGCCGCCCATCAGAGAAGTATGGGTATAGATGTGTATTCAGAGGTGAGCCGTCGTCCGCATAAAGATTTTTCATTGGCTGGAAGCAAGAAAAGATATCATAGATTAGCCGACTGTATATGTATAGAAACATCTCTTAAAGCTGCAGTGGGTAGAAATGGAGCAAATATTATTGACAAAATAAAACATATATATATATATATACATATATATATATAAAACATATGATTGGCTCGAGTGGGAACGCCCACTTTTTCTTCTGCTGTACTTGGTGTCCTTTTTGTCCATCTATTGAGACATCTAATGCATTTCTGTGCAAAAAATAAATAAATTGTGCACAAGATAATTTAAATAATATTTTTAGGATTTTCGAAACTTGACAATTATCGTAATCAAAATTTGTTTTCACATTTTATAAATATGAAAAAAATCGAGAAATATCTAAGATTAATGTTTACATGAGACGGAAGTTAATTTAATATTTTAACTTTAATTAGAAATCTTGATTGGTGGGGAACATACATTATACACACACACACACATGTTGGAGCACCTCTCCCAGCTGATCTGGGAGCACCTGGGATCTTGTTGAATCAAACGCATCATAAAGTGCGCTATATATTAAGAGCAACTTTTTACAGTGTTTAACAGCTACAGTACAATATTTCCATATTTTTCTGTATATTTAAAACAGTATTCCGTTACTTTATTATTATCATTATTATTATTATTACTTTTTTCTCTTTGTATTATTTTTATAAATTTTTATTTTTTATTTTTTTATTTTATTCTATTAATTTTTTTCAAATTTATTTCAATTTTGAATGCTGATGTTGTTGTTTTCTCTAGTGTACTTATTGTGTTTGTTTCTAAGCTCAACTACTTAAAAAATCGGTTTATAAACTATTGTAATTACGAACTGTAAATTACATTTACGAAAACAATCTCGAAAAAAAGGGGACAAATAAAGTATATATAATAAATATATTAAAAAAAAATAAAATAAAACAGTATTCCTGGTTATTTTGCAGGTGGAAATCCAATCCCACTTCTCTGGGCCAATATTGACTCTTTCTCTACTTCTGCGAAACAGTGACTGCGAACCACAGGACAATACAGACAATACAGCAGTCAATAAAGTTGGGCAAAAAAAGGGCACGTTCCTGTGATCCAATGATCATGTGGCCGTGAATGCTGCAATCAGACCCGTCTCCAATCAGACCAAAAACGTTCTGCCTACTGAGGCTTTAATTCTTAAAAATAAGGATAATGTTGACAAAATACTACAAGCTCAACAATCTCTCCAGTGTTTTTACTGGATGTGGTGAGATGGGTCCGTTTTATTCAGATTTTGCAGATAGGGACTTTTCTGTCAAATGCAATCATTCTTGGCGATCACTATGCCAGCAGTCACCCTCAAAGGAATGCACTTTGAGAGCAATCCTGCATCTTGCAAGTATAACTTCCTTGAACTCTCACACACACACACACATACAATGTGAAGCAGGAAACACTATTACTTTTTAGGCAGTTGTGTGTGGGAACTTTATCTTGGGAAACATTGTCTAGAAACCTGTTGGTGACCTGCTCCCTTCAGATATATTACGATTATGACAGAACCATTGTCGTTTACTGGGAAAACCCCAAAACACACAGACATATGTAGAACTTGGTAAAGTCATCTGAACACCTTTTGATGCCACTGAGCTTCCATATAGGTTAAAGCAGATGCATAAAGCAACCCAAAACCATTTCATTTACTGAAGGAAACACTGGCATATTTGCCAACCCTCCCGATTTTCCCAGGAAACTCCCGTTTATCATCGCCTTCTCCCGGTTTCCTCCCAGGGTCACAATTCTCTCGTATTTCTCCCCCGATTTATGTCCAATTTTAACACTTTTTTCCCCCTTTTAGTTATCTTAGTCTGTTTCTGGAACTGAACAGTGTGTATAATCCCTACTGTTTCTACCCGGACGACAATAGAGCTACACCAACTGTCGTTTCCCGGCGGCAGAGAGCAGTCTTTGCTTGCGACACAGCGCAGTTTGAGCTCATGTTTAAGCTGCGATCGCCACAGCGTGCAGCGCCCAAAGTTGGGCTTTGCTTGATGCAGTGAAAAGCCGTCATGGCGCAAGCCACTGGAAATAATAGGTTTCAAAGCGCAGTGGTCGTTGTGTCTGGAAAAGGACCTTCAGTGAGTGAGAGAAGGAGAAAGAAATGGAGAGAACTAAAAGAAAGAAATACTCAAGCAGGAGCAAAAATAAATAAAACCTGATTAATATTAGTTTATACCAGAGATTCACACGCCAAGTTCACACCAGAGAGGCGAATTATTCAGTTTAACCTGGGAGTTATAGGTAAAATCAACAGTTAACATAAAAATGCTGTTGCAGTGTACTTATCATTTTGGTATTTTCACTCTTTTAAAGTCACCACAATGCAGGAAACAAAGTCTCTGAAACTCAAATTTGTCTGTGGGAGGACACCCAGACCGACCACTTTGGTTTTCAAATCCTCCCTTTGTTTAATGTTTCAGGGTTGGCAAGTATGAACACTGGGTTGGACCAAAATCAAGAAGAAGAGAACCAAGAATGTCTAAAAAACAAATATGATGATAAAGTGGCCAGTAGTTGTGGAAATATCTGGGAGAAAAAAAGAGTAAGAGCACTGCGTAGAGAGGGGAGGAAGTAGATCACATAGTTGATGGTTGCAACAGGACTTCATGCTATTCACTCTCTGCAGTATATTTACCTTATGGTTCACTGGACGAATGTACTCCTGGGCACCGTATGCTTTCACACTTCAATGTAGCACCATTTACTGTCCCCAGAGATATTCAGCAGAGACAACATAGTGCCCAAGACCTTGTTCGACATGCAACAAACATGTGCTTCTTCAGCTGAATCATGAAATATTTAACTTACATAGCAAGCAGTGTCTGCAGAGTGATATGCGACTTGTGGTGTCTATTTATGTTTTGCAATTCCCAACTGCATTAAATGAAAGGTCTTGTTTTCCTCATACCACTGTGGATTAGAAAGCCCTACAATATATTGACAGGCAGTAACCCTGCACGAATGTCACCTCATAATTTAATACACATCTTTTGCATTTTACTCGGTAATGCATGTTGCGCCTAGAGACTAAGAAACCATAAGCCAGGTAGTTGAAGATTTAATCTTGCAGTATACCCACGTCTTCATCCTATGTCTACAGTTATGCTGGGCACACACTACACGAGAATCAAACCGTCGGGAGGAGGATTCCCTCCTCCCGACAGTCGTCAGCAAAGCTTCGATTTTTGATGGTTCTAAAGATTATCTCTCCAGATGTTCCTGTGGTGTGAGGTATGCTAAGAGTTTTTTACATCCCCCGATCGGCTCGGAAGTCCATCCTGGCCGCACAGATCTCAAATCGTAAATATTAAACATGTTCAATATTTACGATCGGATCTACTGTTGTGTGTGGGAACCCCCGAGGACAGACGATGACGCAGTCACATAGGAAGGAACGATAGCCAAAGAAGCTGACTGAAGAAGGAAGGACAACCGCTGAAGTCATGGTGGCCATGGCTAATGCATGAGCTAATGCAAAACGTGAAGCATAAAGTAGTAATAAGGTGGAGCTCAGAAATGGAGGACCAACTTGTTGGCTTGTGGCAACAACACGAGTGTTTATTCAACGTGTCTCCATGACTTCATCCATCTGTCCTTCGTGCAAAAACGATCTCCAATTCTTCTAAAGTCACGTTTGATCACGAGAGTTGTTCATGAATGAATCTTTTAGTGGGTGGTGTACTGTTTTGACCAAATTGTTGCTCTCCACACACTTTAGGAACAAAACTGTTAAATTTGACGTAACGTGTCGTTATGTGTGGGCTCTCTCACATTTTCAAAATCTTTTAGTGTGGGCCAGCTTCTTCCTTTGTGCCAGAGAGCTTAAAATGCATCAATGAGCCACACTGTGCATGACATGCTCCTTCATTACCACAAACGCATACAATGTCGTTTATTTTGACTCAATCCCACACACACCGCCCTGCTGCCACAAATACTCACTACAGCACCAAATGTGGATTAATCCGCCGCGGAAAACAGTCCCCAATAAATGAACTATTCATTCCTGTTTGAGTTAAGTTTGTGTGACGCCTGCACCACGGCCACACCAGCCTACAAACACTCGGTGATGTCACTTCCATTCACGGTCACTGTCACTTTAATTTGACCTTTTTGCTAAATTAGGTTTATGTTCAGTTGCAGGCGAATTTCACACAATTAAACCACCAGCACAGTTTGATTTTGCATTGAGGCTTAGTGTTTGTTTGTAGTTCATATGTTGTGTTTTGTCCACCCCTCGTGTCTCTTAATGGTTTGCAGCCAGAATATATTTTCCCCTCGTGTCATCAATTACGTCAGTTTTGTCTTTGTTGAGGACAATTACATCACTCCGTTCTGTTGTAGATCAGTTTGCTGTAGTTTGAGTTCAGTTCTGTTTCTTTGACATCTTTTAGGGTCATTTTTATTTCATAATCATGTTTGCTGAGCCTTTTCTCGTAAATAAAAACCCACCCTTTCATTTACTCGTAAGCTGTTTTTTTAAAGGGGACCTATTATGCTTATTTTTAGGTGCATACTTGTATTTTTGTACATGTTTACATCCCATTTTTCATCGCCCTCTCCCGGTTTCCTCCCGGGGTCACAATTCTCACGTATTTCTCCCAATTTATTGCAGATTTTCACACTTTCTTTCCTTTCCTTTTGGTGGCTGGTGTACTGAATGTGGCGTTCTAGATGTTATGTCAAGTACAGGCTCAACAAGCACAGAGCGTTCTGTACTCGACCACTATTACACTGAAAACAGCTGCAGCAGGATGTCGATTATAAGACCACTACACCCTACAAAACATCACTGTAGAAAATGACCTGAAATACGGATATTCGACTACATTCATTATTCTCAGTTCACTACTACAACACACTGGAGTACAACCAGCATTGATGTATTTTTATTTTCCAGATTTATTTTCTGATGTGATCTAGTGTCATTCTAAAAAAAAAAAAGCAACCTCTGTCTGTCTGACCTTGTCGAGTCTTATCCATCTGATTAAAGCTGAGTAGTATCCTGCCACTTGATGAACTAAACTCCAGGCTATTTGTGCTTGTAATCCTGCGCATGTGTGTGTGTGCATGCTGGCTGAGGTTATGGTAACTTCTGCAGGCCCATCTGACAGAACCACGAGGCACACATCGGTCAAACACACACACAGCATCCTCAGCTGCTTCCAACTGACCCCCCGGCAAGTTGACATGCAACACAAAAGGCTAGCTGTTTATCACACTGTATAAACTCTAACAGATAAATCTCTGTTTTGATTACATTACATGAGATTTTACGATGCTTTTGGGAGAAATTATGTCACTGTGGCACCAAAACATAGAAGGACACAACAAGGGGAAAAATAGAGCATAGACATAAAAATAGAGTATAAACAGTTGTGGTCTTATCTAAACCCATAAATCTAAAAATTAAACATGAGCTACATATAGCCTACGATATAATTTTGTGTCTAAACAAAATTAAACAAGAGTTTACAGCCATGCTAGTAGGTCCATTTGGAAAGTAAACCAAATTGAAAAAAGCTTATAAGTTAAGGTCTAAAGTTTGTTTGTTTGAGCAGTTATGAGGAAGTAAATGTAGAAATAGATATGATGTTTTGGAGGTCATTTGGAGAACATGTTCACTATCTTAGTTCAGCATGTTGCATCTTAGATACAGTCTGTGGGTTCTGCAACATATAATAAAGCCGCCATGTGCTGTGTATGTGGTGAGTACTTAAAACTGCTTTAAATGACTGCATGTAATGTAAAAGGAGTCTGTTGTTAGTGAAGATGTAGCATCTTTAAGCTCATTGTTTTGGTTTTAAAAGCTGAAACTTCACTGCTTTGCTTCTGTTTTATTGCTCTCAGATGCCTGTTTTCAGCCACAGCTGTCAGTGTGTCAGTGTGCTGACTTGACTATGACTTGCCCCAAACTGCATGTGATTATCATAAAGTGGGCATGTCTGTAAAGGGGAGACTCGTGGGTACCCATAGAACCCATTTTTATTCACATATCTTGAGGTCAGAGGTCAAGGGACCCTTCTGAAAATGGCCATGCCAGTTTTTCCTCGCTAAAATTTGGAGAAAGGTTTGGAGCGTTATTTATCCTCCTTCGTGACAAGCTACTATGACATAGTTGGTACCAATGACTTCCTTAGTTTTTCTAGTTTCATATGATACAAGTATCTTCACTTTAGCTTTAAAACTGAGCCCGCTACAACCTAAAAATCGCAAGTTGTGTCAAATTAGTGGCGTTAAAACATGCGTTAACGCGTTATTATCGCGTTAACTTTGACAGCCAGATTAAAACCCTAATGTACACTGCCTGCCTGCCCAGCACCAAACAGCGGACAGACAAAGTTAATATCTAGCTAGTGAACGTAATGGAGTATTTAGCAGCAAAAGAGCCAGATCTCTTTTCTCAGGAGTTGGTGGAGACCAAAAACGGAGCTAAAAGACGAGTGAATATTGGATTTGCATTCATCAGGTGGACACAAATACCATTTTTTCAGTGATATCAATCTGTTTACAGTTTGTTCTGCTGCCCCCAAGTGGACAAAAAACTATTAATAATCTATTAAAGGAATCGAATATCTGTCATAAATCAACACGTATCTAATAAATGTGTCCAATGAGAGTATAAGCAGTATGTAACATTGAGAGAGATATGGAAGGCGGAAGAAAGCACATGCTGTATGGGAATTTGTGATAGTTTTAAAAGCAGCTAATATCCAACACTGATGTTTACATAGTGATAGAGAGACAATTCCATGGCAATAGATGTTGATGATAAGACAGTCGGCTGTCATTAAAAGAGTCATAAACGCGGGCTGAATGAAGGTGAATTGCTTTTATGGTCGTAGATCAACAGTGAAACAGAAAACTAATATTTACACACTGCGCTGATATGACCGCAGCTTTTCCTCTTTACAGCAACCAACACACTGGACAGAACAGTGTGTGCTCCTATGTGTGAATATGTGTGTAGGCTATACTGTATATAGAGCCTAAACCCCACCACACACACACACATCTTCAGCTCTCTCTCAACAGGACGTAGTCATAGCTGCAAAGGTCAGATGTCGCTTCTCAGAGGGCGCATGAGGATGTGGTGGTGTATGCATCATTCACCAATAGGAACTCTTTTCTCACTAAGCCACCGGGAAATGAGGCTCTCCTCTCCTCTGGGCTTCCACGTGCACGCAGCCACCCACCCACCCACACAAACACACACACGCACGCGCACATCTCTGAGCCATAATAAGCTCAGCGCTGAGACAACCCAGCAGTTTTCAAGTCAATAATGTTTTTCACAGCAGCAGCAGTAAGCTGCATGTAGAAGCAGGAACACTCAGTTTTTGCATATTCAAATCACAATTTTAACTTCAACAAACTGCCAAGCACAGATAGGCAAAACACAATGGTGACTTAAAGGGTCGGTTCACCAAAATTACAGAAAAAACAACACACTTTCTTATTAACCTCTAATGGTGTCAACACATGCAGATAATTTTGGTTTAATTTGTCCAGGTTTTGGGATATCTGTACACTACAGCACAATGGTGGTGCTCACAAGATGAAAGGTGCTAAGTGCGAGATTGTGGGCATTTCTATTGCCTCCGCATGGCTCTCAACATGGCAACGGCTGAACCAGCGGCTCGTAGCCATGGATGTATAAAGAGAACTGGATACAGCGTTGGAGGCGGGGCCCCATTCATTCCTATGAAAGTTGCTTAGCGGAGCATGAAGCCAAATTGGTCGACTTCCCAGTGGATGAGTACCCGGATCTTCCGGCAATTTTCTGCATCCATTGGGCACATGGAGCAGGCGCAGTAGCGTCCGCTCGGTCACATGGGGGGTCACAACCATCACGGTGTTGTCACGGCTTGCTAACTCCGCCTCCCAGCCGTCGCTCCAGCCTCGGTCTGGGTCTCATTCACATGAATGGAGGAACGGAAATAACTCTTGATTCACTTATTAGTGCGTTTTACAACTTTTAGGACATAATGATTTAAATAAGAGCTATTCAAGTGTTCATACTGGGAAGTTGATTCACCTCAAAAAAAATTACCGCTGAGTTACAGATGTCTCTTTCCCAATGTAAGTCTATGGGAAAAAGTCTTTGTCACGTGACGGACATGGAAGTTGTAGTACCGCCGTTTGGCCACTACGAAAATTGGCACTCTTCCTGGGGGCTTGCACGTAGCTAACAGTGCTAACAGTGTTAGCCTGGGGGGGAACTGGAGGTTGGGCGCTACGCTTCCGCAACAACGCCGTCATTTGAGACGCCGTTATCAGCTGTAACCGCCATATGAGAGAAGTACAGAGCGGCGGACGTGAGCTAGCCAGCAGGGCACACTCACATGCACTAAAAGGTGTCAACAAAGCACAGAGAAGCTTTACATAACAAATAATTGTTGCTACTATATTAATGCTCTGGATATCGTACGGGAGAACCTTTAAAAAACACTAAATTTAATGGAACAGCTGCCCATAAACAGTGTCATTATTACTCTGGATAATCCACAGACTTCAATGTGAATAGTTTTCATAGTGACTATTTCTTCAGTTGAAAGTATTTCCAAAGCTAAATAAGTGAGAAACCGACCCCTTAAAATACTTCATCCCACTAGAGGAAAAGACAAAGCAGCTTTCATTTTGCTGCAAAGCAGAAGTACATTTGGGACCAAAACTTCCTCTGAGCCTAATCCCTACAACATAATTAGTGTCTTGCACCAGTGACCAAATGTGTTAATCAATTATGCAAATGACCTCTGAAGCCCTATTTCATATGCACTGAAATGATCATGATTTAATTACCTTGTTATTTCCAGATAAAATACAGTTTTCTTACTGGTTAATCTGAATTATCTTATTTTCTCAAGACACCAAATTATGCATTGCTGTGCTCATATTTAAGTTCTAAAAGATAATCACACTTCAGTTAAGACCTCATTATGTCGAGACAACGCAATTTAATTTTTCTGCCCTCAAGGCCAAGAATACTGATCAAACAGACTTGAAGAAAAAACATGAAGAACAGGAGACGAGATAATGAGTCGATGTTGACACATTTTAGTTGCAATTAACCCATTTGTGCCCGCAGGGGAAATTTCAAATTTCCTTTGGTGGAAGTGTTCTCTGGGTTTGCCGAAGCAAACCGATGTGAGGACATTTTCAAAATCAGTCCAACCGTTTGGCTGGAAAGTGAATTTTTCTTATCATACTATATTTATCTTTGGACACATTGGATAACTGTTTTAAAGCTCTAAAACCACCCCCCCCCCACACACATATACTGTGAGGTGTAATGAACAGTCTCATTCCATTTAGACATTTTTTCTCTAGTGTGAAATAATTCTCTGGTGTTGTGACAATGGAAATGGTGCCTGATTAAAGAGAGGTGCTGAGCTGGAGGAATATCCTTCAGCTCGAGTGGCACTTTAAGTGCCGCTCTCCTCACAGACTGCTCACTGCTGCTCAAGCTCCGTATTCAAGGGCTGCTGTTGCATTTTTAGTAATTTAACACGCAAAACAAATAACTTCCTGTTCCCCTTGACACTGGGTGATTGTAAAAGCAAACGCAAAAGCTAGAGAGTTGGCTACAGCCCAGATCGCTGCTGTTATTATACAGAGCAGAATACTGTCCATACATACAGACAAACATTGAGTCAACACATTCATTTTATGAATGCAATAAAGATATAACTAACAAGGCAGGAGAATTGGAATTATTGATGGTTGTTTACCGGCTCTTTGAAATGATTTGTGCACCCATGGATGGATTACTGAACGGGCCTACCGGGCACAGGTCCAGGGACCCAAAGTGCCTTCACCTACAAAATGTCACTCAAAGAGACAATTACCAACCAGGAAGAGACGCAAAATGACCACAAAGAAACATAAAATGACTACAAAGAGACCAACGCAACTAAAAAGAGATGCAAAACAGCTGCAAAGATGCAAAATGACTATCAAAAAAACGGGCAAAACAACTACAAAGAGTCACTAAAGTACTACAAAGATACTAAAATGACCACAAAATGGGCAAAACAACTACAAATAGATGCAAAACAGCTGCAAAGGGACACAAAGAGATGCAGAACAACTACAAAAAGGGGCAAAACAACTACAAATAGATGCAAAACAGCTGCAAAGAGATGCAAAATGACTACAAAAAGGGGCTAAACAACTACAAGGAGACTAAAACTACTACAAAAAGTGCCAAAACAATCATAGACAAAAAATAACAGCAAAAAGACCAAAACAACACAGAGAGATGCGTAATGACCACAAAGAGACACAAAACTACAACAAAAAGAGGCTGAACAACTATAAAGGGCGTGTCTTGGTCCTACAGTATGTAGGAGAGGGTGTGGGGCCTTTGGCATGTCCGTGCCCAGGGGCCCATTCTCTCATACCACATTACTTTGAGTAGTTCACACCGGTCGTTGTGTCTATGAACAACATTTACCAGCAATCTCACATGCAGAACTGAATTGTGCACAACATACATGAGCCACAGAGCAACCCTTATTTCCTAACTGTGTGGAACCCGATCATAAAACATACTCACAACTCACAGGGGACATTGGTCGAGCCTGTATGTTGGCCATGTGCTCAATTGCTGTCAATGGGAGTTTTCTTCAGGAAATCATTCAGTTGTTATTGTTTGCCGCATTGCTGTGTAAGCAGGTACACAGTTTGTTGTGTGTAAATGTTGCATCAGCACACTGAGTATGTGTCCACATGATTTTAATGAAGACTTCTCCCTCACAGACACTAGATTTAAATTAAAATGTGTCTTAACAGCCTCCGTTGGACACTAACCACTTCTTACAAGACCACCAGTCCCGAGCAGGGAAATTAATTGATTTCTCATGGTAGGAGCTTTAACGCCTACTGCTCTACACATGGGACCCAATTATTACTGTATAGAACCTTCATGAGCTGCTAATACTATGAAAAGCTACATACATAGAAGCACATTTCGGTGAACTATTTTCGTGATATAAGAGTAGGAAGTTTCCAATCGAGCCGCCATACTGTTTCCGGTTTGAAAGCCGGGAGCAGCAGCCCACGAGGGAAAGCGTTAATCCAATCAGGTGCCTTGTGTCTAGTGGCAGCTCATCAAGCGTCCAAAGCTGGAAAGCGAGGCGATTCCTCGCAATAAAAAACAACCCCGTGGACACGTACCATCAGAACTTCAGCTCTGAACCATAGTTGGGAGACCCAATGTCTAACCTACAGTAGCTGCCAGTGTTTCCTGTGGAGCGAGAGGGTTGTGAGTTGCTGTGGAGGCAATATTGGAGGGGTCATGCAGACTCCAATACATTGAGGAATGTTTTCAAGTGTCCTACTGAATCCAGACAGAAGTTATGAACTACACTGACTGGACTAGCTTCTCCTCCTAACAGGGATTAACAGAGTGGTGGCTGAGTCATATGAACAGGTCCAAAGTGGGTTGAATGTTCATATACGTCTGGTGTATGAAATGTCTGTCCCCTCAATGCGCTGCATTTTCATAAACTATGATAATCTGGTCATCAGTCACATCTCTGGCCCATGTCCAGGCGCCGTCTAACTCCCTCTTCCTCTCCTCTCGTACTCATAGAACTGAAGTTATATCCAGTTGATTTTTTTTGTGGTGGCGGTAAGGATTTTGCCGTGCGGGCGGCCCGCCACAACAGAACGTTACCAGCAGAAATCCTTCCATTAACAAGCCTTCTTGAGATAAACTCTCTAAAAGGGGCATAATGGACATGAATAATGATATTTCACTTTGAACTAGGGCTGTCAAAGTTAACGCGATAATAACGTCTTAATGCAAAATCGTTTTAACGCCACACAAATTGTGATTTTAAGGTTGTAGCAGGCTCAGTTTTAAAGCTACAGTGAAGATACTGGCATCATATGAAACTAGGAAAACCTAAGGAATCCATTGACCTCTGACCTCAAGATATGTGAATGTAAATGGGTTCTATTGGTACCCATGAGTCTCCCCTTTACAGACATGCCCACTTTATGATAATCACATGCAGTTTTGGGGCAAGTCATAGTCAAGTCAGCACACTGACACACTGACAGCTGTTGTTGCCTGTTGGGCTGCAGTTTGCCATGTTATGATTTGACAAACTTGACAAATCTCCCTTTAAGGTACGATTTGCTTAACTATTTTAATAGATTGACAGCCCTAGTCCAAACAGATCAGTAAGTCTAAACATCTCAGATTTTCACATCGATGTTCAGAAGACAGTTCAGAGAGTTTGGATTGGTTTCTGTTCATTTCAGTAAGTGGTCTAAATCAACTTGCAGGCATTGCTGCAAATATACAATCCATCACATCGATTCTTTGTAATGAAATGAACTGAAACCACCGACTGTCTGAAGGTAAAAAGTCTGTCTATACCACAATGGTACGGCAATAATGTAAAGTATAAGCAATTTAGTTAATGGGCTCAAATACACAAAACCACCATTGTGGTCCTTTAAAGCAGCACTAGACAGCTCCATGTCAGTGGTTGTTAATGTCGGAGTGATCTGATGAAGACTGTCAGAATCTCAATAATATGCTACATATATATGATAATCACATGCAGTTTGGGGCAAGTCAGCACACTGACACACTGACAGCTGTTGATGCCTGTTGGGCTGCAGTTTGACGTGTTATGATTCGAGCATATTTCTGCACAATATCTGTCATTGTTTTGTGTTAATTGATTTCCAATAATAAATATATACATACATTTGCATAAAGCAGCATATTTGTCCACTCCCATGTTGATAAGACTATTAAATACTTGACAAATCTCCCTTTAAGGTACATTTTGAGCAGATAAAAAATGTGATTAATTTGTGATTAATCACGATTAACTATGGGCAATCTCGTGATTAATTGCGATTAAATGTTTTAATCGATTGGTAAAACCTCTCACTGCCCTCAGTCATTGCTTTACACCACACACTCACTATAACCCAGCAGCACTGAAATGATATCACGGATGGAGTGTCTTACTATGGACTCCTTGGGCTTGGTGTCGACATAGTCCTCATCCAGGTTCTTCTCTTCGCCAGAGACTGGCAGGTAGTTGTCGTAGCTCCTCATCGTGGCTGGCGACTCCTGCTGTAGGCTGCCTGAGTGCTCACCAGCTAGGGCAGGAGAACCTGGGAGAGGAACACAGAGATGGAGTTGTTATTGTAAAGATGGCACTGCCCATGCTGGATGCTCGGTGTGATGATCCTCAGTTGAGGGTTTGATGTGAATATTAGCAGCTCATAAAGGGAAAATGTTACTACCGACCATCTGCTATTATACTCCGTAAAGCAGCAGCACCTCCACATGCACTGCACAAACTGCCAACATCAGTATCATAATGAACCTTTTAGAATAATACTTTGAGATAGGTAATAAGTTTCGTTTCCATGGAAACAATTTGGTTCTTAAATCTAATCTCATAACGCATTTTATCCCCTCGGAGCCCAGCGCCTTCGCTGACTTCACTTGACAGGATGGCAGTGAACACATCACGGTGCACTGCTGTGGAAGGCTCTCTGTCTTCTGACAGATAAACGGCGGGATGCACTCACTCGCCACTCTCCACCATTTACAGGAAACAGCTGTCGCCATGGATACTGATAGACGCCTTGCTTGCTCAACTGTTATATTACAAGCTGTTCCTCTGTAATGATGCACTGATACAGTTGGATTAGGTATCGGTGACAATGGGGTGGATCTATTCAATTCTATTCTATGTTTATATTCTATATACATTATATACTGTAATTTAAATTCCTGTTAAAGTTTTGACCAATTTATTGCTGCATTAAAAAGGTTTACACTTGACTTTTTTTTACCAAGTTACTTGTGTACGATTTATTATTTTAATAATAAATAACAATTCAGTAAATGTATATCTATGTATTTATTTGTTACACTTTGTTTTACGCAGTTAGGAAAGCGATGTTTAAGTCAAGCCTGATGTTTTCTCACACATAAAAGAATGATCCCATTCACTTCCACACAGTGAGGCATACAGCTTATTAATTAAACACTATACTCTGTGTCGGGCAATACCCAAAGCCCGGGTATCGCTATCGGTATCGGAACTGAAAAAGTCAGATTGCTGCATCCCTAACCAAAAATGAGCATGTTCTCAGATAAAGTTTATGAGCTAGTAGTTTTTATTTTCCTTAGGGAGCACAATACATTTCAACAGGAACGCCGTCCTCAGTGTGTTTAATAAAGCTCTGACCGAAGAGGAAACTTATCACAGCAATAAGCAGAAAACACACAGCCAGGTAATCATCCGAGTCTATACTTCAACCTGCTCCTCCGTGGGCCTCAGTCTAATAATCACAACATTTCCTGATGGATATTGTTAATTAATAAAAGCTCAGGAGGCACCATCATAAAGAAAACAGTTTACTGGGTGTTTGTAGTGAGTATCAGTACCCCTGGATAACTGCTTCGGTCGTCCCTCCTCTTCAGTATTCAACACAAAAGGCCTGTTTCCACCGCAGGAACTTTACCCCAGAACCTTTTGAGGAACTCATTGCGTTTCAATAGCAGGGACCAGGGTCTAAATTAAGTTCTGGGGGCATTTTATAGGGCCCTTTTACCACCGAAAAGGCCCTGGTCAGGGGGTAGTACTTTCTGAAAGTACCAGAACTTTTGGGATGACCGTCACTGATTGGTAAAACACACACACACACAGCGTCTTCAACTCGTTCACCGCTTAATTCATAAATAAGGAAGTACTATAGTATTGATTTAGGACCATTTTAGGACGAGGGGAGAGCATTTGTCTTTGTTTGATTCCACTGAAAGTAAAGTTAGGCTCTGCTGTCGGCTTCCAGACTCATTGAAGAAAAGACAGAGAGAGAGAGCATCCTTGGAGCTGCTGAACGCTTATCATTTGTCAATAAGTATGAAAAAACTGCTGTTTGTTTGGAATGGTGATTGCAAAAAACAAAGTCATCTTGAGAGTATGGAAGATGGACTATGTACCCACCTATGGCTTGTGGTTGGGAGAAATGGCAACACTTTACATCTGGAGAGACTGAGATTTTATAATGAAGACAGAGGATGTGTTTGATAAGATCTGGGACCCTTTACTGACATTTCTTCATGGTAAGGACTAATGTTGGATTTGTGATGTAAACAATTTTGCTGCATATATCTACCCTTTGTTTTTTACCTGTTTTTTCATCTATACCTTTTAATGAGAAACTGCTTTTTACCTAGTTAAAGTGTGGATGTGGCTGCTATTATCAGTGATCAAGAATGTGCTGTTTTTTTGTTTGTTCTGTTTGTTTTAGTTTCTTTGGGGGAGAGTGGGTAGATGGGTAAAAAAAAAAGACAGAGAGATCCTGAGGGCGAGCGGTAACATTAGAAGAAGGAGACATAACAGTGGTGCTGTGAATGAGAGGAAGAAATTATTTTCTCATTGTTTCACGGCGTTAACGTTGTAAAGCACAAATAAATAACCATCAAACACTCAACAGATGATTTACTGTGAAGACGGACACTCGAAGTTTCATTTTCCTCCGCTGCATTTCATTCATTACATCCAAAGTGCATCAGTAAATACATGCAGCAGTAATTGTCGTCGCAATGAGATTAAACCTTTAAAATGTTTATTTCCTTCAACGTGTTTTTAGATGAAACAGGCAGACACACTGAACTGCAGGCTGCAGAGTGTGTTTACCGCTGTGACCACAAGCAGCACTCGTCACAAGTCATGTTGCTTCTTCACACATCAACAGATTTACCTAATCGTCGCGGGTCAGGAAAACAACCCGTCTCTCTACATCAGTGAGTCGAAAAGAGATTACTATTGACTTCAGGCTATTCGATCTTTCGGAGGTTATAGCGGGATGAAGATACTGGCGTCATATAAAACTAGAAAAGCTAAGGAATCCATTAGTACCAACCGTGTAACACTAGCTTGTCGTGAAGGAGGTTAAATAACGTTCCAAATTTATGCTAAATTTTGGCGAAGCAAAACTGGCATGGCCATTTTCAAATGGGTCCTTTGACCTCTGACCTCAAGATATGTGAATGAAAATGGGTTCTATGGGTAAAATAAACGTTGGAATTGAATTGTAAAATAAGCCTTTTGCTAATAAAAAGAAATATTTATTAAATAAATGTTAAAGAAGTGATGTTTATTTACTGCACACAACACTGACATTATAGATGCTAAAGTGTGCACCTGTTGTCCCCTCACTACAGCAGCATGTTGTTTGGATTGTATCTTCTTTACTGTCATTATCAAAGAGCAAAAACTGGGAAACATTAATACAAGAAGGATAGTTAAGATAATTAAAAATGGATCTTTTTCTTGAACCTGAGGGTACCAAACATGTTAAATGCCTAAATGTCAATTTTAAATGCTCACTTTCCTCTGAACTGAAGTCCTAACTCTGCTGTTGGCCAGTGGGAGTTGCTGGTGCTGTGAGACGAGATCCCTCGTTGGTTTAATAACACATGACCAAGCATAAGTATTGTTGCTATGGCTAGCCACAATTTAATATACCTTCCACAATCATTTTGTGTTAATTGCTGAATTTACGACATGATACGATACGATACACTTTATTGTCCCCTTGGGGAAATCTGTTTTGGACTCAGTGCTGCACACCATCAGCTGCCTCCACAGCAGCATCAATGAATAGAAACAAACAACAATCCACATGTAAACAGAGAAATGTAAACCTCAAACAACATATATTGCACATTACTCATGTTGCACAAGAACTATCTAAAAACAGAATAAATAAAAGATAAAAATAAGAATAAGAAGAACACCGTGACGCTATTGCACAACTCTCAGCCACAAGAAATATGTAAAATTTCGATCGAGGTGGGAACAAACGAGGTCTTAAAACGGTTCAGTTTGCATCGAGGGACTCTGTATCGTCTGCTAGATGGTAAGAGCTCATGCTCAGAGTGGAGGATGTGAGATGGGTCCGACAATATTCTCTGCGCTTGCCTAAGAACAGACTGCTCATATTTATAGAGTCTAGACCTGCTCTATACGAAAAGCGTCTCGAGATAACTTCGGTTATGATTTCACGCTCTATAAAAATAAATTGAATTGGATTTTGAATGTGTCCTGTTACACAGCCAAGCAGAAAGAGCTTCATCGAGACCGGCATAGTAGGTTGAGTCCCGTCTCTTTGATAAAGCTGGCTACTGTACATTAGACCATAGCTGATATACAGTATTTGCAGCCTTTAATGGCTTCTACAGCGTCTTACAGCGGGTACCAGTGGCTGGGTTGCCTTTTAGAGTGGTGGGTGAAGCGAAAGCCTTCACTTAAACCAAAAGAGACACAAGAAAAAGGACTGCACCAGTTGTTCCTTCAGACACTTAAGTGACCTGTGATTGTGTCTTCCTGACAACAAGCATTTTGTGGTGCTGCACATAATGACGGTCCTCCCTCAGAAGCGAAGGCAGAAGTAGCGCGGTGCTGTTAGACTGCCGCCGCAGAACCTCTTAGGGAGGAGGTTGAGGTGGATGGTTGGTAGGATGCACCGATACGACTTTTTCAGTCCTGATACCGTCGGTACCAACCATGTAATAGTAGCTAAATAACGCTTCCGCTAAATTTTGGCGAGGAAAAACTGTCATGGACATTTTCAAAGGGGTCCCTTGACCTCTGACCTCAAGATATGTAAATGAAAATGGGTTCTATGGGTACCCACGAGTCTCCCCTTTAGAGACATGCCCACATTATGATAATCACATGCAGTTTGGGGGCAAGTCATGGTCAAGTCAGCACACTGACAGATAAAAAACGTGTGATTAATCGTAACTAACTATGGACAATCAATCAAACAAAAAGCCAAAAATGTCCCTAGTGATGCACAAGGGTTAAGAAGCACTAAGACAATATTTAGCCCTATTTCTTTACAGCAACTAGACCTGAATCCTTGACACTTCCAGTATATGAGTCCTTGACCTCAGAGCAGTAAGGTACAGTAATACTGGCTCAGACAGGACGGTGCCTCAGGGTGCAACGTAACAACAACAGAACAGGTGTGTTTGTTTCTGCAGATTTAAATACCTGAAGTGAACTTGATGTTACACGTCTGGCGTGGCAAGTTTGACTCTGTACAGTAAGCTACGTCAGCATTCTGGCACTGTTTACCTCAGATAAACCCAAGCATGCATCCTTCACCAAACATCTGCTCTACGTCTGGTTATTTTATATCATATATTCTGTATATTACATTGCATGATTAAAGCATTTGGTCTGATGTAGTTGCTTCGTACGGCAAGTTTTCACACATATCTGTAATAAGAATACATGTTTTAAGTAATGCACAATCATATAAAATAGATCATATTTTGGGGGTTTATTTCATGTAGTTACAGGTATTCCATGACGACACAACCCTGCCCAAGACTTGATAGAATCTGAAAAGTCTTGGCAGGAAGCCTAGACAGGCGGCACCCAGCGTGGGTCTTGGATTTGTTTTCGCAACATGGGATGTTTTACTGTAAATCAGCATTTACCACTATGATTAGTCCACCTGTCTGAAAGCTGAATACGACTCTGCACGCACGAGGTTGTCTTTTTTATTATTCATGTCCGGATTTAATATGCAAAAGCGGTGTGTTAGCGTGGTTAACAGGTTAGGAAAAACATGTTTCCGCATGTCGTGCAAGCTAATTAGACAGAGACAATATCTCCAGGAAAAAAAAAACTGGAATAATCACTTGCGCATTTCCTTGAGAACTGGTGCTGGGAACACACAAGGATGTTTGGTAAGCCCGGAATCTCAATACCTGCTGAAAGAGGGCCATTGTCACCGTTTACAGTTGAATGAAATAACCATCTACCAGGATGTGGTGAGATCTGTTGACTCTGATAGGTGATGTGAACTGACAGTGTGTTTGCACTGCAGCTATCAACACCAATTTGTACATATCAACCACAAATATTCACATCACATGTGGCAAAAAGTGCTGCCTCTTTGTTTCACAGGAAAGAGGAGCGTGCCGCATAATCCGATGAATCGTTGTTTCAGCACACGTTGCCTTTCTCCAGGAGGAAATATATAGGCGTGACATATATAGAATTAATAGAGCAGGTGAGGCAAACCAAGCTCCCAAGGTAGTGCATTGGTACCAACCATGTCATATTACTTTGTCATGAAGGAGGTTAAATAACGCTCCAAACTTACGCTAAATTTTGGCGAGGAAAAACTGGCATGGCCATTTTCAAAGGGGTCCCTTGACCTCTGACCTCCAGATATGTGAATGTAAATGGGTTCTATGAGTACCCACGAGTCTCCCCTTTACAGACATGCCCACTTTATGATAATCACATGCAGTTTGGGGCAAGTCATAGTAAAGTCAGCACACTGACACACTGACAGCTGTTGTTGCCTGTTGGGCTGCAGTTTGCCATGTTATGATTTGAGCATATGTTTTATGCTAAATGCAGTACCTGTGAGGGTTTCTGGACAATATCTGTCATTGTTTTGTGTTGTTAATTGATTTCCAATAATAAATATATACGTACATTTGCATAAAGCAGCATATTTGCCCACTCCCATGTTGATAAGAGGATTAAATACTTGACAAATCTCCCTTTAAGGTACATTTTGAACAGATTCAATTGTGCGATTAAATATTTTAATCGAATGACAGCCGCAGTTTAAAGCTGCACTAATAAATATGTTTATAGGGATGTCCTCGACCAAAGAACTTCTTAGTCGACTAACACTCATACATTTTTGTCGACTAATCAATTAGTTGATTTAATCGACAGATCTGTAAAACTGAGTTTCTCCACAAAGCATCACACAAAAGCACCACTTTAAATCTGGTGTTTACCAAAGATGTGCTCATTAGTTTCTTGGAAAGAAGTCATTCAGCATGAAAAAGTATAAAAAAATTGCTAAATAAATCTTAAGTCAACTGAGACCAAAATGACTTATTAGTCGACTAAAGGTACGTGTCCACAGCCTCCGTCCTTTCCACGCTTTCCATTCATTGTCTATGTAAGTAGCCGAGCGATGCATTCTGGTAGCGTGGCGGTGCGATTCGAGAGACGGACCGTCACGTCGCCCGCTCCTTATTCGCATAAAGTTGAGGTCTAGGCTACTTTATGCAAATCACGGGCGTCCGATGCGACTCGCCGCTTCTGGAAACTCCCAAGAAACTTTTAAACTAAACGTTGTCGATCCAAAATGAAGACAGATTCAGCAACTGCACGGTTTATTTCTCGCATTAAATGTTTTCAGAAACACATTTCGTTGAACTATTTTCGTGATATAAGAGAAGAAAGTTTCCAAACTAGCCGCAATATTTTTTCTGGTTTGAAAGCTGGGAGCAGCAGCCCACGGAGGGGAAGCGTTCGTACAATCAGGTGTCTAGTGGCAGCCCATCAAGCGTCCAATGCTGGGAAGCAAAGCGATTCATAAGATACCATCGGAGTGGGCAGCCCTAGTTTACATTCACAATGGATCAAATGACTATGCAGTGTGGTGAACCCACAAAGAATTACCTAACTATACAGCTCCCCTTATGGAGCCTTTTAGCGATTGTTTTGGTTTTTAGGAGCCACAGCTTCACTGTTTTGGTTCACCGCTCTCATATGTCATGTTTCCAGCAGCAGCAGCTGGATTTTGCATGTGGCCAGGTTGAACCCAGAGGAGCTACAGTGTGAATATCTATGCCAACTGTCTGCAAAAATCTGAAGTATCACTTTATGATTAAGGTTCAGACAAGTTAAAGCAATAAAGAAAATCATTGCATGCATGTTATAAAATGACCATCATGTCCACAGCAGTCACAAATCAGCAGCATCTTACTGTAATGTGAAGGACTCCAAGTATCAGAGCACCCACATGTGCATCATCAAATTGAGTGCAAACAGATGCCTTTTTATTATCTCAAGCCAGTGCGCACAAATCATCATCATCATTACATTCCTGCATTTCTTGCAAAAATGTGAGGCATTTAAAGCTCTCCTCTTACCAGGATCCTCTGCACTACCATGGTGATTTACGCTCCCGACCTGCTCGTCGTATCCGTCATCTGGTCGCTCCATCTGAGTCTAAAAAACGCGCTCCTGGTCCAGGTCTGGGTCCAGGTCTGTACTGTTACAGCATCTATCCCTCCGTGTGCTGTTGCATGGAAACGCTGCACGGAGAGCTACCACTTGTTCATTTCTTTAGGAAAGCTGATAGTCAGACTGTCCAAAAATAAACTATTTATCCAAATGAAGCGACTAATATCTATTTATTCTAATGAGATGATTAGAGAAGGTGTAGATAAATGACATAACTATCTGTCAGAATGAGACTATTCTGTACTAGAAGCACATCTCGTCTGTGTGTGAGGACGCTCTCTGTCTAACTGAGATGATCCACTAACTCACACAGAGACACACAGACAGACAGTAGAGTGATAAAGACGCAGGAGCGAAAATCGTGCCAAACGGTTTAGAATGATGGTGCATTCAAGTCCCATAGGAAAAAACAGGGAAATGTGTGTTTCTTGCCTCACCTGGCCACAGCTCATCTCAGGTTTCAGGTTTCCACTAGTTATTCCTACAAGGAGTGCATCAGATTTTTTTTTTTTGAAGATCGAGTTTGCAATTTTAGTTAACCCCTTCTTATACAACTTGCTTTATTTCATCTTGTGGTTCAGATCATATGATATCATATGAAAAGTGTTTTATATACTGCTTCAATCAATGTTTATATGTGTGTACTTTAACATTTATTTGTTTTAGAAAGATTAAAGCTGCAGCAGGCAGAATATTTTTTGCATCATTGGGCAAAAAAATCCATAATAACCTTTCAGCTCATCTCAGTTTTCAGGTTTCCACCAGTTATTCCTACAAGGAGTGCATCATGATTTGTTTTGACGATCGAGTTTACATTTTTAGTTAACCCTTCTAATACAATTCCATGGTAGGGAAGTATAACTTGCTTTATTTCCCCTTGTGGTTCAGATCATATGATATCATATGAAAAGCACAAGTGTTTTATATACTTCTTCAATCAATGTTTATATGTGTCTACTTTAACATTTATTTGTTTTAGAAAGATTAAAGCGACAGTAGGCAGAATATTTTTGGCATCATTGGAAAATAAATTCATAATAACCTTTCAGCATATTGTAATTCAAGTGTTCTGAGAGAAAACTAGACTTCCGCACCTCCTCATGGCTCTGTTTTCAGGCTTTAAAAAATCGACTTTGACCAATCACAGGTAATTTCATTGAGAGAGAGCGTTCCTATTGGCTGTGGTCCGGCTGATGGGCGGTGCTTGGTATTTCCTCAACTTGATCTCAACATAGCTGCCGGGTCACAAACTTTCTAATTTTTACAGCTAAACCGTGCACTACAAGATGATTCTGAAGACATTTGAGGAGAGAAATAAGCATTACAATAACAGAATATTCATTCGTATTTAATCAGCACTGCCTAGTTTGACCGTTTGGTCGGAGTTTGCGAGTAGGAATAACTGACATCCCTTCACATCAGCAGTGTTAAAGGGATTGTTTGTAACTTTTTACACGTATAAATCTACCGGGTCGGGATCCCATGCGCGCTCGAATGTGACCGGACTCTTTGCTCCTCTGCCTGCTTGCCTTCACTCACACACCACGCACGTTCTCGCTCCACCTCTACACGTGCATGCGCGCTCACTACACACTGCAGAAGAGTTAGTTTAGCTCTGAGAATATCTAGTGAATGTACAGTGGACGTTTGTGCAGAAATAACTGCTGCAGCTCCTCCAGACCAACAGAGGTTTCCCGTGTCTTGTGAAGTGACGGAGCTCCGCAGCGAGTAACGTTATCTTC
Organism: Sebastes umbrosus; assembly: GCF_015220745.1. NCBI lineage: Eukaryota > Metazoa > Chordata > Actinopteri > Perciformes > Sebastidae > Sebastes > Sebastes umbrosus. The sequence continues at coordinate 4,456,807 of NC_051270.1, forward strand.
TCCGACCGGGTGCCGGTGTCTCCCTGTGGGCTCAGTCGGGAGACGATAACGTTTATTTTCCTGCGTCAGCCCCGGAAAGCCAACACTAGGATCAGCATTGATTCATGGAGAGACCTTCGTCTGGTCAGCTAACATTACTGCCAAGCAGGTGAAATACAGAGCGATATTGTGGTTTAAGCTGACGTGTGTCGCCTCACTGTTTTGAGAGATGCTCGTTCATGTCTATGTAGAGCGAGCAAGCGAGAGCAACAGGACGCTGACTTTCATTTGACTTAACGGCCACAGGTGTCGCTGTTAACAAGCAATTCTGATTCTTACAAACAGTCCCTTTAAGTGTTAGAAATGGGTTGAATTATGGGAGGAGGGAACATGCAGTTGCTTTAACTACAGTATGAGGCTTGTGAGTATTGATATTTCCCATGCCTGTGAATGCATCTTTGTTCTCGAGCATCACTGCACCAGCTGGTGTCGCCCACACGCGCTGGGGTCCTCCAGTAGGCGCGAGGTGATCAGAGGAGCGCACGAGCGAAATACTGTAAAGGTGGTGGTCTAGCGTAAAACCGGATAATAATAAAAAAAGAGAGAATAAAAGACAAACAGAGAGAGATACCTCCTGATATGTTATTTTAACAGCTTCACACACTAGCAGCACCAAATGATCAATATGAAACTATGCAATGTGTAGAGGCAGCTTATTGCTCTTAACCGTCCTAGCCACTTCTAGCAGGATGTAAAGGTTTCTGACTCAGGTAGACTACCATGTCCGACTTCCACCTTCTGCAGACACGCACTCCTTGATCAGCTTCAAAGATGAGGCTCATATAGTGAGTGAAAAGTTTATTCCAGGAAAATTAAAACAAACAAAAATATATCCACATGACAAATCTTGCACTATCAAAGACAAAACCCACATCATTGAGTCTATATAGATCAAAGCCCATTCTAATACATGACTAACTGACCTCAATTATAATGTATGTCAAACATTTTTTATGGCATAACACTTTGTAATTTTTAAATGATAATCAAATGCAAAAACTGTAAATAATACAATATGGCTCTTACACAATGAATGAAGCTGCTTCAGAGGACATGTCTGCATGGAGACTACAGACACAGAATGTCTTAAATACCTGCAGTCATTGCATGTCCCAGCAAGAATGACAAGAAAGAAATGTCTCCGTTTCGTTTATCTCCTCAACTATGTGATACTAATCTGCTGCCTGTCAGTGGAGAGGACTCGCTCCTTGCTCCTTGGAGAGATACAGACAGTATACGGAGATTCATTCATACCATAAACCAGCTTTCCCTGGGCATCAACTGAACACTGATCATTAAAAATCCACTCAATACCTACACTATTAGCCTATCCATAAACCATCCACCAACATGACAGTAAAGCAAACACATCACGGTTCAAACTGAGCCTCAGGACACTGCGAGTCAATCTGGGTAACCCGAGTGTGTAAAGGAAACTCCCTTATCCTTATACTGGAGCCAATAAGAAAAAAATCTCCAATCAGGCTACTGTGCCAGCATTGGTTAAGGTTCAGCAAAATGATAATGAAATGTGCACATCATAGATAAAGAACTCTACCTAGGTGCCATTTACACGCAGAGCGAATGAATGAAAGAAGAGCAAACAAGCTCAGGTTTCGGAGCTAATTTGAATTTTAAAGGAGCAGCAAATTAAGTCAATATTTACCTTTTTTTCCAGAGTTAAAGTGAAGCCGTTTGCCGGGTAGAAGAAGGCAGACAGACAGGAATAATTCGACCAGGTAACACGTCCCACTCACCTGTGTGCAGATGGGGCGGAGGAGGAAATGCGTCTGGCCTCCTCAGGTATAACAACTCTCCTCCCACTCAGCAGCTCAGGGAGAACATGAAGTCATTGGTGGCCCATGCAACGTGACAGAGTGAAAACGTGGGACGCACTGCTGATTGGCCCGGAGCCCAAACACACAAACTTATTCTACAAATAAACCTACAACACTTACATCCTGTCCATGTGTCTTTTATTTTGTGATCAGATATTAGGTCTTATCTTTGTGTCAACTTTATTTCAGTCAAGCCTTACAGGGGAGTTTCCTCAGGTGAGACAGACATTCCCATGCAGGCGTGTGTGGACTTGCAGTATTAGACTGCCTGGAAAGCTTTCACACGCCCCCACCTCTGAACCCACAAGGTGGTACAAAGAGACACAGAATTGACAGCAAAGCAAGCTTTTTGACGAACAGATAAGAGGTCAAATGTGGGGAATAATTATGTTGTCTGCAAAGCGTCTTACACAGAGTACACCAGCAAACCAAACTACTATAAAGGCCTCCTGGTGTGTTTTCCTACCAAATGTTTTGACAACATTTACATAGTCAAAGTGAGGCTATGTCTGCATGCTGTCACCGGAGGACAAAATGGGACGTTTACACATCCACCTGTTCCCTTATTTACTGTATGGAAGCGTGGAAATGAAGTGAAGTGACCGTGCTTGTCTGGGAACAGTGATCCGGATCCCTCAGGCATCAGTAATACTGGATCAGCATTCTTACTGGGGAACTAAAATGTGATTATGATGACTAATATAAGTATTGGTTTGGATAGTACTGCTAGTATTACTGGGATGTGTAGCAGTGGCAATAGTATTAGTAAGCCTACTTGCATTAGTTGCAGTAGTAGTAAAAGTATGTAGGAGCCATGAACAATTTCAGAAAGGAGTAATGTTTGATGTTAATTAGGTTTGTAATGGTTCATATTTTTGGTATTTGTTAGTGTTTGTGATATTGTCATTTATTATATTATTATATTATATAGCTATTTTCTAGCAATTTTGCGCACGTTATGGATGAGTTGATCATTTTCATTAAACCAGATTTTGTTCAACTTATTTTTTGAATTTCAGTGCATCATTTTGGTAGCAAGTTGGACAAGCGAACCGGGCCGTTCTCAGCCCCTCAGCGGCTCGTTTCCTGAAGTCGCTACAGTATAGCTTTAGAAGTAGCAGCAGCAGTAGTAGTGGACATTGCAATCATAGCAGTATCAGTTGTACTATTACAACTACTACTACTACTACTGCTAATACTACTGTTTCCACTTCTACAGCCGTTACTGTTACTGCAGCATTTCCAGGAAATTTGGTATTGTACATTTCTGCAAATCATGAATGCGCAGAGCAAGTGACACAGTATATCGAACAGCTGTATAGTATAACTTACGCTAGCTACGTTGTTACGCTTTTACATTGCTACGCTTTTACATTGCTACGTTTTTACGTTGCTACGCTGCATTGGTACATTGCGTTGTTACGCTGCGTTATTATTTGCGCACGAACATGATCTTTTTTCTAACCTTAACCTATTAGTTTTATTGCCTAAACCTAACCAATCGTTTCACAACATTAACCATGTGTCATTGTGCGTTTCTGTAAGCGTGACACGAGGCTGACATGAAACATATTTATGAAGCATATTTTTGGTTCAGAAACGTTGTCATTCAACGTATCCTTTGGTTTGCAGAAACATAAAATGCCAAAAAAAAATCTGGGTTGGGCAGCGCAATAGAAGCTGATAGAGGTTGACCTGTCCTCATGCAGTACAGTAAATAGGTGCACAAGCCACAAGAATTTTCTGTTGCCAGGACATGAAAGACATCTTCAGTTGGAACCACATTGGGATCTGGTGTGGAATTTAACATGAACTTACAGACAAATAATAATTAAAACTCTGTGTAGGTGAGGGTGTCCCTGTAGGGGTTTGAATAGGTGTGTCTTGCTGCTTGCACTCAGGCAGACATGCAGAGTCATCCATACATTCTTAGTCAATCCATAATTCAACACAGAATAAGTGCATTTCAGAAAGTAACCAAACCTGACCGACGCCACCAGCGTGGTTTGAATCAATAGTGAGAAAAGTCTGCTGAGAGATAGCAGCTTCAGAGTGTTTTGTTACCTGCTCTGCTTGCGTCTTCACACAAGGTGGCAAATCAAGACCAGGGAGTGCTGTTTGCAAAATATTTCCCAAATGGGTGTCAGTGTGGACACTGGGGGGGAGACTGAAATTCAAGCCTCCCCAGTGCTGCAGGTAAGGAGCCAGAGCAGAACATGGTCTGAGGGGAGGGAATTGTGCATTTGCATGAGCTTAGTCCACCTATTGTGTTTCTCTCTACTAATACCAAGACTTCCATAGCCCTGGGTGTTGTTTTACACACCACACCCAAGCCTTGCAGAAGACTCACCATGCAGATCACATCAGAGGGCTGCTGAAATACCACATTTTGGCAAAATGGCCAAAGCACTTCTCTGCGTAGCTCTATACACAAACATAAAAAACAGTTATTAAAGCAGTTTATTTTATTCAAGAATGCAGCTCAGCTTTACAGAAACAAAAAAGATGCAAGAAAAGTTGAAGTAAAAGATCATAAATCTACTTCTCTGTAGAGTATAGGGTTGCTAATAGCACACTTGGAAGATGTCAAAGCTCTGCACTGCTCTTCACCTCACATAAGCCCTCAGGTTTACCTGCGAGTGTCGTCCCACACATGCGTATTTCCAGGAAAGTTTGGTGCCGTCATTACTACAGGTACGTAGAGTATATTCCACCCTATGAGTCATAGCTGTTAACATGGTAACTAAAGAGTCACAGCTGGAACTGTGTCAACAGTTGTAGTATTCAAACCAGTTCTGGTGGAAGAACGAGGAAACGGTCGGTACTGTGATTATTAAAACACAGAACTGATCACTGTTGCCAGCATTATCATGATTCCACAGAAAAGTGTTTGCCTTTCCACTGAACAGCAGCCACTTTGTAATGTAGGCCAATAGACTTGTCAAGCCAGCTGGGAAACAGGAAGCGATCCGTCTTTGTTCCCATGTAAAGAAACCATGAAAATACATGCTTGAAATCAGAATTGCACGGTGAATACGCGCTCTTACTTTGTAAATGGCAACTTCCGGTCGCAGAATATGAAAAAAACAGGCGTTTTTTTTCGTTTCTGTCTTCTAGTGATTTTATTTTTAGAAATAGAAAGTGAAAATCAACCAGTTTTTTTTAGTTTAGTTCATCCCTTTTTGACCCTGATAAAGAAAAATGGCCTTGTATTTCAATTTAGATTTTTGTATTTTAAAACGAAAATCAAATAACCACTCATTTGTTTTTTAATATTTGTGAAAGGAAAATCAAATGACCAAAAGATACACTAACCTTTTCAACAACAATCTGTTTATTTTTTATTATTTTTTTGGTTTGGTTATTCATATCCACACCAGCCGATCAGTATCAAGAATTCTCAGTGTTCATGGACAGATATATACGTAAACAGCACGAGGAGGCTTTGAAATGAAAATGCTAACCAGCTAGCCCCGGCCCGTCCCGTCTTGTAATACCACCTGCACCTCGAGAGACGATAGTGAGTCACTATAGCGTCCAGTCTGCCCTCAATATAACGAGAAAAACAAGAAAATGACTCGCACCCTTGCCTCGTCGTCCCCTACTACTACTACTCCTATTACTTCACCAGGAGAGCGTCATCTCTGGGAGACGTAACCCCAGTTAGCTCAAAGTCAGCTAGTTTGAGCTGGCTGAATACGAGTCGCTGTGGCCGCTGGCTGGGCGTCCTCCTTGCGGCCAGGAGACCACCTGGAGGACGAAACAAAGTCCCTGGTTGTTTTCTCATTTCTGCCACTATGGATTTAATCCAATAAACAAACTATCAAAGCGTACACGAACCCCGGTTAATGCCACGGTAAACACGAGATTATAAGATAGCAGTGTTTCTTTGACCGGCTCTCAGTGTTTCAGCAGTTTGGTTTAATTTAGCGTATTCTTACCCTGTTGCTATCTAGTTAGTTGGCTTATTTTGACTGTAATTTTAGATTGTATGGACCCAGTAGTAGAGTTGAAATGCTGCCCCCTATTTGTTTGGAGCATATGGCTACATACACATTGCACTTGGGGCGGCAGTAGCTCATTGGGTAGAGTGGTCGTCCTTTAACCACAAGGTTGGCGGTCCGATCCCAGCTCCTGCTGTCTGCATGTTGAAGTGCCCTTGAGCGAGACACTGAACCACAAGTTTTTCCCCGGGGGCTTTACAGCAGCCCGCTGCTCCTAACTGCTTAGGATGGGTTAAATGCAGAGGTCAAATTTCATGTATACTGGTTGTAATTAAGTTAAAGTTTTTTTTCTCTGAGACTGCCCTCACCAGAAAAACAACAGCATCGGTCATTTGTTAAAAAAACAAAAACAACCACATTTAGGAGAGCGACCTATGCAGTCATGTGAATAATGAAAAAGCAAAGAGCAGAAGTGAAAGTGCCACAAAACCTCTTAGGATTGAGGTGAGGTTGGGTGGTTGTGCATGCAAAGAGTCTCAAGGCCACAGATTGTTTCCCGTTTCCTCTCCACACTCAACGTTTCTTTTAACCATGACTGCAGGTTATATAGTACCATAGTGGTTATGCATGTCAAGTGTTTTCATCCATTATTGTTTTCATATAACTGAAAAACATGTGGAAAAGTTAACAATGAAGTGACATCCTTGGAATAACATTTTTCCCACCAAACCTGCATCCAATTGCCAAAAACCTGAATCCCTAAGTACAGTAGTATCTTGTAACACAGGAGGGAGCGTACTGCACACACACCTACTTGAAGAGTTTGCAGACTCTCAGACTGACGGTGTGAATGTCTCTCACCTCTGTGTGCTCACGTCTTCTCACCACAGAACAAACTGTGCTCTGGACCTTTGGTGGAAATGTGAAGAGGAATATCTGGACCAGTAACACAGCAATATTGTGCTTCTGACCTCAACACAATGTGTGTGCTGTGACCCCACCAGAGACTTCTGAACCTCAGATGTACCGTTTCAGTGCTTTTATTCAATGTGTCTTTGAGTGGAGTGCATTCATTTTTTTTACTACTAATGACTTCAGAGGTTCGGAAAGTCCCAGCCATCACCCTCTGCAACATAAGATCATTGTTTGTGCTGGTTCTTAACATTGTGAAAAGATACATGGACACAGATACTGCCAGGAATGTTGAAATCTTTAGGGTGATACAGCATGTTCAATATTTCAAGAGTTATACCTCTGAATCAAGATCTGGCTTTCCCTACTGCATAGCAAGTGATTTATTCTTCTTATTCTACTGTACTCTGTCAAAAGTTTGGCTTTGGGCTTTCTGCACACCATTGTCTTTGTGTGGCTGGAAAATCCAGTTTTGTTCAAAAGGAACCTGAAGTGGAGCTGCAGTTGGATGAGCAAGCCTCGTCAGATTCAGAGAAACACTGATGTTGGACTACTCTGCCAAACCCAAGATTACATTCAGGGAGGTGGGGTTTTTTGACGTAAAGATGATTTGTATAATATTTAAACTATGGTATGGGAAATATTAATGCTAATAAAACATTTGGTTAAGGTTAGGGAAAGATCGCAGTGACAGTTAAACCTGCAGTAGGCAGTATATATTTTTGGCATCATTTGGCAACAATTCCATAATAACCTTTCAGCATATTGTAATTCAAGTGTTCTGAGAGAAAACTAGACTTCTGCTCCTCCTCATGGCTCTGTTTTCAGGCTTTAAAAAAAATCCCATGACGGAAGACTTTGACCAATCACAGGTCATTTCAGAGAGAGAGCGTTCCTATTGGCTGTTCATTCAACGGAGGCAGCTGTCAATCACTCGCAAACTCCGATCAAACAGTCAAACTAGGCAGCGCTAGTGAAATATGAATCAATATTCTGTTACTGTAATGACTATGTCTCTCCTCAAATGTTTTCAGAAACATCTCGTAGTGTACTGTTTAGCTGTAAAATGAAAAAAGTTTGCTCCTGCTGGTGGGCGGTGCTTGGTATTCCCGCAACTGATCTCAACATGGCAGCCAGGTCACACTTTTTCTGTAAAATGGTTCTTTATTCCAACAATATCTAAAAAGGCCAAATATGAAATTTAAAATACAATGTGACCTTAAAATATTAGAGCTGCCAGTCCAAAATTAAACTAAACAAAACTAAGCTGAGGCAACTGTTGGAGAGGCAGACTACACTGAGGAGGGTGCAGGGGTGCTACCGCTTACTCACTTTGGGTGCAACTTAACTCACTCTTAACTCACATGCAATAGGTGGAGGTACCTCACCATGGGTGCCTCGCCTTCCAACAAAGTGACTCAGCTTCTGAAAGAAAAATACAGCAAGAATTAAACAACCAAACAGAATAAATACAAAGAACCCAGTTAGTTAAAAGGCAAAATAACTCAAGCCAACTAATAAACAAAATGGTCAAAGCTAATACCCAAATAAATCAACAAAGCAGTATAAACAAACAAGTTACTCAAACCAAACTAGTGAACTAGGGCAAAAAGAACAAAACAATTACTCAAACTAATCAAAACAAAAGTATTTTAATGGGATAAAACAATGAGTATAAATGGGGGGGCAAAAACAGCAGCAGTGTTACTTTAGGTCAGCCTAAAATGAAACAAATATTAACAAGGATAATAATACTACAACTTAATATTATTTAATACTGAGTCACCTTACTCACCACCATGGGGCATGGGGAATTGTTCAGAGGAAGGAGTTGAACCATGTTCCAGGGTAAGGGAAGTGTCACACGGTAAAAGCTAAAACCAAAGATCTCACTAAAAACATGATTTAAAAGACAAATTATAGTTTGAAACAGCAGTTTCACAAACCTGCAGCAACACCAACACTACAACAGCATGCCAACAGGCCCCAGGTGCCTCATATAACCTGGTCTGATTAGTGGGTTGGTGGAGGAGGAGTCAGGTAGAGGGGCTGCGTTAAAACACTGCAGACATTATTAGGGGAACCAAACAAATGCACCTTAACCACATTTGCACTGGAAATGTTATTTTTTTTTCTAGATAAGGCAGAGCTTATTTGTCTAGCTTTATTGAGTATCTGAGGAGTCCGACCTGCTCTGCGTCATCTTTACTATCAACAAACTGTACAGGCAACACAGAGGAGGAAATATGAACCAGCGCAAATGGGCCACAACCTCTGCTGATGTGTTTGTGTTATGTGGCCTCACTGGTTACTGGAGTCTGATTAAGTTATCTAATATCATTCCTGTTTTGTGACAGTTTTGCTCAGCAAAGGTCACCGTGTGATGCGAGCAGAGCAGTGTTCACTGAAGCTCAGACCAACGTGGTGTTTTTATACCTGATTCAAAGGGACAATGGCAGCATAAACAATGGCACATATCAAATTTTCTGGAGCTAAAGCCAAGGCTACAGGTGTGCCTGTACAATATAATGCTATTAAATACAAGACCTTCTACTACTGTATGTTACCGTTCTGCTGTTATGTTCACCTGTATATATCGCTGTAGACTTGATTAGAGATGAAACAAGGTTGATTATTTGATTATTTGATCACCAAAAAAACAACCATTTTGATAACTATTCATTTAAGCAAAAACAACAAAGATTTTCTGGTTCCAGCTTCTCAGTTGTGAGGATGTACTGATTTTCTTATGTGAAAGTAAACTGAATATTTTAGGGGTTTTAGACTGTTGGTCGAACAAAACAAGCAATATGAAAACACCATGTTGAAAATGTGATTTTACATTGTTTTCTGATATTTTATAGACAGATAATAATAGATTTTTAGAGAGGTAAATTGCCAGATTGATCAATAATGAAAATAATTAATGTTGTGTGATTTTATTTTATTTTATTTTATCCATTTATTTATTATTATTATAATTATTATTATTATAATTATAATTATTATTATTACTATTATTATTATTTTGAATTTTTAAATCATTGTATATGTTTATATATATATTTGAAATTCTTATTTAGTTTCTTTTTTTTAATTACTATTACTATATTTGCCTTGTTTTTGAATACTTTGTTTTAAAAATATTAATATATTATGAATTTGAAAAACCATCAATTGATGGAAAAAAAAAAATTATAGTGCTGCATGTAGTAGTGATTTGCATCTGTTCATCTGCAGCCTTCTGAGTTCAAATGAGTGTGTAAATCAGTGTGAAGCAGATGTGCGTGAACACGCTCAGCATAAACACATAAATAAACATGTATCGGGCTCGCTCTCTCAGAGGTTCCTGTAAGGTTCAAGGATGACATTTGCACCGGGGGATTACATGAATATGCATGTTCCCACTGCAGGCCGGCAGAGTCTCAGCAGCTTCGGTGTTGTTAATGCTGTTTGAGAACCAAACTGCCTCCTGACATCTTCAGTTCAACAATATCACTCTCCTATGTGTGCACTGTGGACCCTCCTCCCACTGGTTTCATAACAATCTTTGACTATGAATGAAACCCAGAAATCTGTGACCTAAATGGAAGATGCATATTAAAGAATGCTAAAAGAATCTGATGGCAGAGCTGATGAAAGTTATGATAACTTCATATAAAGTTATAACATGAAAATGTAATGATCCCTTTCATTGTGCTGCTACTGGCTGCTGATGGAGAAGGGTTTCCGAGTAAAACCAGATCATCTGAGGTTTATGTGTGTGTGTGTGTGTGTGTGTGTGTGTGTGTGAGTGTGTGTGTGTGTGTGTGATGACACACAGATGACACACGCTGAGAGGCAGCGTGAGGGTGGGAGAGAGAGGGGACCCCTAACCCCGCTTCTGATGATCTATAACTACTATTTCCTGTTGTGACTCCCAAAAGCAAACTGTCTTAAAGCTGCAATATTGCAACAACAAACTAACTCAATAACTAAGTCTGAGATCCTGTACGTTCATGCCCTAAATCCCCTGTTTGCATCAAACTGGATTTTCCAGTGATGTTGCAACGTTGTGTGGGAACATATATCACTTCTACAGGTGTGGTGTAAGAGTTGAGCCATGCATGTGAGGTAAGGAGAGATCATTCCAGGGCACACTGATCTCTATCATTGTTGTTTTCTTGTTGTCTTTTCTAACATGTGTTTACCAAGAGTGCTTCTACCTGATGAATGTAAAGTCCAGTATTCTCTCTCTTTCAGCTCTGATTTTGGTCTCCACCACCTCCCGAGGCGGCTCTCTACATTTGCTCACATTTGCAGTGTTGTTGAACATTAATAATACCACATATATACCTTTAAACAGAGCCTGATGTTATTCAAATTACATTTGAACTCAACTTGACAGCATTTGTAGCCTACATTTCAAATAATTGAGCTTTCAGGAAATGAACGGTAACAAGACATAGTCCTAACTAGAAGTGCACTCGGAGAGCGCAGACCTCCGCCGAGGCAAGTTTCATGTACGTCATGTTTTTGTTTATGTTGAGATGAGCGGTACATAAAACTCACCTAAAGCGTCGTTGTCACTCTATGCAACAGTCACTAAGTGTGCCTTGGTTGAAGTAAACTGTAATGTTAAAGTGTTTGATGAGGAAAGCTGGCAGAAGGAAAGAGCTGGGTGACGCGTCATCAGTTACACTGCCCACGTCTTAAAGCCTGTGGTGTTAATGCACAGGCTGAGCGGAGTTATTAAAAAAAATTCTCGAAGCTGGATCATGATCCAGATCGCCACCAAAATCTAATAGATTGTTCATTGTGCCAAACCCCACCCCTCCAAACAATTTAATTCAAATCCACTGCGGACTTTAGGAGTAATCCTCCAAACAGACAACAAACCAACAAACCAACGCCGGTGAAAACATAACCTCCTTCCTAGGCCTTCGGCCTTGGCAGAGGTAATAAATCCAGACATTTAAACATACCAGTCTAAAGCTGACTTTCAGTTAGTGCTTCAACTTGGAATTATCTGCCATTACATTTTTTTAACATGTCTCCACAGCATTTTAAAAGATCCCTGAAATCACTTCCTTTAACCAACCAGTATTTTCCATATAGACCGCCTATATAAACTGGGTCCAACCAATATTTTCCTTGCCATACACGTTTTAAGGACTAATATGATTATCGCTTGATTTTCTTTTTCATTATTTGTGCTTCGTTTCTCTCTATTTTCCTTTTACCTTTCTTGACTTATGGGATGTTTTGCATTCTTGTCAAGTACTAAATTATGTCTCTGGTTTTTATTATGTTTTACAATGTCTAAAATTATGGATAGATACATACTAATCATGTATATTACATTACTGTAATTAATTCATGTAATATGCTGCTTTGAGAATGTCACTCTTCAAACCCCAATTCTCCTTCATATCCCCTTGCAAATTATATATCGTATCATTGCAATTTTTTTTATATGTGTAAATAAAGAAAGAAACAAACAAACAAAATTATATAACTTATTGTGTCTCAATCATATCAGAATTTCTATCGGCCCAATGGACACAATATGCTTGTGTTATTGGCCCAAATTGTCCCCAACTTTATATTGATACAGCATCATTTTATAATTTACAGCAAATTATTTCACGGACAGAGTGCCACAGATCCTACTTTGAGAATGACTGGCTTAGCTTATAACAATGCATTATATTTTATAAACATATCATATATTTTGTATGTAAAATCTAAATTTATAAAGTAATGTTGTAATTCCATAAATATATTGTCAATACTTTCAGATAAATATAGTGGAGTAAAACGTGCAATGTTTTTTATTGAATTTCTGAATTAGCGTAAAGTGGCATGAAATGGAAATACTCAAGTAAAGTAAAAGTACCTCAAAGTTATACTTTGTACGCTACTAAATGACATGTTCTTAGTTACACCTCAACACTGATGCCTGCTTAGACTGAAATCAGCTTTTTTCACCAGATAGAAGATATGAAAATTACAGTGAGGGAGAGACAAACTCTGCCGTAGAGCCATGTCCATCTCGCTCCTCTGTTAGATAGAAATGATTTTCATAAACAAGCGGAAGAGGAAGAAAAGCTCTTTCCATGTCTGTACTGCATACTTCTGTTCCAGCCGTGCAAAACACACATGAACACACGGCTCCAGTCTTCCTTGTTTTTGACATTGATAACAAGCTGCAGTGACTGTACAGTTTCCCCTTTGGCTTTCTGTGCATTGTGTAGACTTATCGCAAATACTGAAAGAGGAAAGAAAAAAATGAAGATGGAGTAGTTCTTCTGCATTTTTCTGATCAATCTCAGTTCCTGTAACCTGATTTAATCATATTGTTGCATGAAGGTCAGTCATAGAAACGTGTGTGTAATAGTGTGCCTCTGTATGTAAGTGAAGTCATATTTGTTACATATCACTCCTTCTTATCTTATTTAATGTCTTATTTTTACTACATATTTGTGTCTTTATCTCTAACTGAACTATGAACATCCAGTGACAGATGACTGCTAACACTAATATTAGTCCTGGTTGCCATATTTAGCATCAGTGTGAACAGGACCGAGGTCAAGCAGCCCTCCTCACACCAGTGTCCCCAGCAAAAATAACTCCATTAACTGTTTCCCATGCACCATCCTCTCCGCTTCCTGTTGTCCCCCCCACACGCCTCCAAACACACACTCTCTAGCGCGCACACACACACACACACACACATGTATACACACACACACACACTTCCTGTCATGACAAGGCTGAAATTAAAACAGGCTGTTAGTTCGGACCCCTCCGCAGCCGACAGTGAGATTAGGGGCATTTTCTCACAGTCTTAATAGACAGACAGCGGCGGTCTGGAGTGATGGGACACAACTCGGCAACTTTGTGAGTGTGTTTGTGTTTATTTCCAGGCTGTTCTCATACAGCTATGTATGTAGCTATATACCTACGAAAAGTAACGCACTGTAATTCATATATATCCCACGAATCAAATTTGGATGTGATCCACGTGATCGTGAACCAGAAAGTATAAAAAGCGACAAACACCGCGTAAGGAGGAGGTCAGGGTACTGGAGGAGATCTTTTCCTAAACCTAACTAAGTAGTTTTGTTACTTATAACCAAGTTGTTTTCTGTGAAGACGGAAGTTTATTTTGAAAAGGCAGGACGCATGAAAAATGAGGACTAACTTTTCATAAGATATCATATGAACCGTTGTATGAGAATATGTCGTTTTTTTTACATACAAGCTGATAGGGATCAAGATAGAATTGCTTTAAAGTAGAGCTGTCAAAGATAGTGCAATAATAACATGTCAACGCAAATTTGTTTGAACACCTCTAATTTCTGTAATGTATTAACTTAACTTGCGATTTTTAGGTCGTAGAGAAAGGAATCCATTGGTACCAACCATGTCATACTAGCTTGTCATCAAGGAGGCTAAATAACGCTCCAAATTTACACTAAATTTTGGCGAGGAAAAACTGTCATGGCTATTTTCAAAGGGGTCCCTTGACCTCTGACCTCAAGATATGTAAAAAAAATGGGTTCCATGGGTACCCACGAGTCTCCCCTTTACAGATATGCCCACTTTATGATAATCACATACAGTTTGGGGTAAGGCATGTTATGATTTGAGCATATTTTTTTGCTAAATGCAGTACCTGTGAAGGTTTCTGGATAATACTTGTCATTGTTTTGTGTTGATTTCCAATAACAAATACATACATACATTTGTATAAAGCAGCATATTTGTCCACTCCCATGTTGATAAGAGTATCAAATACTTGACAAATCCCCCTTTAAGGTACAGTTGAACAGATAAAAAATGTGCGATTAATCGTGATGGACAATCATGCGATTAATCGCAATTATTAATATTTGAATCGATTGACAGCCCTGCTTTAAAGCCAACTCTTGCAGCAGCTTCTGCTTCCCTAAAGTTAAAGCTAAAAATAAAAACTAATCCAGGCAGACTTCATTATAATGAAGTGTCTGTTTGTTTTATCACACGTGCACCTTTTAAATCACGCCCTGAAGATAAAGTTACTCTAAGCAAATAAAACAAATACTTGTGTGTCTGTGTGTCTGTGTGTGTGTGTGGGTGGGTGTGTAAAGGCGGTGCCATCAATCATCAGTCAGGGTTCACAGGAGATCTTGTCAGCAGTGGTAGCATGTTAAGACCTGACAGTGGTACGACAATGGGGGAAAAATGGTGCCCTATTAACAACTGTTAACAACAGGCTTCTATAGCTGACATTATGTTGAAATTTCCTTTTCAGTCTCGAGGCGGTGTACAAACACAATGCATTCACTGAGTTAACATTTTCCTTTCATTCATAATATAGGAATTAGCCTAAAAGTTTAAAACTACAGTCATCAATATGTTTATATTAAAGCTAGGCTTGGTAATCTTTAGAAACCAGCAATACGCTAGATTTAAAAAAATGATCCAACCTAAAAACCCAACCCAGTAGTATATAATAATAGTTTCTGTTTCATCACCACTAAGCAGGTGAACGGGTCACAGAGTGAGGTTAGAAAGAATGTAATTTCGCTTCACACATGACTTTAACAGCTTCAGATGTAGTAGAGGATAACAAGTACTGTTAAAACAGATGGAAAACATTAAGACAGACAACATTCGTACTGTGGAAATTTTCAGTTAGGATTGCAGCTCAACACCTGCTTCATCAGAGTGGGATCGTCTTTCTGGATCCTTCTCAAAGGTTTCAAGTTACAGAGTTTTGTCGTTGCCAGGCTGTTTAAGTGCTCTCTTGTTTGAGTTTGGTTTAACAACATAAAGCTGACTGACCTCATCCCACCTAAGAGAACAGAAAGTTATCTCAGAAGTAAGGTTAAAAAACATGTACTACATTTGACCTGTAATGATATTTTATTGAATGTACTTGTACTTAGAGTGAGGGAGTTTACTTAACAATCCAGTACATGTATGTAAAAAATTACTAGAGACCATCTTACGATCCGGTGCCCTTGCTCGGATCACACCCATCCTCGGACTCAGCCTTAGTTTTGATCTCAGCTACACACCTGTAAAGTTGTTGTCATGCGACAAAACAGAAATATAAACACCTGGCAAAGAACTCAAAACCGCTGAGTATGGCTGTTAATTATGTTAATTTTTACGAGCCACGCCAGCAACGTTGGTATTATTTTAACCATGTGAGTCATCAGGGAAAAATGTGGTCCTGGAGGAGACACCTATTGTATAGCGGGAACTTACCACAAAACACAAAAGAATATTTTGAGTACTTTGCCAGGTGTTTATATGTCTGTCAATATGTTGTCATGACACTTTACAGGTGTGTGGTTGAGGTCAAAACGAAGGTTGAGTTCGAAGATGGGCGTGGTCAGAGCAAGGGGGGCGTCACGGCTGGTGTGATCCCATCGTAAGACGGTTTACTTTAAGTAAGTACAATGACCCAGTGAGGACTAACTCTGCCCCCATTATTCAGAGCTCATCGGGACAGAACCTCTCCACTTTTTATTGGCAACCTTTAAGGCACAATTGGTGGTTAAAGGAACAGTTCATCATTTTGGAAAATACACTTAGTTGCTTTCTATACGAGAGATGAGGACATTGATATCAACTACGGCTGTCAAAATGAATGCGATAATAACACAAATTCGTTTTAACGCCACTAATTTCTTCAACGCATTAACCCAACTTGCAATTTTTAGGTTGTAGCAGACTCAGTTTTAAAGCTAGAGTGAAGATACTGGTATCATATGAAACTAGAAAACCCAAGGAATCCATTGGTATTAACTATGTCATAATACTCGCGAATGAGGTTAAATAACGCTGCAAACTTACACTAAATTTTGGCGAGGAAAAACTAGCATGGCCATTTCCAAAGGGGTCGCTTGACCTCTGACCTCCAGATATGTGAATGTAAATGGGTTCTATGGGTACCCACGAGTCTCCCCTTTACAGACATGCCCACTTTATGATAATCACATGCAGTTTGGGGCAAGTCATAGTCAAGTCAATCTGAATCTCAAGGACCCCCAGATCCCTCGCTTTGGTTTTTAAAATCCTAGCAATTTTCGAGATCTCAAGGTTGCCAAGTATGACGACAACACATTTTAAGCAAATTAATGTTGCCCTTTTAGAATCACTGTGAAATGATATTGTCAATGACCGAAAGGTTTTGAAATGGGCACTTGTTTGTTGGCATACTAAAGTCTTATACATGACTGGTGTTACACCTATAGGTACCTGCAGCCATTATTTACATATACATGTAGGAGTCATTGTGACTCTGGCAGCTTGTTTTGGTATCAGTGTGTCAGTGGAAAACTACCTGCCTGTCAGGACCACACACTTCTTCATTCAGTCCATTCACTGGGACGTGGCTGAACAGAAACCTGACAGGCAGGTTTTAGTTGTGTGGTGCAGGTGGAGGTGTTGGTGATGGGTGTGGTGACAGGGATCATCAAAACACCACATTACACTGCTCCACCTATTACTCACCCACTGGCTATTCAATTCCTCAAAACAAAGTCTGCTGGGTACAGAGGGTTATATACGTGGTTCATCGTCGCCACCATGTGGTGGATTGTAAAATAGATGTTAAATATAAACCCACTAAATCTGGTTTGTTTTACTCTGGTGTTAATGAACTGTAGTAATCAGAAAAAAATCACAGTTATATGGGAAAAGCAGCTCGGTTGAATTATATATACCCAAGTGTTGTTATTGTGGCCTGTGCATTTTCTAAGGTAGGTAATTGTCTTCACCTCAGATCAACAAGTCTTTCTAGTTAGATCAGCTGAACCAACATGGTATTATATTATATTTTGTGTTGGGGCAGGAAGGAGGATGTTGTTGTGGTTTAGGGGGGGTGGGAATACTCCATAAATAAATAAATATCAGTCCAACAGAAAAACACTACGATTTAAAGGGGAACACCAGCTACATATAGAATTATTATACTGTATAATAAAGTATATACAAATATTAGGGCTGTCAAAGTTAACGCGGTAATAACGTGTTACCACAAATTCGTTTTAACGCCACTAATTTCTTTAACACATTAAAGCAACTTGCAATTTTTAGGTTGTAGCGGATTCAGTTTTAAAGCAAGAGTGAAGATACTGGTGTAACATGAATCTAGAAAACCTAATGAATCCATTGGTACCAACCATGTCATACTAAATAACTAAATAATGCTCCAAAGTTATGATAAATTTTGGCGAGGAAAAATCATGCCCACTTTATGATAATCTCATGCAGTTTGGGGCAAGTCATAGTCAAGTCAGCACACTGACACACTGACAGCTGTTGTTGCCTGTTGGGCTGCAGTTTGCCATGTTATGATTTGAGCATATTTTCTATGCTAAATGCAGTACCTGTGAGGGTTTCTGGACAATATTTGTCATTGTTTTGTGTTGGTAATTGATTTCTAATAATAAATATATACATACATTTGCATAAAGCAGCATATTTGTCCACTCCCATGTTGATAAGAGGATCAAATACTTGAATATATACAGCTTATCCATTTGAAATACTGCTATTTTAATTTTAAAATGTAAATTATGCTTTCACTTGTGTGATTTTCCTTTTCTATATATACATTTTTAATGAGCATTGTGGAAGGGTACCTGAGACCCAAGGTTTTCATGACCAACAACCGCTCGCTGCAATTGTTCTGCATATGACAAATAAACAAACTTGAAACTTGAAGCAGCTTCATCCAGCACTGCAGAGCAGCTGCAGCTAGTGACTGTATACTGTCAGAGCTTTCTGAAAGGAAGAATGAGCAATAAATAAATCATGTAAAGTCTCTGTGGGATCTGCAGAGAGTTTCCTTGTCAAAGTATTATACCTGGGCTGGACCAACACACCGACTGTTCCTATGGATCAGTAAGGGTGACAGAACACACAGTCTTCAGGGGCTCTGTACGAGGTAAAGCTGCAGTAATCAATATCATTATATTAATAATGCATCAAATGTGTAATGTGAAAGGTGTCAGTCATAGTGATGAACCCATAGAGAATCATCACTGACTCTCCAGCCATCTACTTTCCTGTCTAGCTGGTGAACAAAGATTGATCTCCTCTTCTTGATTTCCCTCAGGAGCTGCTGGAGAGCACAACAGAGCTGAAAGGAGAGCAAGTATCGGACCTATAGTCATCAACCATGACTCCAAATCAAGGCTAATGTTTCTCCATTGGTTCCTTATAGGCCCCATGCATGTTTGCTCATGCATGTTATTCATAGGGTCAAGGTGGATAAACAAGGAGGGCCTGCTGAAGCAATCATCCTCATGTCCCTCATGGGCCCTTTTACATGAATTGACAATGTGCCTACTGGGTTGAAGAATGTATGGTGAGAGTGAACCAGACAAGCACAAGAGACATAAAATGTCTCTGTCGGCGTGCCTCCACAAATTAATGCACAGAGCATGGGTGTGTGCAGACCGGTGGTGGATGGTGAAAAGCTTGAATCTCAACACCATATATATTTTTTAATTTTTTTATATGTATATTTTATTTATTTTAAATTTAATTTTTTTAGTGTTTTCTTTTTTTATTGAATTTCTTTTTTTTTAATTATTTTAATTTTTTAATTTTTCTTTATTTTCAAACTTTTTTTTCTTTATTTTTTTTCTTTATATATTGTTTTCTTCTTTTCTTTTCAAAATTTAAAAAAACAATTTTTTAATAAGATACATATAAATTTTAAATTTTTTAAATTTTAAAAAAAAAATGTTTTTTTTTATTTCAAAAAAATGTTTTTTTAAATATATTTTTACTTTTTAAATTAAATTTCTTTGAATTATTTTTTCTTTTAAATTTTAATTTTTTTTATTGAATTTAAATTTTAATTTAATTTTTCTTTTTCTTAATTTTTCTAACTTTTTTAAATTTGTATTTCTAGATTTTTTTCTTTTTTCTTTTTAAACATTTTATTTCAAGAGTTCAATACAAAGTCCATCCATGATTAGGAACCTTGCCTACCAAAAAAAATATTTATTTTTATTTTCCTTAATTTTTCTAACTTTAAAAAAAAAATGTTTTATTATTATTATTTTAATTTTTTTTATTTTTAAATGTTTTATCATTTTTTAATTCTCTATTTTATTTATTATTTCTTTTTTTTATTTCTTTTTTTCCAACACTACATTTCAAAAGTTCAATACAATGTCGATCCATGGTTAGGAACCTTGCTTAGCAAAAAAAACCTTTTCGATCGCAGCCGGAGTTCACTTCTTTTAAATTGTGTTTTTTATTTTTATTTAATTTTTTAAAAAAATTTAATTTTAATTTTAATTTTCCTTAATTTTTCTAACTTTAAAAAAAAAAAAAAAAAAATGTTATTATTATTATTTTAAATTTTTTATTTTTAAATTTTTTATCATTTTTTTAATTCTCTATTTTTTTTTTTTTTTTTTTTTCCAACACTTTATTTCAAAAGTTCAATACAATGTCCATCCATGGTTAGGAACGTGGCCAAGCAAAAAAAGACTTTTCGACCACAGCCGGAGTTGTTTTCTTCTTTTCTTTTTAAAATTTCAAAAACAATTTTTTAATCATATATATATATATATATATGTATATATATACTACATTTTTTGTACACTTTTTTTAAAAAAATAATATTTTTTAAAATATATTTTTACTTTTTAAATTAAATTTCCTTGAATTATTTTTTCTTTTTTCTTTTAAATTTTTTTTATTGAATTTTTCTTTTTTTTCTTAATTTTTCTAACTTTTTTTAAATTTGTATTCATAGATTTTTTTTTTTTTTTCTTATTTAAATTTATTGAATTTTTTTAATTTTTAAATTTAAATTTAAATTTTCCTTAATTTTTCTAACTTTTTTAAAAAACATTTTTTATTATAATTATTATTTTTAATTTTTAATTTTTAATTTTTTTATCATTTTTTTTAATTCTCTATTTTATTTATTTTTTATTTTTTTTCCAACACTTTATTTCAAAAGTTTAGCAAAAAAAGACTTTCCACCACAGACCAGGAGGACTAGGAGGGTGTAGCGGCCGGGTTGGATCTCGGCCTTCGGGGTAAAACGAGGCGCGCCACCCGGCGGCCACAGAGCGCGCTTCCTTCCGCGTCACTTCCTTGTTCTTCTTTGCTTGGAAGGAGAAAACTTTTTCACGGAGCCGACTCGTCGTCCGGACTTGTGTGACTTTATTTCAACCGAACTAACATTAAATATTGAACCTCAAACATCTCATCCACCTCATCCGTCGCTCGCTCCTCCGGGCGGACAGTTAAAGTTCTAGTTATTATGTCGGACCGCCGGGAAGAGGAGCGAGAAGCCGGAGACACGGAGCCGCAGGAGGAGCTGCAGGGCGCCGTCGGAGGGGAAGGTAAGCGGAGCCATGTCAGGTGTACTGTACTCTTTATCACTATTTAAATAAAAGTGGTGAAATGATCTTATTGTGATATATGCCGAATTAATGTGTGCACCTTAAAGAACAGTACAGGCCTTGCGTCTGCTCTGCCAGGTATCCTGAGTTCACCTGGTGGTAAATAAGGTCATAAAACAGGTAGATTTTGACCTGAGTCCGGTGAGGGTGAGTCAGAGTGGGTTGCCAGGTCTGCTGGTGGCTGTAAAGAAGCTGGACGAGGTTTTTCAGACTTTAATTGATGTATTGAACAATTATTAGTGTTATGAGACCAAACATCACGACGAGATAATGTTACCTGGCTATCAAAAATAATTAATTAAGACGACTTAATGAGGTTAAAAACAGGTCTAAAGAATTCCCACTGGAATCATAGGGATGGTGACGTCAGACGCAGACGTACGTAAAAGATAAACACTGAAACTAAGAATATAAGACCGAAACTAACTTTTCAAAGTCACTTTTGAAATAGTTGTGAAGTTTCACTTTCACTGATAAAGAACATTGAACACATGAACATATCTTGTTAAAAAATAACTTTCTCCATGATATCATAAGCTTTTTAAGGTGTTATAACAAGAAAGTTATTTTTTATTTAGAATATGAAAGAAATATGTGACACATCTTTTCTATACATTTTAAACAAACAGTGTCAGTGTCAATGATAGAAATGATTATTATCTGTATGTGTATTAAAGGTCCCATAATGTAAAAAGTGAGATATGCAGGTCTTTTACATTATAAAACAGGTTTAAGTGCTTTATAAATACTGTTAAACAATTAAAACGCTCAATATACAGAGAAATACACACATGCCGTATTCAGAAATTGCACGTTTGAAACAAGCCGTTGGGATTTCTGTCCATTTGTGATGTCACAAATATACAATATTTAGACCATAAAACGGTTTTAAACGTAAACACACTAAATGTGTCCCAGTTTATTTCCTGTTGCAGTGAATGTAAATAACATCAGCTGACAGGAAGTAAACTTGGACCCAAGCTGTTACCTAGCAACGCAATTCTGTTGCAATTCCATTGAAATGCACTAAAACGGAGCGTTTCAGACAGAGGGTAAATACAGGTATATTCAGGCAGACAGTGTGAGGAAAATAAAGTGTTTTTTGAGCATTACAGCATGTAAACATGTTCTAGTAGAAACACAAAATACATGTATGAACCTGAAAATGAGCACGATATGGGACCTTTAATCAATCTTCTCATTCTTCCAGATGTGATTGATGATCCCATCCTGGAGCAAGGAGCAGTGGTCCTCAGAGCGTAAGTCTCATTACATTACAACTTGAATAATAATAATAAACTTGATTATTGCCCGTTGAGCTGTATACTGTGTCCTACCTTCTTACTTATTTTGATCTTGATAAAGGACTCTCCAATCAGGTTTTTCAGTCCAATACAGTTCACCAGTGTCATTGTCACTTGATCTGCTACTGATTACTACGGCTGAGATGATTCACCTATCTCTCGATTCGATACTATCACGATACTAGGGAGCTGATTCTTCAAGTATTGCGATTCGATATTACTTTTTATTGCTATTTTTGTTAACTTTTGTTATATGAGGCTTCAACAGCCTGAATGACATAAATCAAGTGGTTAGGAATGCAGGGATAGCACTTTTTTTCAGACCGAGTACGAGTACAAGTACTTACATTGGGTACTCGCCTATACCGAGTACCGATACAAGTACTTCTCTGTGACAAAAGACCCTCGCGGCCGCAGCTTTACAGCGCTCCCCGCCCGGACCTCGCCGCACCATGACGGGGCTCCCTGCTACCGGTGCGACTTTCGACCGGGACGAGCTATCCTCAGTGCACCCCAACCGCGTTGTGCAGCGGCCCACGTAAAAGGCGCCAGGGGTCTGCGGCGATGTTGGCAACCCACCCGACCCGTCATGAAACATGGACCAAGGAGTCTTAACGCACGCGAGAGTCAGTGGGTGCAAGCAAAACCCCGTGGCGCAATGAAAGTCAGGGCCGGCGCGCGTTGGCTGAGGTGGGATCCCGGTCCAGCGGGGTCGGGCGCACCACCGGCCCATCTCACCTGCACCATCGGGGAGGTGGAGCGTGAGGACCCGAAAGATGGTGATGAGAGGTTAACGTCGCGCTGCTGTAAAGTGGTATCGGAGCCGTTTTGCGAGTCCAAGTACGAGTACATGAGCACAGTATCGGACCCGATACCCCGATACTGGTATCGGTATCGGTATCGGTATCGGTGCATCCCTACAAGTGGTTATCTTTCAAAGTCTTTCTTGTATGAAATTCCCGCTTCAATATGTGATGTTTTCCCTGTCCTACTGTAGGTATGTGATAGAACGTATAAACACAGAGGAGCCCGACCGACACGTGTCCTCTGAGCATCTGGGAGGACGGCCTAACGAACAACGGGACCCACAAGTCAAAGAAGTGGTGGAACAGCTGCTCAAGATTGCAGATGAGATGAACAGGAACACTGAGCTCCAACGGTAAGCTGCACATCATGACCAAACACAACTGGATGGCCGCATCAGTCAGCAGATCCGTTGGTTATTGGTTAAAGGCACAATGAACAGGATTCTTCTAAAAAAAAAAAAACAATAGACTCAAACAAAACTAATCCCTCTCAATCATCAAACTTCTGACCCACAACAAGTGTCTGTATCTGCAGAGACCCTGCCTTTACCATTACCATTACTACATGATAGTAGTAATGGTAACAGGGTCTAAAATTAGCACCCGCCAAATGCGTGTAAATTGTTGGCAGTGGAGGATAAAATCGTCAGGTCATCCGCCACTTTGGCAGGCAGGGAAAACACTAGTGATGGGAATAGAGAATCGGTTCTCGTTGGTTCCTAGTTGTCCGATTCCTTGGCATCTCATGCCTCCGTGACTATAGATTCCACTGTATTGATGCCTTTCCCACAGTTACGCATGCACAATGACGCATACGCACGCCGTATCATCTTTCAGTTTGTTTGGCAGAGAGAGAAAAAAACGCTCAATAGCATGCCGCTACTAAACCTGAGGGGACGCACCCTGTTTTTTCCCTGATAATGCGACACTGTGAACAAACCTGTGTTGAAATCAGCAGGATGTGTGTTGGTAATGTTACCTGCCGGTGGGCAGCTCAGTCCTGCTTGGTTAAATATGATTAAATATGTGCCATTGAGTTACAGTTATGAGACATTTTAGCTCTGCTCAGTAAAAATGACCATTAGACAAAGGTAAATTACAACGTTATCATGATGTGTTCAAATACAATCTCATAAAATCACGTTTTTGGTGAGAAACTTGAATAAATCCAGTTGTTTGAAGGAGATGTTTTCACAGCAATATAAAATAGATATTAGAGAGAGAATTCTGACCTTTTTTTAATCAAAGCAAATATTTAAATAATCATAATCATTTGAATTGTGAGTTTTTATGCAAATAACCAATATAGATGACACTAGTAAAGTACAGTACAGTACTGTGTAGGCTACAGTACCCTCCCACACAGGAAAAATAGGGCTCCCCCTGAAGCTATGGTGTAATTTGAACACTGTAATTTACCATGTATATAATGCTTTTTATGTAAAATATATCGAACATTGAATGACATCAGATCTAAAATGTTATTCCTTCATTTAGCGCAGAGATTTCAAAAGTGGCAGATAAAAAAATACTTGTCTGCCACAGTGGCAGGAAGTGAAAAAGGTTCATTTCAGACCCTGGTTGTCACTTTTGAATCTTTTCATTTCTTCCTGTCAGACTGATCAACCAGGTTCAGGCCAACTGTGCTCAGGACATCTTCATGAAGGTGGCCAGGAGCATCTTCGCTGATGGCATCAACTGGGGTCGAGTGGTGGCTCTCTTCCATCTGGCCTACAGACTCATACACAAGGTAACACACAGAAACACGTATCCCACAGGGCAGGGCTTCTCAACAGGGCTGCAATTGTTCTAGATTTGTAAGTGGTTTGCCTAACGGGATTCGACTGGAGATCTTCACTGCGTGTTTTCATAAACGGAACTATTTTTAACCATTTATTCCCTGCGCCCCGTGGCCAAAACCATGCTTCCCCCTCCTCTCATGAACTCTAAGAGTCCCACCCTGCAGTCAAAAAGTGAACAGAACTTTTTTGTTCATAGAAAAATATCTCCCTGTAGTGCCACTTAGCTCTGGGCTATCAGGCCTAAATATAAAGTTTTGACTTGTATGCTTCCACAGCGGCGAGAGACGTGGCCAAGAGGCATTACGCTTTTGGGTCGTCCGTCCATCCAACCCATTCTTGTAAACACAATATCTCAGGAATGTCTTGAAGGGGTGGGGGGGGGATTTCTTAAAATTTGGCATAAAAATCCACTTGGATTCAAGAATGAACTGATTAGAATTTGATTGTGAAAGTGATATCTCAGATGACAATAGCAAAGTACAGTACAGTGTACAACATAGGGCTCCCCTGGAAGCCACGGTGTAATTTGAACACCGTAATTTACCATGCGTATAATGTTTTTATGTAAAATATATCGTACATTAAATGACATGAGATCTAAAATGTTATTCCTTCATTTAGCGCAGAGATTTCAGATACAATTTCCGAGTGGCAGACAAAACAAAAATACTTACATGCCACAGTGGCAGGCAGTGAAAAAGGTTAATATCAGACCCCGTTCACACCACAAACAAACCGCGACAGAATCCGCTGGGAACCGAGAAACCACCTTTTCAGGAGGTCTCAGTTGTTCGGTACCGCACCAGAGTTCACTTGACAGCTTTCACACCAGCCTTAACGAACCGAACTAACCAGGCAAACGGACCAGAGTTCGTTTTAAGCGAACCAAACAGGTTACAGTCAAAGTCTTGCCCACCCTCGGTGTCTTCTGACTGGTGTTTGTTTTTAAAGGCACTGACTACCAACCATCTAGAGAACATCAGAACAGTGATCAGCTGGGTTCTCCAGGTCATCA
Organism: Sebastes umbrosus; assembly: GCF_015220745.1. NCBI lineage: Eukaryota > Metazoa > Chordata > Actinopteri > Perciformes > Sebastidae > Sebastes > Sebastes umbrosus. The sequence goes on from NC_051270.1 coordinate 4,482,884, forward strand.
GAGAGCAACTGTACACCTGGCTCGTTCAGCAGGGAGGCTGGGTGAGTGTCCTTTTTAAAGATCTGTCAGTCGTGTGTTACTGTGCTTGAAGGCTTAATGGTTTCATTGTATGGACTTGGTCAGTGGGATCCAGAGCTCCTAATCTTGCTGTCTTGATCTTTCCAGGAGGGGGTGATCAGAGGTTTTCCTCGGTGGAGGACAGTCGCCATCGTAGCATCCGTAGCACTGGTGGCAGCTTTCGTTTACTACAGGAAGACCCGCTGAGAGCATCAGACCTCTCAACCTCACAACCAGGGCTGCAGTCCCATCTCCTGGATAAAAGCAGCTTGTTAATAAAGACAATTTTACAATTTCAACCACTCCTCAACCTCCACCTCATTAACTAGTGGTGGTCAAATACTGTATTTAGAGGGGGCAAGGGACCTCCTCTCTTCTCAGGATTCCAAGAACAAAAAAAAGTGCTTTTGCATCCACTGGGCATCTCCATCATCCTTCACCAGCAACTGTATGGAAGTACAAGAGCTGCTGCGACACAACCCTCTAGCAGCCATAGTGGAGGCTCTCAGCAGATGATGGCGTTTGTGAACATGGGACGTAGCTGTAGATGTCCTCTAACAGACCAGAGGACCCGACTGAACCAGGTCTCAGGGATACATCGGTTCTGGGTGGGGTCCAACGTAAACTTCTTCGCTATATGTACGTATATATGTATGTATATATATCTGAGAAAAAATTTAACTAGAGAGTGAGAGGACGTAAAAATACTTGAAAGGGAGTCTGATGACAACATCAAGAAAAAGAAGAAGATATGCTATATGCTGCACCTTAAGTCAGCCAACCAAAAATCAACAAATTCGTACACTGTAGCTTCATCATGTCGGCTTGTGCCGGAAATTTTAAATGTTAAATTTCGGCCAAGAGGCAGCTATGTTGGCTCTGCAGTTAACCAGATCTGTGCCTTTTTTTAGACCCATGTGCATTGATGCAAAAGTGTGTACCACTTCTTCTGTGATCGTCTTCCTGTTTTATGTGAATGTCGTTGGTCGCATTGATATAAATGTTTCAGTTGAGCATGAGCATACGATGGTTATTAGACTGAGGAAGTCAGCAGCTAGCCTCGGTTAGCAGATTTATGACCCACCATCAAATTAACGGTCTGACCACAGAAATAGAAAGATGTTAATGACGACACCAAATGCAGAAATAACAAGAGGGGCAAAGGCAACAGAAGAAATGACCAACGGAGTAACAAACCTACAGTAGCCGTTTGTCAAAATGTTGTTCAGTCACATTTCTGAATCAAGAGAAGGAAGAAGACGTCTTTCTTTTCCATTTGTCTTTCACTGTGAATGGTAATATTTTAGAGAACAATTAGAAAAAGTGGATGAAAACACACGTAAGCTAACAGTGTTTTCAAATGTACCAACATCATTGTAGCCTGAGCGGACTCCTCAGATTGAGACGGTTAACTGTGTTTACATTTGGAGACATACAGTGCAGCGGGTAAGCTCATTGTAAGTGTTGCTTTTACTTGCAATTAGGGCTGTCAAAGTTAACGCTATAATAACACCTTAATGCAAATTACTTTTAACGCCACTAATTTCTTGTGAAGATACTGTCATCTAATGAAACTATGAAAACAATCATGTCAAACTAGCTTGTCGCGAAGGAGGCTAAATAATGCTCCAAACTTACGTTCATTTTGGCGAGAAAAAACTGTCATGGCCATTTTCAAAGGGGTCCCTTGACCTCTGACCTCCAGATATGTGAATGAAAATGGGTTCTATGGGTACCCACGAGTCTCCCCTTTACAGACATGCCCACTTTGATAATCACATGTAGTTTGGGGCAAGTCATGTGATGATATGAGTAGGGAGGGGTCATGATTTAGAATTTTTCGAATAGTCATTAAAATCATAAAAAGAAATCAACTAGTTTGTGTGACTATCTGCATCCTGTCTTAAAAAATGTATATTTTCCCTTCTTTTAACAGTTGCAGGCGCTGGTAGTGTAATGTTACTACCGGTAAAACATGTGTGGCACGGTGCGGTGATTTTCGGAAATATTTTAATTATCGAATAGTATTTTTGCTTTGAATGCACATCCCTAGATTTGAGCATATTTCTTTGTGCTAAATGCAGAACAGGGACAATATCTGTCATTGTTTTGTGTTGTTAATTGATTACCATTAATAAATATATACATTTATTTGCATAAAGCAGCATATTTGCCCACTCCCATGTGGAGTATTAAATGCTGGACAAATCTCCCTTTTAAGCTACATTTTGAACAGATAAAAAAAATGTAGGATTAATTTGCGATTAACTATGGACAATCATGGGATTAATCACGATTAAATATTTTAATCGATTGACAGCCCTACTTGCAATATTATAGAAAAGGCCAACATCAGTCTAGTTATCATTTTCCAGCCTTGTTGCTCTGTGCAGTATTTCAACTTCTTCAATAGATTTTTATAATGAACAGATAGATTTTAAAACCTTTAAAACCTCTGCGACTGTCCTTTTAGTTTCTAAATCTGTAATCATCTTTATTTAGATTCTTGAGGTAAACACATGAGGAGAAAGGCCAGACTTTTAATGTACAAGAAACCTTCTCTGTGGTTCGTAATTATTTAAACTAATGCTTTTTGGTTATTGCAACATGTAAGGGACGAGTCGGATGATTTGATGGATGATTTCTATGTGAACAGTCGGTGGCTTATAGCAGCACCTGGGTGCTGCTGTTATCTGGAGCCATATGAGGTGTTTCTGCTGCCAAATTGATCGTGCACTTTTGAGAGGGATATCACACTATTTATCTGCTTGTTCTATGGTGTTTTTTTTAAAAAAATGTGATCTGATGATTATTTTATTGTTAGGAAAATGATGTCATTGGACTTTATTTGCGTGAATAAATGGAAAAATGTGTTATACCACTCATCGCTCGCTGTTTGAATGTTCTGAGTCAGCTCGGACATCATGGGATGTCCAGTCAGTCATAAGTAGCTGGACTTAAACTTAAAGGAACAGTGTGTAGCGTTAAGGGAGATCTATAGAGTGCTCCAGGGATGAGGTATTTTTGTAGGCCAACCAGGAAGTTAGCATCACCCTGGTTCCCTCGACATAAAGCCAATGGGATTTCTCATTTGGTTTTGGATTATTGCAGAAAATAAGCTCTGTGGCAAACACACATTTATGATACCTACACAAATGAACACCACTTTATGATTTTTGAAGTGTGAATGCAATCGCCGGAAGTAAAAAGCTAACGTTAGGCTATAAACAAACTACACTACGGTCGCATGAGCGCAAAATTCATGAATGGTGTATTTATTGATGTATTTTATATCATAACTACACCATGACTTTTGTACCCCTTTTTTTTCTGCATACTATACTATGAATTTTTTTTATCACTTTTTTTACATAATATAATATGACTTTTTTTCCTAATTTTTTCAACATATTATATTATGGATTATTTATCACTTTTTTCGACATACTATATGACTTTATTTTGACATACTACACTAAAAATAATACGACCATTGAAGACATCTTACGACCTTCAATATTGAACAACAGTTTAACATACCATAAGACATTTTAGGTATCTGCGGACACCCTGGGGTGGGACATGGATCCAATTTATATGAGCAAATACCACAAAAAAAACCTAATCTATTAATGGCAAGGTTAATTAAAAAGGTACAAGAGGACTCATTTGGAAAAAAAATAGAGAGTTTATGTTGACTGATGTGATTTGTTATGTGCAGTGAAGGTACTCTACTCTATGGCGAGAAAGTCCACTATGTGGATCACATCCCATTCCACACAACTGACACTCGGAACAACATTACATTATTATTTTATCCTAACCGGTTACAGAGGCATTTGGGGGAAAAAAGACAATATGGAACCACTTTGAACATAGTTTTAAAGTTAGAAAAACATTTTTACAAATTGTCTGAAACACTTTATTGAAGTTCTGGGATGTTATCGCTGAGATATTTAAACACCAAGAACAACCCAAGGCAACCATGTGAAGCATCCTAGACTTGTAGGGTCAGTAGTGCTGCCACAAGAGGGCAGCGAAGATCCATCTGAGCAGCAGCCATCTTGTGTGGAATAAATTAAAACGTCAACGTCAAAACATAAACTGTTCAATAAAGGCAAAAATGCCCCAAAAATAATCTTAAAAATTGAAAAAAATTATATAATCCAGTCCTGTAAAAAAAAATGGACTGATGCTGAGGTAATATTTTGGTGCCATATAGGTTCTAGTAATATCCACTCAGTCACTGATTAACTCCATTTATAGTATTCTATAGGCGTCAGTCAGAGCCTCAGTGGACATGAGCAGGTTTGGGAGTTTTTGCTGGTATGTGTGACTGAGGTCAGGAATGTTCTGTCTGAGGCTGAGGTTTCTGAGGCTGCTGCTCTGGAACCGCTGTGATTAAAGTGGATGAAAGCTTGAAGCTCCCTGAGGGGGGGAGACTGGCTCGTTGCCAGTACAGCTTACCTCCACAACCAGTACCCACCGGTTACTGTTGTTCTTCTTGCTTCGTAATGGTGTCACAGCCAGCCTTTTTACTGCAGATGCCCTAACAGAGAGATCAGAGAGGTCAGATATTGTGCATCAAACACCAACAGGTTGCCCGGTGAAGTCTGGCTAACGACTTTATACACGAAAAGTGCTCTTTAACTCCTTGAGGCGACCTCAGCCGACTTTCAGAGGCTGTACCATGCTCAGTTATATTCAAAGGGGTCCCTTGACCTCTGACCTCAAGATATGTGAATGGGTTCTATGGGTACCCACGAGTCTCCCCTTTACAGACATGCCCACTTTATGATAATCACATAGTTTTTTTTAATGCAGTATAAATGTGTTATTTTCGCCTATTCTAAAATGAATATTTCTGCATACTGGGGTCCCTAAACAGTCTGGAATTACATAAATTGGGTATCACTGTAAAGCTGAGACTCTTGTGGATCCAATGAGCCCAACTGTATTCATGTGTGATGATGTTAGTCCCCATAGGAGACATTTCATTGTAGTGAGACTATTTTAAAAAAAATTTGACCTCACTGTATAAAATGACCTGTGGTGACCTCTAGGATAATCACAGCCTCATGAAACTTTACAGCCACAAACTAGAGACCTAGAGCATTCAGAGGATGGATGGCTTTACTAGGTAGATTGAAAATAAGGGGGTTTCTGAGCAGTTTACACAACAGAAGTGCTCGCCATCCAATAGCTGAAAAATGCAATTCTTGCAGAAATCTCCAAATGTCAAAAGTTTTTGATCCCAAATCACAGCATGGCTTTTTCTATGGTGTTCCTCGAGGTCTTGGTGTCTTAATGTGGTATTTTGGAGGAATTATTAATCATCTTTATCAATTCTTGAGTGGTAAAAAAAAGGGTTAAATTTAGCACAAAATCTGTGTAACAAATGGTATTCAATTCAGTTCAATTTATTTTTATATAGCGTCACATCATAACAGAAGTTATCTCAAGATGCTTTTTATATAGAGCAGGTCTAGACCGTACTATATAATTTAGAGACCCCATGAGTATTGCATTGTTATGCGACAGTGGCAAGGAAAAACTCCCCTTTAAGAAAGAGTGAGAGAGAGAGAGAGAGAGAGGGAGGGACAATTTTTTTTTTTAATAGTTATTTATTTTGACCTGCTATCTCCCTCTAAAGACCCCCTCTACCCCCCTAAAAAAGACAAAAACAGGTCTATGGTAAACGTGGAAGAGGCTAACCTAGAACAATGATTATTTTTATAAACTGAACATATGTTTTCTTTATAAAATCTGCAAAGTTGAAACTGTAACTGACCGATAAATGCAGTGGAGTAAAAAGTACAAAAGCACAGAAAGTATACAGTCTTGAGGTACTTGTAGTTTCTGTCCACCGCTGTGAAAAAATGGCCCAGTCAGCAGCTCCCACATGAACAAAGCTGCTATAAGTGAGCTTAAATCAGCCAATTATTAACAATGCTAATATTTACTATGATCATTATAATGTTCATAGCTCCATGCACACTCAAGTTAAAGCAGCAGTAATTGATTCGTTGGCCACTTGGTGTTGCAGATCAGGCTGTAAACATGATAGATTACAGCCTTGTCAGTGTAGAGAGTAACAATAGCATAGGACCAGTGAGCGAGCTGGCATGTGTGGACTACAAAAATGGAGTTCAAGGGATACAGTTTATAAAAGAAAGAAACACATTAAAACAACTGCACGCCCTGAAATCTGTTTGGAAGAGAATGGATGTAAAAGTCCAGCAGCATAACGGAGATCTTTTCGCCTTATAGAACTCTTATAGTCGCTCACTTTGTTTCAGGGAGGTGGGTGGTCTTTGTTGAAGCCCCTCTCTCCAGTTTTTCCCACAGCAGATCCCGGCCTTTTTTTCCTGAGCCCCTCCCTTCCTCCATCTGCTAGATAAGAGCTGTAAAGCTGCCGCTACTCTGCAGTTTCCTCCGTCAGGTCTGGAGGTTACGGCGCTCTCCCCCACACGTCCTGCAGAGAAATCCCCTCCCTGGCTCGTATACGGGCCTCTCAGCAGGCATTACTGTGAGGCTCCTTCTTTTCATCAAATGTTGTTTGACTGGATTGATTATATAGGACAGAGTAGGAGTATCTCATTTATTTCTTAAACACATTATTTTCTCTAACCTTATTCCACTGCACATACAGAATACTTTTCAAGGTCATGATTTAGCTCATTGTGAACACAGGATACTATATAGTGAAGACAGGCTAATAACCTGCATTTAGTGCTTTAGTGGTATTTCTGCACAGCTCTCAAATGGTAAACAAACAGTTGTTTGGCCCATAATGTGATGTTTGGTGAAGTGTGGTTGAAGCTCCTTTCTTAGACTATACCATGGTGGCCCCTCATGCTGTCTTCTCAGTTGAATGAACAGCCAATAGGAAAGCCATGAGGAGGTGCAGAAGTCTAGTTTTCTCTCAGACATGCACTTGAATTACAATATGCTGAAAGGTTATTATGGGATTTTTGCCCAATGATGCCAAAAATATTCTGCCTACTGCCACATTAAATTACTTTTTTAATTTTTTTGTGTCGTTAACTACTGAAACTACAAACAATTCTGGGCCATAAAAGGAAAGGAATGATTTTCCTGATATTTATTTTACCATTTTCTTCTCTACTGTAATTGAACCTCCTTTGCTGAGCAAAACTCAGAGTGGCGGCGAGCGAGTCTGAGCCGTCGTTGTCGCTAACTGCGGGGCTAACTCCTTCACTTTAATCCACAGGTGACCGAGCCCCCACGACATTGATGCCTATTTTCGTAGTGGCCAAATGGCGGTACTACAACGTCTACGTCCGTCACGTGATGCCATTGGGCCCAAAAATACTTTTTCCCATAGACTTACATTGGGAAAGAGATATCTGTAACTCAGCGGATCATTTTTTTAGGTGAATCAATTTCCCAGTACGAACACTCTAATAGTCCTTATTTAAATCATTAGGTTTTAAAAGTTGTAAAACACAATAATAGCTGAATCCAGAGTTATTTCCCTTCCTCGGTTCATGTGAATGAGACCGAGACCGAGGCTGGAGCGAGGGCTGGGAGGCGGAGTTAGCAAGCTGTGACGACAGCGTGACGGCTTTGATCCTGTGACCGAGCCATGTGACCTATCGGACGCTACTACGCCTGCTCCATGGGCCCAATGGATGCGGAAGATCGCTGAAAGATCCGAGTACTTTTCCACTCGGAAGTCGAGCCATTTTGGCTTCATGTGCCACTGAGTAACTTTCATAGGAATGAACGGGGCCCCGCCTCCAACGCTGTATCCAGATCTCTTTATACATCCATGCAGGTGACAAGCAAGACACGGTGACGGGAACTTCATGGGAGTTGTAGCATTTATTAACCAACAGCCTAAACCGTACACACACTGCACTGCTACATTCACAGCTATAACGTTACTGATAACTTCATATACTCACCGTCAGTCACACATGGACGCTCTCTTTCTCTCCCTCTCAAGTGCACACTCGCTAACGTTACGGGCCGTCTGGCTGGCCGAAACCCGTCATCTTGTCACCCCAAAAAACACACAAACGTCCCAGTAAAGAAACACAACATGTGCCTCTTCTCTCTCTCTCTACTGCACGCTATCATTAAGCACACAACCTACGCAATGAGTTGTTCCTTAAAGGAGTTCACTACCTGTTAAACACATTTTAGTTTAAAAAACATCTTAAAAATACAGAAATCCCAGATGATTAGACCCGGTGGGCCGCCGGGCTTGCAATACACTGGCGGAAACTTTCGAAGTAGCTTCCCCAACACTGGTTATTCTTGATGATTCATGATAATTAAATGCATCTATTCCCGTGCATGAGATAATTCCAATACCCCGGGCAAGATACAAGTAGAAAATAGGCAGATAAACAAATCTAATATGAACATATTATGAATTGATGCTAAATCTAAACTTAAATGAAATCTGGAGATGCTTTCTGTTTCTTTTTCCTGACATATTTAATAACTTTGATGGTTAACATCTGAAAGAAAAACACGTCTGAAGTTGTTAAAAAAGAACAGAAACAGCCCCGCTAGCTACTCTGTGAGTTGCTGCTGTATTTAGGTACATTGGTGCTTTGAGCTAAATGCTAACGTCAGCAAGCAAACATACTCACAACGATGCCAACATTCTGATATCTAGCAGAAAAAACAAGTTTACCATGTTCATCATCTTAGCTTAGCGTGTTAGTATGCTAACATTGATGATGGGAATGTCATTAGTTCTGCAGGTATTTGGTCAGAAACCAAAGTTTTAGAAGATTATAATCATCACCAAAGTCAGGTGACTAGGACAATAATTCAGGACGGGAATCATCCAGCAATCCATCCAATAGTTGTCGAGACATTCTAGTCTGGACCAAATGGGCGGACTGACTGAACAACATTGCTATCCCTTGAGCCTAGCGAGATACTATCCCTAGTATCCCTATCCATGTACAAAATATCACCAGGCACTATTGTCTGTCGAGCTATCAGCAACATTAGTTCAAAATAACTTGAATCAGTGTAAAAAAAAACATTTCACAACAACCCTAATACACACAGAGCATTACGGTAGCTTTGGGGGTGAAGTCCACAGTATGTGTCGACACCATCAAGTTCCCGTCATCATCAGGCTATCTGCTGCAAGCTCAGCCAAGTTAAACACACCGCCACCTGGAAGAGGACGAACTTTGAAGTCCATCGTTCCATTGGCTCCCCGTCCATTTTTCATCTTCCTGAACTGTAGGTCGATCACAGTTTGTTAATCTGCTCAGTAAATCCTCGTCTTTTTCGTCACGGCAATCATCTCGATCCTCTGAGGTCAAAAGCTCAGAATGAATCAGGTCATGTGCTGCAGCCTAGATGGTGACATCTGTGAAGTCTCGTCGGGCAAATCCTTTCTGAAAGACATAAAGACACAAAACAAATACTGACTAACGATGTGAAAACAGTGTTTCCAAAGAATGACGTAATGCTAGACATTTATCCTCTGCTGCTTGCTCTGTCTGCACTAAGATAGTTACCTTTCTAACTTCCCAGTTGCATTTCTCATAATGCACTTTTCACCTGCATATTTGAGTCTTTACTCTCCTGCAGCTTGTTCATAACTCTGCTGCCACATCGCTCTGATTTTAACGTCATCACACTGGCTTTCCTTTGTTTTTAGAAAAAGTTATTTTAATCACCTATAAGGCATTACATAGTGAAACCCCAGACAACTTTTAGACCATACTTGAATTATTGACACTATTATCATAGACGTTATGTAAGGGATAATGTACGGCGAGCCGGTCATTTTTGTGAAAGAATCCCCGACAGGGACAATATTTGTGTTGTTAATTGATTTCCAATAATAAATATATACATACATTTGAATAAAGTAAGCATATTTGCCCACTCCCATGTTGATAAGAGTATTAAATACTTGACAAATCTCCCTTTAAAGGTCCCATATTGTAAAAAGTAAGATTTTCATGTCTTTTATATTATAAAGCAGGTTTAAGTGCTATATAAATACTGTGAAAGTATCGAGGCGCTCAATATACAGAGAAAAACACACAGCCCGTATTCAGAAATTGTGCGTTTGAAACAAGCTGTTAGGATTTCAGTCCATCTGTGATGTCACAAATATACAATATTTAAACCATTACACGGTTTTAAACGTAAACATTCTAAATGTGTCCCAGTTTATTCCTGGTATGTTAATGTTAATGAGATCAGCTGACAGGAAATAAACATGGACCCAAACTGTTGCTTAGCAATGCGATTCTGTTGCAATTCTATTGAAAGGCACTAAAACAGAGAGTTTCAGACAGAGGGTGAATACAGGTATATTCAAGCAGACAGTATGAGGAAAATAAAGTTTTTTTTTAACATTACAGCATGTAAACATGTTCTAGTAGAAACACAAAATACAAGTATGAACCTGAAAATGAGCATGATATGGGACCTTTAAGGTACATTTTGCCCCACTCGGTCATTATGTTCTTCCGTTCGGGGGTAGCTCAGGAAGTTCTGTCGGCCTTTTATTTTAGATGAGGTCAACGCTTAGAGCTCATGGGTAGTTAAAATGCAAAAGCATTCGCCCTCTGGGAACCATGAGTAGACACAAAAAGCAGTAAATTTTCATGGTAGCCTGTCCAGTAGTTTTCCAGATATTTTTGCTTTAGACCACTTTGTTTGTACTGGGTCTTGTGAAGACAGCCCAGGGTGTGTGCAGCAAGGTTGGTGTGAGACTTCGGTTGAGGACAGGCCCACAACAGGATATCCAACGAATGCAACAACTTCACCATGGCCACCCAGCCGACACATAAACACATGGCTTTTGTTTGCTGTGTCAGGTTCAGTTCGGCGGGGGCTGATGTGTGGGTAGTGGTGGGTGGGGGGGGTTACAGGATGAACACAACAGTGTTCAGAGACTGCCAAGTCCACATAACTTAACTTGTCTTTTATTCATCCCAGAAGGCACAAAAGAGACAAACCCAAAAGATCTCAGCCAGATTCTCTGCATTCCAGCTGAGAGCAGTCACTAAAAAACTAAAAACTCAACTAAACCCCGGCCAGACGCTGTCGGTAATAGACAGACACAAGCAGAGTATTCAGGAGGTAAAACAAGGATCCTCACAAGAAGAAGAAGAAGAAGAAGAGAGAAAGAGTGGCGTCACTTGTGTTAGACAAAAATAAAGGAGTTTACGTGTTTAAAATGAAGTGTAGTTTTGTTGAGTCAGCTTTTCCTGTGTTTCTTTAACTTACAATTACAAACCATAACAGTGGGCTTTAAAGGAAGTGTTATATTATATAATGAGTTGGGCATTCCACAGCAGATTGGTAAAACATCCTTCTATAAAAGGAGCGGCTACTCTTGTTCGTGCCGAGGCTCATGTAATCCTGTTAGCCACTCACTTTGGATCTTTATCAACTTCATAACCAATTTGTTCTGAGTTCTAACATATTCTCTGTTTTGAGTTCATTCCCTCTTTCAATAATTGCAAGATTGGCCTGGGGTTTTCCTTCTTCGTTAACTAAACAGCTGATAAGAAACTCTTAACTGTTCCTTTTCCAGCACAGTTGTTGGAGAAGCAACAATAGACGGCAGCCAGGTAGCAACTTTAAATCTGCTCTATTTCATATTGAGACTGAAATAAATAAATAAATTACGCTGGTGAGCAGCTTATTGTCATTCCCAACTCGTCAAATACAGCAGCTTGGTCAGTGATCCTACGCTTCAAACTATGACACTCTACTAGTGTTAGAGGTGGGAAAATCGATTCCCGAATTGTAAATACAAAATACATGTATGGAAATAAGATTGATTGGATTATATTCACCAGAAGTATAAAACATTACTAGTCCCTTATAAATTAAAAAGAAAATACCACTAATTTTTGAAGGAAATGTCTTTGATGTTTTGGTTGTTGGAAAAAATGTAATAAATAATGACTGATATATTTGACTTCAGGACATCTCTGACTACACAAATGCTGAAAATCAAACATTCTTACTGTATTAATTTAGATATTTTCCAAAGTAAAAGTCCCTAGAAGTGTATGATTCAACTTTTTCCCCATGGTCTAGTGTTAAAAAAGTTAACAAAAATCACAGTAAATCGTAATATTGAAGCGCAATACTTAAAAAATTGCAATACATATAAAATCGTGAGATAGATGTATCGTCCCAACCAAACCCAACAATTTGATTAAATCCCTCTTGTGATGTAATGTATATCTGTATATAATGTAATAATTATAGCCCGCAAAACATATTCTATTTCACTCGAAGTACGTCACATTACGGAGGCTAAATTCGCCAAACAACAGACAGACAATGTTAGTTACTAGCTGGTGAACATAGCGTAGCATTTAGCAGCTAAAGACCCATATATTTCTCTCAGGAGTTGGTGGAGACCAAAAACAGAGCTAAAAGGAGAGTGAATACTGACTTACGTTCATCAGGTGGACACAAACAAATGAATGATTATGTATCTGCTCGATGTGTAAATAAGCCACTGTTTGATAACACATATATACAGTATGTCATATTAACTTTATAAGAGGATAAAATGTCAGTCTAATAACACGCCCAATAAATTAATTAAAACCACTATACATCTTGTGATTAGAAGGAACTCCTGCATCTACTGAAAAATCTGTAGCTTGTTTTGGGGAAGTACTAACAATTATAAATCAAGCATGGTTCCTGAAGATTACTAAACCAAGACAACATCTTATAATCCTTAAGTATCCCGACTCTACTGTAACAACAAGGTTGACAGATTTTGGACCATACAAATTTCACTAGATATTCTCTGTATATATTTTACTAGATACTTTCGACCTGCTTTTAAAGCTGTGTGGTTATCACTGCTTTCTCTGAATCCTGTGTATTTTTAACAGAAAAGATTAATGTTTAGAGTACAAATTGCATCACCACTGATTTCCCAATGCATGGGAAGGCAGATTGAGAGCCGCCCCAACGCAGAGACGAACTTTAGTAACTCTACAATCTAATTGCTATCAGCCAGAGAGAAATATTTGCTCTGCATTAGCCAAGTATCCTCAGATAAGGCACGACCAGAGGCTAACAGCAGAGCAAAGGAGAGAAGAAGAGGACCAATAGGAAGAGAGGAGCGGAGGTCAAGTGGGATAAAAAACAGATGTGTGCAGACGTAGACTAGAAAACCATCTGGTGGAGACAAACGTTTAGAGCACAATGTCAGCCAACGCCCACACATTCTGCTCTCTATATTAACTTCAGTCTCATGTCTTCATTCACACAACAGCAGCGTGAATACCATAGCAACAGTGCAATGTTGTTTTTGGTTCTGTGACTTAAAAATAACACTTTTAAAGGGAAATTAAGTTCTGCAGGTTTTACAGAACAAAGTAAATCTGAGAGGGTTGATTAAGCTGCCTTCAAATGGGGTCGTGTTTAGAGTCCATTTGAAAACCCCAACAAGTTTCTGAAAGCAACGAGATCACGAGTCGTGACGTGTTTGCTGAAGTTTTCAAAAATGGTGGAGGCCAATATAAGTTCATTTTCGGTGGTTGGTACGTTAATATACAGTTTTTCTTCGTAATTTTTATAATATGTCTGAGGAAAATGTTGATAATCCAAACGGGACCTGTTTTTCTCTATTGTTATGCCTTTTACATTTCCTGCATTATGTTACCCGCTCGCTAGCTTGCTAAATTGTAAGTCTCGATGGACACCAACAATAGCGTCCATGTTGCCGTTACCTAGCAGCGGTGTTCTCACGACTTAACCACTTGAACGCCAAGAATACCGTGTACATGACTTCCCATGTCGCAACCACGAGCTCACAAGTTCCATATGAAGGCAACAAATAACCATTTTAACAACAGGCAACAACAGCTGTCAGTGTGTCAGTGTGCAGACTTGACTATGACTTTCCCCCAAACTGCATGTGATTATCATAAAGTGGGCATGTCTGTAAAGGGGAGACTCGTGGGTACCCATAGAACCCATTTACATTCACATATCTGGAGGTCAGAGGTCAAGGGACCCCTTTGAACATGGCCATGACAGTTTTTCCTCGCCAAAATTTAGTGTAAGTTTGGAGCGTTAATTAGCCTCCTTCCCAACAAGGTACTATGACATGGTTGGTACCAATGGATTCCTTCGGTTTTATAGTTTCATATGATACCAGTAGTATCTACCTGAGAGGTTAAGGGTCAAGGAAACGCTTGTGTGCTTCCTCTATGGGCCCATGGATACGGAAGATCCGAGTAATTTATACCCGACAGACATTTTGGCTTCATGCGCTGCTGAGCAACTTCCATGGAGATGAACGGGGCCCCCGCCTCCAACGCTGTATCCAGTTCTCTTTACACACCCATGGGCAAAGTGCCACGGACCAGCAGGAAAAAACACATTGTCGTTTAAGCCAAAGACACTGAATCACAAACACCACCAAGCATGCGTAAACAGGAGCACTGACCAGGGCATACTGGGTGAATGTCCTGACTGCCACCGGGAGTCAACTATTTTAATGAAGACTTTAGTGATCTGAGTCTCAACTTGAGTTTACTCAGATCCCAACAGTGAGGTGGCTGTCAGGTCACAGGACAGAGACAGTACTGTAGAGATCACTGAAAGCAATTAGCGATGTTCTGGCTGCCTCAGGACCAGAGCCACAGGCCTTTCAGTGACTATAATCCATCTTTCTTATGATGGATGTGCTTAAGAATGTGGTCCTTCTCTCAAAACACTGTAAAAGAGGAGACCACAGAGAAATCACTGGTGTGAGGAACCAGAAGCACAGAGAGAAATAACAGCCCTCGCTGCTGCTGCGGCCCAACAGAAACTCTTCAGCTGCTGCAGTTCAAACAAACTATGGTGCACTCATGCACTTCCAAGTTAACTCCGGTGTGCTTCGGTCAAGTGGTCAGTCCCGTCAGCAAGAGATAAAACACTTTACTTCCAGCACACATAAAATATATGGCTATGTGGGGTCACATCTATGACATGGAGCCCTCGCTCCAAATGCAAGCTGACATCGTAATTTATAATGTCAAGTTAAAATGTGTCTTCTGCTTTGCAACCTGTAGTTCTGCTGGTTGTCAGGAGCCATGATTTCAACTTGAGATGACCCCTTTTTAAGGATTGGTGTCCAAGTAGGACCCAACAATTATCACCAAACGGTGCAGCTCCAGGGAGCGTTTCAGCGTCTTTTAGTTCTCAGACTCTGCTCACATCAACCCCATTTCCAGACGTAACTGGCAGTTTCTTTTGGGAAAAAGAAAAACACTCTTAACACTCCTCACACCACAGGACTATCTGTAAAGATAATCTTTAGAACAATCAAAAAATCGGGGCTTTGCAGACGATTGTCAGAGTTAGATTGATCTTGTCATGGCCTTTGATGGCCATGACAGTTTTTCCTCGCCAGAATTTAGCACAAGTTTGGAGCGTTATTTAACCTCCTTGACAAGTTAGTATGACATGGTTGGTACCGATAGATTCATCAGGTTTTATAGTTTACTATGATACCAGTATCGGACTTTTCTTCCGCCTTTCTTTCGGACATTTTCCGGACTATTTTTGGACATTTTTTGGACATCTTCTGGACATTTTCAGACTATTTTTCAGATCTTTTTACAGACTTTTATATGGGCATTTTTGGGACATTTTTTTTTAGGCAAAAACCCTCACACATTCACATATCTGGAGGTCAGAGGTCAAGGGACCCATTTGAAAATGGACATGACAGTTTTTCCTCGCCATCATAAAGAGCCAGATATTTCCCTCAGGAGTTGGTGGAGACCAAAATAGAACTACATTTGTCATCAACCTCCCTGCCCCATAGTGGCCCAAAAATCAATTGATGCACCTTTAAGAAGAACACTTTTTTGTTTGAAGCAGCCACCCATTACACCCTATAATTTAATCACCGCCTTCACAAAGAGGAGGATCGGTTTACAAATTTCTAATACATTTCTATAAACAGATATCTGCATATGAATGTGGAATCTGTAGGCAATGGGACAAGAATTTGGCATCGGAAGCGTTCTGGTTTCCGTTCGTAGTATTGACCAATCACGTTCGAGCGGGCTTTGGTTGAATGCAGGTAAACAGTCGGTGGACAGCAAAAGAGGCAGAACGCATTGGCTGAAATTAAATCTCGGAACCCATCGACTCATGACGATTTAGCTTTTCATTCGTTTTATAAAAATGTATCTGCATCTTCTCTCTCAACTCAAACTCCATTCTCACATCTCAACTGTAAACTGTAAACAATGACCAGCGCACGGAAGAGGACGTCTTGTCCGTATATCCGTTATCTGGGTATCCGCTGGCTACACCCAAAGTATTGGCCATGGCCCACAGAGGACTAAATCATCATCAGGACCGATGGGTTCTGAGATTTGAGGTTGTTGTTGTTGTTGCTGCGTAGCGATGTGCTTCTCTCTGACATGTTTGCAGCGAAGAATACAATATATGGATGATATTAAATAATGCATCTTGGAATCAGCAGCTGTGGGTCTCACCAGTTTGTAGTCTTTGTGCAGTTTGTTGTACTGGAACATGTTGCAGAGGACAGTTGAGGCCGCTCTGGCAGCTTTTAGACTCCCAGAGCTGAACAGAGACAAAGTGACAGACGGTTAGAAACCAGGAGGAAATGCCAAAGCAGCAGAGGGGGGGATAACCCAGTGATAAACACTCTAAAATGACCTGCAAATTAACAAAAGTTCATATGTTTGTGTGGCCGGTGGCCAGAGGGGAGAGCAGTAACAGCTCCAGAATATGTAAAGTCATTGACAGCAAACACAGGTCACAGCTTACAAACTGAAAGATTGTGCAACCTAAAAAATATTAACCAATTATAAAAGGTTTTCATGCAAAATAAAACCGTTTTCATAGATTTAACATTCATCATGAGTTAATAACTTGTACTCATCCTGCTCTCTGAAGCAGCAGCTCTGTTTTCTCACCGGACCACACTGATATTTAGTGAGTCCTACCTGTTATCATGGGACGTCTTGATGCCCAGCAGTTTCGGCAGACCGTTGAAGTATGAGATGTCACGGGCTGCCAAGGAGCTGCAGGTGACCAGGTGATTGAGGGCTCCGCAGATGTTGACCACCACCTCGCTGGATGGCGTTTTCTGAAGGCCGTCACTGGGCAGCTTGGACACCAGAATGTTCACCATGTTCTTAGCTGCGAGGAGAAGGAGCGAGGGGAGGTTGTCTTAAGGCTGACCCACACTAAATAATACCACAATACACCTTGATAATTGACAGTACAATTTGCTAAAAATGGATACAGCTCTGGCTTTATATCTGGACTTAATTTGATTTTAGTTGGTAAAGTATTCCAGAGTTTACAGCCCTTAATGGAGAAAGCCGATTGTCCAAATGCAGTTCTACGATGTGGTGTTTAACAGATGCTCCTAGTTACTCTTTTACTGTCTTGTCTTTGGATACATCTGGAAAAAGGCACTGGGGCTGGATTGTTAACACATTTTAAAACTAATTTGAGAAAACAAATTGAGTAAAGCTCTCAAAGCGAAGTAGATTTTGTCTATTGTTATTACCCACTACACACAGAGAGAGAGTTTCCAGCCCAAAGAGGACTGAAACCCGCTCCAGTAATCCTTGTTGGAGTCTTACCTATGTGGTCTTTGTTGGTGGAGTGTCTGGCCAGATTCCTGAGCAGGCCGGTCAGAGGTCTCAGCTCCATGTCGCTGTTGGTGTCTAACAGATCCAGCAGGATGGGCAGCATCCTCTCCTGCTCCGTCACCACACCACTCAGCACTGATGCCCACTGGCAGGGAGGGACAAACATCACATGAGTGTCTCTGTTGATTTTCTAGCAGAAGAATCAATTCCAAAGCAACCAAAATAAAATCAGACGGTTAATTTTGGACATGGTGACATCCTACCCGGGCCTCTCCTACAGTGATGTTTTTGCAGCGCTCCTACGGCAGCCTCGCGGCTGGTGGAGCTGCAGTCGCTGTTCTGCAGAACGAGCTTGTACAGCCCCACCACCTTAGGGTGCCACAGCCACTCAGCCCCTTCGGTTGTCGGGACACCTCAGACAGGACGGACAGCTGCTGGTTACGCTGTCGTGGAGGAGGTGAAACAGAGAGAAAATGTCCATTTTATTGTACAATAACATGCAGTACATTCTGTTGTAGCTACACAACCGAGAGTTTATTTTATTATATTTTACTCATATCGTTTTCTTCTTGTATCAGCTCTTATCAGCTGTAGCTCGCTATCTAATTAACCCTTTAAAAAATATGCTTCTGGTGTCCTTAGAGGGAAAAAGTGTCAAAAAAAACTGCTATAAAAATACTATATATTAATATTATTTTCCACTTTCACTGAGTTCAATTTTATAAACAACATCAGTCCTGATCATCACTAATAAATATTAATTAAGGATTTTAACCCTTTAAATACCAGGTTTCACAGCAGTCTAGTCAGGAGTTGTCAAGACATGCGTCTCTAAACTAAAACCAAACGAACAGACAGAGAGACAGATCACTATCCTCGGGTCCCCCAGCTAAAGCAAGATATAAATCCTCCCTGTTCAGACTCATGTAAACAGGCTAATGATCCGCTACTCTAAGCTAAAGTATATCACATCCTATAAACAGATCCTTTTCTAGGGTTGACTACGAGAACATACATGTCGTAGTGGGCCTGATGTTTCCTCTCCTTCAGCTTGCTATTGAAATGAGTAACGTGATCTGCAGGTTGTGTGTGTCATATTGGAAGCTGATCCTCCCCGTGGACCTGAGTCCACCTCTAGGGTTCCTATCTGCTGGGACACTTTATTATTATCCGGCTATTACCGAGAGAACCCTGACCTGCTGGAGGTCAACGGCTTGACCTAAAGCTCGACTTTCTGAGGCTCGATAAGTGAAATATCTTTAAAATCACTCGAACAAAAAATGACTCAAACACGTTAAAATGCATGAATAGTGTGGTCCGAAGATGATCTGTCTGCATCATTTATAGAAGACAGGCAGTTATATGACCCGGACCTGTAAACAATACAGGCAGCTCCCCAGCAGCAACATGAGTTGGTCCCCTGACATGTCAACAATGAGTATGTTATTGAGACGGTTGATGTTGTCTGTAAGACTCCAAAAGGGAATGAGATGGTATAAAATCAGTAGAAAACAGTAAAGCAGTCATAATGCATTTTCACTTAACCCCTTAACACTCTGACAGCCCGCCGGCAAGCCAGACCGCTATTCTGTCTTTCAGTTTTCAAGGTAGGAGAAGATACTGGTATCATATAAAACTAGAAAACCTAAGGAATCCATTGGTACCAACCATGTCGTACTAGCTTGTCGCGAAGGAGGATAAACGCTACAAGAACATGTCAGCAAACAGTTGTCTACTGACACATCTATCTTGCAGACACAGAGCAACATTAGCATAAGCTTGGAGTGGTGTGTCTGGTGGTGTAATAATCTTATGACGCGTGGTGACCTTTACCTCTGTGTTTTTCTTGTTATACAGAGTAAAGCAGCCGATGGCATCGCTCTCCCTGGAGGCGGAGGCTCTCGTCGGTCCCTCCAGACGGAGTCGGACTGACGGAGGAAGCTCCGTGTACAGCTGGTAGGACAGATTCCTCATCACACACAAAGAATTCTCGAAACCCTAAACATAAAGAGACAGAGAGAGGAGACAAATGAGAGGACAAGAGGAGGGAGAAAGTGGACAAATCAGTAATGAATAACTAAGTAATCTGAGTGGATGCTGAAACATGTAAACTGGTTGAATGAGCTGATAAGCTCATACTCTGATCATATGGGATCTGATTTGAATACCTGATGTCCTCTAATGTCTAACAGGTTACTGAGGCATAGAAACATCCTCCTGCTTCCACTACAGGTTAGTCAAACTTTAACCAACATAGCATTATGAGTTCTTTTTAAAGGGATACTTCGGGTGTTTTGAAGTGGAGTGGTATGAGGTAGTCAGTGTATTACCTACAGTAGATGACGGTCGGCATGCCCCCCGCTTGGAGAAAACAATAGGAGTACCAGCACGGGAGCATGCCCCTAGTTTGGAGAAGAATATTCTAAAAATATTTTTTAACTCCAAAAGGGAGACCCTGCAGAAAAGGTTTGGGAACCACTGCTCTAGGCCAAAGCCACCAGACTCCATTGACAAAAACAGTAATTTTACCTGGCAGAACACACAAGAGTTGCTGGTCTACCGCTGCATCGATCGGTTAGTTTGTTTTGTGCGTTATTGGATGGTTTTGGTTCGGATTCACCAAAGTCACACAATAACACAAACAAACTAACCGATCAAGGCAGCGGTAAACCAGCAACTCGTGTGTTCTGCCAGGTAAAGTTACTGTTTTTTTAAATGGAGTCTGGTGGCTTTGAAGGGAGCATAGATAAGAGCTTCAGTTCCCCGTCAGAAACATAGACTGTATGGCTGTCTGACGGAAACATAGACCAGTGAAACTATTCTTAATATCGTTTACACTTAAACTCTTCTAAATCTTATAAAAGTCTTCCCTTTTAAAACCGAGCACATCTAACCGTAGCATGTTCGTCAAAATCAGATGCAGGAGAGGGTCCATGCTGATGTCTAATGGAAGCAGCGCGTTTATCATCAATCATCTACCAGTTAGTTAAGGTTTATCCACGTGTCTGCAAAGTCATTTTGGTCTGTTGCCTGTTTGACAGAGCTCCTAACCCAAGTCAGCGCTTGGTGAAACGTGTCAAACCACAAAGAGTGGAGAAGAATGTAAGTAGAACAGTCCGCGGCTGGTCATGCAGCTCCCTGTTGCTCATAATGAGCCGCTGTGAAGGACTGGAGAGATAAAGGTCTGATTTGGGTAACAGGCTAACATTCCTTAGTGATTCAGTGTAGCTGCCAGGTGAAGTAACACCAGCGAACAGTGCAACCTGCTTCTAACTGAAGTGCTCATACTGATGGTCTGAAGGGTTTGTCAGTGTGGTGTGGTGTAGCTGTGATGATCACAGTCAAATCAGACATCATTATTTACAGTGTATTAAAATGCCACAGCTTATTACAGTGCAGGTCAGAGGTACCTTGTCATCAGCCCTGTCCCTCTTGTTGAATGTAAGACACCAGAGAGTCCACCAGGCCTCGCATGTCTCTCATCCTCTGTCTCGTCCTCTCGTTCACTGAGCTCAAGTTCCTGTTCCACACAAACACACACACACACAAGGCAGAGACACTTAAAACCCCAGGCCAGGCTATCAGAGCGTAACGCGAGTAAAGCTGCATCTTTAGCTCAAACTTTATGAATCTCTCTTTAAGACCCTTCAGTAGCACCTTCACCACTTTGTGATAAAATAAGGTATTTTTTGGAGCACTTACATGTAATTCTACCTCTGTCAAGAAAACCCAGAGACTCAGACAGTTACAAGGTGTAAGCTGCATGCATCACCGTGGCAACAGATATCGTCGTGCATGTTTTGTGTTTGCCCGAGGCTTATTGAAAGAGGCTGGGACACGGGGTCCTGTTGGTCTTGAGCTCTGGGGTATATGACACATGCGCTGCGTACTGGAGCTGCCGTCGTGCGTTGCTGTTGGCTCAAATTCGGCGAGTTGCAGATCAGATTTTACCACACATGTGTTGTACCCCAATGATATGACGTGATGATGACATCTCTTCTTTCCACCGTCCTTGGTTTTGCCATGCCGTCGGACTGTTTGTTTTTCCGGTGCCATCCAGAAGGTGTGTCTGTCTGCCTGATTCCATCTGAATGCAGCGTTAACCGCTGGCAGGTTAGGGTTAATGGGTTTAGGGTTAAATGATGATCAAGAATGATGGTAAAATGTTTTTACAGTCATCAAATTGCTTCAGTATGTTTTCCAGAGTCACAGAGTAAAAGCATTGGAGCATTTGACTGCATTTTGATGACTATAAAACCTTTTACCATCATTTAAAACACTGACTATGTTTACAGACAGCTGTGCAGACTCAGATTAACCACTGGTGGACTTGTTGGATGTGCGAACACAGCCTCCCTCTTTCATTCCTTCAAACACCTTCTAGACAAGGTCAGCATATCCCAAAGACCTGTTGATATCCAAGTCTTTCATAATGTTTAAAAGTACGTGTGTTTCTCCATCTGACCAGAAATGTGGGCTTTTCTTTTGGGCAATGCATCTCTGCAAACTGTCGGCTGGGGGGTTTGTGTGCAACGCACAGAGCTGGCCATAAACAAGAGAGGCTGTGTGTCGCTAACTGCTGTAAAAAAACAACAACTTTGATGCATACTACGAATGTACTGTATACATGTCCAGAGAATGTTCAGTGTGTCCCGCACCGTCGGCTCTACAGTAGTCTGCCCGTGTTGGAGTTGTTTTGGCCGATTCAGCATGTTGAATCGTTTGAAAGAAGTGAGGAAAGCGAGCCAACGAGTAAGTCAAGAGAAAAACACAGAAGGATCTTTTAATTTTTCTTTATCTCATCTGATCATTCCAACACACGGATATTTTCACAACAACATGCCATCTGGGATGAGGCTAAGTGGTGAGTGAGAGTGGTGTGAAAATGGTCGGCAAACGGCGCTTTGTTTCATGTACGTATCATAACAACAGCTTGTATGTTCGCCGACCTCGGTCTTCTGGTTTCCCTTTTTGAATGATAAATACAGACTACCGCGACCTGCTGGTGTGGAGAGTTATTTCTTCTCAACTGGCGGCCTTCATCGCCGCAAGTTCTTTGACGTCAGGTTGGTGTGTCTGGGCCTTAGCTTTTAAATCCATGCTAGCAGTAGGTCTCTAGATGTGGCAATGCCAGTTGGTCAACCAGTCAGTTGGTCCACCACTTTGGTCCAGACTGAAATATCTCAACAAATACTGGATGGATTTCCATTTAATATTGTACCGGCATTAGTATCCCAAGAGGATGAATCCTAATAACTTTGCTGATCCTCTGACTTTACCTGTTGTGCCACCAGCAGGTTGTTGTTTTTGGTTCACAGTGAAATCTCTCCACAACTATTGGATGGATCGCCATGAAATTTGGTACAGATGTTCACGTCCCCCTCAGGATGAACTGTAATAACTTTAGAGATCCTCTGACTTTTCATCTAGTGCCATCATCCCATCAAAACTTTGATTTCTCCAATACCGGGTTGATGACAAATAACTGCAAAACATGACTTTCCCATCAGCCTCAGCTCTTCTTTGTGTATAGAGCTAACTAGCAAATGGGACAGATTCAAACTTTGTGTTGCATCTAAACCAGTGTTATGGGTTGAGCAGGCTGCTCTGTGGAGTCACCTGAGGCAGCCGCTGGTGTTGTAGAAGATGTCTCTCTCAGAGGGGCTCAGTGGGACGCTGCTGCACAGAGGAACCAGGACTTTCTCCGTCAGCTCTGACAAAGCTTCTTTGGACAGCTTCTCCTTCAGGTTGTCTCTGGAGGACAGATTCCACAGGACACCTACAAGACACAAGCAAACAGGTCTTTATTCTGTTGTCGCACTAACTGAGTATTTCACACCAGATGTTTTGGCTTCACTTTTAGGGGAGCTGTCATGTTGTCCATCTTTATATACGGTCTGTGGTTCAAACCAGTCTGAAAGCAAAGACCATCACTACCTGTGATGGTCTTTCGAAGCTCCTCGTCAGGTTCGCTCAGGATGCTGACGAGATGCATCACTCCACCGGCGTTGATGAGCGCACCTTGTTGTCAGCATTCTCGTAGATGAGGTTCCGCGTGGCGCCGGTGCGTAACGCTGCACTTCCTGGGTGTCACTGGAGAAAAGCTGAACTAGAGCTGGAAACGCCATGCAGAGCACGGACCTGCGAGAGAGAGAGAGAGAGGATCAGGATCACCATAAATACACATGCTGGTGACGGACACGTGGCAGACTAGGGATGCACCAATACGGGCCGATGATGACTCAAATAGCTTGGATCGGATATCGGTAACAATGAGGCCGATCTATTCAATTCCATTCTATGTTTATATACTATATACGTTAAATTACTGGAATTTTTGTATTTAGTTAAAAAAAAAATTGTTTAGTATTTAATTCAGCTTTTACCAATTTGTTGCTGCATTAAAAAGTTTACACTTGAATTGTAATTCCTGTTCATTTTGAAGAGTTTTTTACCAAGTTGCTGATGTACAATTTATTATTTTAATAATAAATAAAAGTCGGATCGGTGCATCCCTATGGCAGACTAAATGAAAAAAAACAATGGACAATAAATATAAGAGAAATATGACCAGACACGACAAAGTGCAAAGCGCATACCTGGTTTTTGGCATCGTTGCTATGGTAACACTGGTGTTGTATGTATGCAGCTCCCAGAACTTGCAAGCCAGCGTCTGACTCAGATAGATATCTGACGGCTGTAGCCATGTCCAGACCCTGCAGACTACACACACACACACACACACACACACACACACACACACACACACACACACACACACACACACACACACACACACACACACACACACACACACACACTTAGCTGTATAATAACAGTGCTATGACAAGCAGTGTACGGTGAGACTGCGATGGACATTACGCCAACAACAAATGATCATTTCCATCAATGATTAATCTGTTGATTATTTTATCAATTAATCATTTTGTCCATAAAAAAAAAAAGAAAAATAGAAAAATATGTGTCTGAAAATGTCTGTCACACTTTGAGTTGCACAGTAATAATGACGTCACACTACTTCCGCCTTTCGCCACTTCAGTCTTCAGGCGTTTACACACCGGGGGCATGACAGATAAACAACACGAAAATGCGAATTACTCGCCTGCAAATATTATACGTCTTGGGCTTTTTAATGTGAAAGGTAAGAAAAGAAGGAGTGGATCTGGTCTATGATCTGTGATCTGGCTTATTTTCTCTTTATATGTCTCTTCATATATCTGACAGAGCTACAAATGACCCAAGCCAGAGGTGGCCCAGATGTTTTATTCAGGTAAATGAATGAATAATATGTTCTCACCTCTTCCAGTGGGTCCGTTGCTGGGTATGGATGCTCCATCCAAGATATCCACTCCTTTCCCGACACTCCTCACGCTGCGGGTGGAGGCGGCCCGTTGGAGGGGCAATTGGTACTGCCCCGTCCCACAACATGGTTAGCCCTGGACACATGCTGCTGCCACTGCGTCCCCCAGCCGTCCCCGGCCATGGGCACCCCCCTGCCGGTCCCCACCCAGCCCTCCTGACCGAAGGTGGAGCTCTGCTGCTGCTGCTGCCCCATGCTGCTGGTAGTACTGCTGTCGGTTGTGATCCGGCTGATGGTGCGGTGAGACGGGCCTTGTAGGTGTACTGAACACGGCAGCGCCTCCTCCTGCCAGTGGCCTCTGCTGTCCTGGGCCAGAGTCCCGCTGAGGGCTGCGCCGTAGGGTGCCGGGGGGAGGCACAGCGACCGCCGGGTAGGAGATGTTCTCCGGAGGAACCGACACAGCGAGAGCCTCCTGGTCTGCTTGGCACAGCGACTTGGAGCGTCTGCTTCTGCTGTGTGACTGCTGGGAGGAACTGGGACGCTGCACTGGACCGTGCTGGTTGCTTTACGGCTCACCTTGGAGCTGGTTTCCACAAGCGGAGCGAGAGGAGAAACCAGAGGAGCGAAGGGGGCGCTGTGGGCATCTGCAGGGTGGGTGGTGTGGGGAGAAATGAAAGGTTAGCAGACACACTGCAGCGGGGGAAGATAAATACCCCTTTTATTCGGAATTTCTGAGATGAAAAGGCACATTTTCATTTAACTTCCTCAGTACTGAAAAAAGTAAGAAGCTGTAGTATCTTCTTTTCTGAACAGTTTTACAAGAAACAGTGCTTGAGGCTCGTGATCAGGATGGCAAAAAGGAGGTGTAAGAGGTTTCGATAACATTTCATTTTACAGGTCCGCAAATTTCATGGTAATTAGGTGATAATTGGCAAGTAACCTTTTTGAAATTCCTTTGGAATTACTGCCAAATTACTCCAATATTTACTTAAAAATTTATCGAAAATTACTTGTGTTTGGCTGTCCTTGACTTGGGACTTGACCTCTGGACTATTAGTATTATTATTTTACATATATTATAAACATTATTTAATAATTATATTCCGCTATTTCCCAATAAGCAGTAATAAATAGCTGGTAATTTTTTTTTTAATACAATTCCAGGAAAAAAATACAAAGTTAATTGATATGCTTTATTTCCATGTCTGCTTATAAATAGATAATAATTTGCGAATAACTTATTTTTCCACCTCTGATGAAGAGCAGCGCACAGCCGCTTCTCAAGCCTAAGGGCCCTATTTTAACCATTATGTGCTATTTTAGAATATAATCATTAAATCATGTTTATAATAAAGTAATTTTTGATACATTTTGAGGTAAATATTTGGCAGTGATTCCAAAGAAATTTCAAATAGTTTACTTGCTAATTATCTAATTAATTTTACTCATCTACTCTGGCTCTTTATGCTTTGTAACGTTACTACTCCACTGCTCGTTTTAGTCGTTACTGCAAAACCTCACCTCAGTGAGCGACTGGCCGTAAATCCATTTAGTCTATAGTACGGAAGTTAGCCCGCTACAACAGTCGCAGCGGTCACCATCCTGCTACGTTGATTTGAATGTCCGTTCTACTCCTACACTATTTCTGTGGGTCAACAGTTCTTCCTTCTACTCCTTCATTAAAGCCGGCTACTGTAAGCTGCAGGAAGTTCACCGCTGCCTCTGCATTGTTAGACTGGCCAGTTAAAAGCAACAGACTCGCGTCCTGTTTATATTTTTCCTCTGTCTTTACATTGTTCGGAATTTGCTCAGCAGTGTTAGACCATTAGACCCGAGAGGAAACAGTATTATTCACACATAATACTGGCGTCATTGCTTTCCAGTTTGTGTGTGTGAAGACTGCCTTTTCTTTTAGAGATTGTTTTATATCGCTACTGTTATAAATCTATTACAACTTTGGTCATATTTTCATAGTTCTGGCTGGGTTTTGACATCTTGGAACGCACTGAAACGCACTGGTTGTAAACAAGCCATCAGTCTATCCAGAGTATCTAAACCACTTTACTTGGAGGTAAAACTGACAGTGAGTATGCCAGGAATGTTGCTGATAATCCCTCATTGCACAGGAAACCTGCAGGAAACCTGCACTCACCATATGTATGTTAGGTCAAAGAATTAATGTTTACAACAGATGGTTAGTAATTTTACCATTTGTTTTTATTTTCTCCTCCCAACTCAACTCATAGCCACCACGACACTAGGACACTGAGGTCATGTCAGATTAGTCTGACTCACAGGATGTAGACTGTGCGTACAAGACTGCCATTGCTGGACTTTTTCAGATGGAATCCCCCCCTCCTGTTACCGTTTTAGAAAGCTCACTGCATCCTGGACTTAGCGCCGCCCAAGAAGATTGTGAATACGGAGAACTAGGGAGGGGGAAAAAAAGTGATTTTTTTTACAATTTTGAAATTGATTTTTTAATGCCAGAATCGATATACTATATGAGCTACATTTGAGTCTATGCGGAGGTAGAAGGAAGTTACCGCTTTTATTGTTGTAGTCTGAGTGACGTGACGTCATATCCGGTCCAACTCCGTCAACCAAAACAAACCAGCCAGCCGCCACGAGCCGAAACGAAAAAAATGAAAAACAGTGAAGGGTCCACATGGATACGACCTGCACCCTCACATGTTAAATCCAGCGTGGTAAACACTACACATCCAGCAAAGTAAGGAAACACTTTGGGTTTCACACATTGACAGGAAAAGTGGAGCTAGACATCACAGCTAAAGCTGCAGGCTAACTCTGTCATGGACAGGAAACGTTATCTTATTGCGGTAACGTGCGGTCAGGCCAGCCGTCACTCTCATCCGTGGTCAAAACAGCCGACGCTGACAAACTATTTATTCATAAATTAATATTTAATTGTAAATTCTTTTCATAATTCTTCTTTTTATTTTATTTCCCATTAAAATGTCAAATAATGAAATACTTTGTAACTTTGACCATTTATTCCTAGATTAATAAATTACATTTATTAATGCCTATTTTTATGTACAATTAGTTATTAATCAATTAAATGCTTATTACTATTTACGTAACTCTTGTGGTCCTCCATATATTCAGACAGACAGGATGAGAAAAATGTTTTTTTTAACATTAAAGCATGTAAACATGTTGTAGTAGAAACCCAAAATGCAAGTATTAACCTGAAAATGAGCCTTTAAGCTGTTGTGTTTGACCTAAGCTACACTAAACGTATCCCCAAAGCGACAGTACTTCAGCACTGATCTGTACCGGACGGCTCTTTGAAACGTTTTCTTGCATGTATCAGAGTATAATGCAGTACAGGCAGGCGGTACTCACAGCCATGACGCGACTGGGTGTGGTTATCATGGATCTGGAACTGAAACCATGGGTGTGGAAAAGCTCTTTGCCTCAGGAAAGCTGAAGTCTAAACAAAGAGAAGAAAGATAAAAAAATATATATATTAGTGTTCTTGATAATTATGCCACTGTGTCAAAACAGATTTAATATTCATATTCAGAATGCCACCTCGTTGGTGAAAGATGTTGAAGCTTGAACACAACGGGGGATTTAACAGACAGGGACAAAACATATATGCATACATAGGTATATATATAAATACATATTTCCATACATGCATACAGTGAAAATTACATTAACAAGACTTTAAACAGACAGATACAGTAGGGAATAGAACTGTTGTTCATGTGTAAGCGTGGTGCATTTGTGTGTGTGTGTAAAAGAGGAGATCGGTATTTAGGTTGTTGGTGTGAGTATGAGCACGGCTATGTGAGTGAGTGAGTGTGTGTGTGTGTGTGTGTTTTGTAGCGGATACAGATGTGTCTGCAGAACAAAACAAAAGGTGACATTTTAAGGGAAGGTATTCTTTAAGACACGCCAGTTTATCTATAAAACATCTGTTCTGGCGTTGAATCACTGATGCCCCTTTTCCAGCAGCGGGAACCATTGTAATCAAGATGTGTCATCAACGGAGGGCGTTGCCCAACGGGCACAACGGGAGTAAACAGTAGTAGCAAGATGGCAGATTGCACTGATTACCTCTGTTATTGCAGATGTTTGTTTTTATCCAAAAAAACAAGCACAGACCAACTATTAATGATGAGAAGACATAGAATACTATCACGCGCAAGACTCCATCCTCTATTTCCAAGATGTAGAATATGACATGCCCACTGATGTCGGCACGTTTAGCATTTCAAATCAAAGAAGTCCTGCTATTTTTGCCTTTTAGGTTCCAGCTAGGAACCACCTTTCGGGTGCAGAACCAATTTATTTTTGGTCGAAATGCTCCGAACGGTTCGAAATTAGCGAACCGGAACAGAACTTGTTCCACGTTGGTGGAAAAAGGTGTCAACCCTGTCTATAACAGATTACAGTTGTAGTTTTAAACAGTTTTTAAACTGCTTTAAACACGTGGTTAATGTTGTAAATTAAAAACAAAAATGGAACAAAACTATGTGGTTAAATCTAGTAAAAAAATCAAACATAATGGTTTGGCTTAAAATGATACACGTGTCAATTTCCACTCCAGTCTCTTCAAATAAACTTCCATCTTCACAGGAAAATATTTGGTTAGGTTTAGGCAACAAAACTACTTAGTTAGGTTCAAGAAAAGATCAACTTGGTTAGGTTTAGGAAAAGATTGTGGTTTGGGTTAAAACTAACACCAAAACGTACGCCTAGATGAAAGGCTGGTGTGGGCGGTACTGAGTTCCCCAGACTTTAGTTGTTCAGTCAGAAGACTGAAAAACAGTTCCCAATTCTACATAATAATATAAATAAAATGCCTTCTTAATAATAATAATGAACAAATGCCTCTTCAATAATGAACAATGCCTCTATATTAACAAACAATTAAGGAAACTGAAATATTGTTTGTGTTTTTCCTTTACCCTCCTTTAAAAGTTTTCCCAAATAAAATACACTAAAAAGAAATGGGTATAAAGGGTTTCATTGAAAATCAACAAATGAATAGAATACAAAAATACAGCCTGCAGGCGTTAGGCTATTGTAAGGCAAGCCAGATCGTTGCACAAAATAGTACCTAAACGTCCCAGTGCAGGTAACCCAATTGGTTGGCACTTAACTTGTTTCCCCAACTAGGAGAGTCAACACTCTCAACAAACAAAACAACAAAGATCACAGAATCCCAAAAGAGACCAGAGTTTCTGGTAAAGCTGATAACAACATGTTGCATTGAGTGAAGGAGAGATCAGAATGACACTGGGTGTGCAGTTTCCCTCCTCTTTTAAGCCCTAACGAAAGGGCGTCGTTACACCCTGATTGGCCAAGAGGGGAATGCACCAAGCTGCTCTCAACTATCATTTAAGAGCCAGTCCCCACACCCTGCGCAACAGGTGAACTGAATACCCTCTAATCACTCAGCAACTCAACCAAAAAAACACCAGGGAAAAGGAAGCAAGCACCAGAGAATTGGCAGCTGCCACACTGGTGTTTTTTGAGCCACCCGTCCACCCCGACCTCCTCTTCATACTTCGTGGTTCACACTTGGATTACATATATGATGATTTCCTGGGATATATGAATGACAGTGGATTACTTATCATATGTATAGCTACAAACGGGTATGAGAAAAGGCTGATTTGTGAAACGCCAAAAAAACAAATGTAATCCGCAACCAAAATACGTTTCCCTCGAAATAACTAAATACAGTAATTCAGAATGCAATTTGTATGGGAACGTAGTTTTTAGGACACAGGGCTGGATAGTTTGATCAGAGCCCGTCTCCAACCTATTGAGTCAAGGACTCAAGATTTCTGAGAGGCAGACGGGCTTGCTGAGGTTAGTCTGCAAGATGCGAGACTGGCCCACGGAAACGAATAAAGGCCATACAGTACATTAGCATGCTAACATTAGCACTAAACAGAAACCACCAAACCATGTAAACAGGAAATTAATTTTTACAGATCCGCAAATTTCATGGTAATTAAGTGATAATTAGCAAGTAACCTATTTGATATTTCTTTGGAATTACTGCCAAATTACCCCAATATTTACCTCAGAATTTATCGCAATTACTTTCCATATTAAAGTCTTTGTAAATACACAGCGATCGGCAGAACTACTGTAAAACAGATGGATTCCCTTTCACCTCACAGATGGGAATAATGTAGACACAGACATGAAGGGACTTTATATATAGATTGCACACTGTAACCACATGTATGAACACTCTCAGACTCCAGAGCACATTACATACTGTAAAACAAACACAGCGAGTTGAGCACAGAGAGAGGAAAGGGGGAGCGTTGCCTGAGGTAAACGGCTTAGAGAAGAACAACACAAGCCAATCCCAGTCCAGCAGGGCGGAAGGAAGGAGGGGAGGAGATGCTGCTGCTGGGAGGGACCTGGCCTGCATGCCTGAAA
Source organism: Sebastes umbrosus (assembly GCF_015220745.1). NCBI lineage: Eukaryota > Metazoa > Chordata > Actinopteri > Perciformes > Sebastidae > Sebastes > Sebastes umbrosus. The sequence continues at coordinate 4,514,333 of NC_051270.1, forward strand.
CATAAGCATCACCAGGTCAGGGGTCATATGCTCAAACACGACCACCACCACAATAAGGAGAGCACACACAGCATCTGGACCTCTTATTACAAAGTAACAGAACCACAAGAGATGGCAAAAGCCTTTACATATAAAGCCTCTTAATAACTGTAATGATCCAGATTTTTTCGCACCATTTTATCAGCATCAACATTTAAAGGAATGCTCCACTGTTTTTAAACCTTATCTCCATCTCATTCATCAGTTTGAGTAATTATTAATACATGGTTTAAAAGTCCGTCCATGCCGTCTCTGTTGCTGAAACAAGGTCGTGCAACATTACTTTAGTAAAAGTCTAATAATTGTACAATGAAACTTTCCTTGCTGAAAAAATCCAAAATCCAAAAAAAAAGATAAATTGTGTAAGAAAAATAGGATTTCATTGGTAAAAATCATTGCCTATATCGTGGTCGGACAACAACACGTCATACAAACTCGTGCTGATGAAGCATAACACGAGCGTTACACTGTGTATGTTTCTGAACTAGCTATCTCTGTTGGCCGTGATCCAGGAGAGTAGGAGAGTCTCCAGTAGTGGCGGATCTGTTAGAACTCCCTTTTTCCTTGATCCCACGGCCTAGAAAATACCCAGACTGCTCTATCAGGGGTGTCTGGTGCCATCTCCATTCTACCCATAGATATCTCCTTTAACTTAAGAGGTTTGAGGTCTCGCCTAATTTTTTCCCACGTGCCGCGTGGTTCACAGCAAAAATAGACTGTGGAAGTACCTTTGGACAGTATATTGACATCATACCAGCTACATTACTATGTCTATATCTGTAGAATATGTCACAGACATGGACAAAAATGAATATTCATTTTAACTGTGTTTCCCTTTCAAAATAAAAGCCCACTAGCAGAATTAACAGAATTCCTTCATTTGTTAACACAAGGCTTTTATTCTGAAATATTTGCTGGACAGTGTTGTGGAAAATGCAAGTGACAAGCAAACTATAAGGCAATCTTTAGAAAGAAATGGCTGGCAGTAGCAGGGCAGTCGCTGCAGAAAACGCTGCCAGTGTGGACACCACACACGTGAGCGATTGCAGCAGTTCAGCGAGGTAGTCGTCACGCGTTGCTCATCGACTGATCGACTTCACTTTTTTGTTTATTTGTGAACAAATATAATTAATGAAACATTATTTAAAAGTTTCCTGAATCTGCTCTTTTGATTTATAGAATATGATTTTACAGGGCAAACATTTACAGAAGAATTGAACTTCAGAGGAAGGCTGTGATAAATAATGAAAACATTATTCAACTATAGTAAGTTATGTTTTTAAGCTTGTTGGGAGTTATCTATAGTAATAATAATGGTCCAAAATTATGTAAAATTGCATAGTTTTAAGTTCACTAAGTACTATAGGCTATAAATAACACAGAAAATCACTTTAAGTATAACACAGGGGGGTAAATATACAAACACACCCCCTTAACCCTATAATGTCCCAGTTGGAATATTATTGGAGTATAATAGGCATACTATAGAAGATGCATAGCCCAAGTATAATATAGCAATAAAACCTTAGCTGATTATGACTGACACAGTATAACATGCTTTAAGAAATAATGAATAAATAGGAATAAGTAGCAAGAGATAGCTGATACCGGCCGATACACATGCCAACATGAGAATAAGAGGAGTACTGGCACTTCAAGCACTGGTTCCATAGTTACTGTGCGTGAACAAAAACAAACTCACATTGCCACGAGAAACCCAGAATATGGGAGTATTACTATTCTGAAGTTTAAATATGTTTTTAATTCACTCCTCCCTCAAACTTTTATGACTGTGATTAAGCCCAGATGAGACTATTTTCTCTTTTGGCTTCTGCAAACATGAAGTCCCTTGGTGATTTATGTATTTATTGCGTTTATGGAATGTGTGCAGCTCCTCTCATTCAGCCATTATTGGGTCACACTACCCAGCGAAGTCTTTCTCAACCCTGTGTTTACTCAATCCAGCTTTGTCGCAATCTCGTTTTCTACTACAGCTCCAGTTCTTGTCCCATGATATCCAAAGGAAACAGCCTGTTCTCCAACACTCTAACTCTCTAACTTCAGTAAACAATAACCGAATATTTATATTATGTATCATATCCAACACTGTGCAAAAGTGTGAGATGAAAAGAAACAACACATTGAGAATCTTTGGAGTTAAATGTCTAAACGTTTTGCACTAAAAGAAGGTCATATGATCAGAGTAGACATGCAACAGGGAACTTTTGTGGCCACACTAGCTTCTGGCTGTAGTTTTATAATTAGCGTACAGACATGGGAGCGGTATAGACCCCAGCGGCAACCGGAATGAGTTTTGAAGTGGGGGCGGGGGGCAGTTTTGGATGACATAATACAGTGTTTCCCACGGGACTTTGAGAGACTGTGGTGTGGTGTTCCCCCAGAAGAAAATTTTGAACATTTTAAAGTTAAATACATCAATCTGGAGCACTTTGAGTAACAAAATTATGAGGCTAGATCTCTGAAGAACTTGAATGCTGATGGCAAAAAGTCACACATCATAAGCATGGTAAACGAGACGGGGCGCCGGCATCGCCGCAGACCCGTCGCACTGAGTGAGGACAGTCTGCCCCGGTTTGACACTTGCGCCGGGAATCCCGTCCCTCACCACAGGGAGAGAGGGCGCACTGCGCAGCGAGAACACAACGACCCCGGGCAGCGGCGAGGTCTGGGGCGAGGGGCGGTGTAAAACTCAAGGTCGGGCCTTTCCAAGCAGACCTCGGTCGTGGTGCACACCGGACGATGCGCCTGCCGAGGGCCAGATCCACCAGTTGAGAAGTGTAAAAATATTTTGGGTTCATTATGAAACTGTAGCGCGCTGGATGTCAGACCACTTTGATATCATTTGAATTAGGCTACACAATGGCTGATTATGATTGGATAAAAGATCCACACTCTGCTACTCGCTTAAAATGTTTTCAGAAGTTGATTTTGGTGGATTTTTTTTAGACAGAATGACGGAAGGTTTACGAGCAGGCTGTCATGTTGTTTCCTGTTTGAAACAGCGAGCTGAAAAAACAGGGACCAATCAGGTGGATTCAACGAGCGGGAACGTCAACGCTTGAACGGACAGTTGAGTGGAGCAGCAGGTCCTCGTAGTGTCCTCGTCGGACCTGGTGGACATGTACCGCTGGATTTAACATTATAGACATTACCACTGATTATTTGTATGAAAATTAAGCCACAAATTCACAGACTGACCGTACACAGTCCAGACATATACTCGGTTTGAGTCAGTTGTTTTCACAACCTTGGTAGTTTTTTATTACCTCAGGTTGTGAAATAGAATCTCCTGAGATGTTTTCCACTATCACTTGGACGTGATTAAGAAAAATCAAGGTTAAAAGACAAGGCTCTTAGTTTCTGAAAGTTTATCCGGCATGCTTTATTTCAGGTCTCAGGACAATAAAAATCTACAGATCTAGAGCCAGAAATGTTTTAACTGAGGGAAAACTTTAGATCTTAGTATATCCAATTTTCTCTGATGTCGAGCCCTGTAGTTTTATGGCCCAGTGAAGATGTGAGACAATGACAGCAGGCCTGACCCCGTGGCTGAAGTACAGACCAGTCTAAAATAGGCTCTGATAACACGCTGTGAAAAGGAGATTGGAAAGGAATGTTCCACACACAAGGTGGTCGATGAGCTTAAGGAGGGGCGTTGACCCAGAACATCAGCTAACTTGCATTTCTCTTTCAACATTTTTATTACAAGTTAAAGCCTGGAGTTGACGAGCATCTCTTGTGACTGCGCTCGTTTCCGTCTGCATTATTTTGTTCCGCTGGCCCTCTCCATCTGTTTCCTTTGTTTTCATTTTTACTGAGGCTGGACTGCATCCAGACTATGTTGAATTCAGACCACAATGTGTGAACTTCACCCGATTTCGCCAAACCTCTTCGGCTCATTCAGTTCCATTCAACTTCCAAATGTCACACAAAACAAATTCCAAACTTAGGTCACACCAGGTGATGCACTGACTTACATCTCCTGAAAGAAATGTACTTATTTAGGTTATATGAAAGTAAGAGCTAATTCATCATACACTTAAAGGGACTGTTTGTAAGAATCAGAAATTGCTTGTTAACAGCGACAACCTGTTGCCGTTAAGTCAACGAAAGTCAGCATCATGTTTCTCGCTCTTGTGCTCGCTCTACGTAGACGTGAACGAGCATGGCTCAAAACAGTGAGGAGACACACGTCAGCTAAAACCACAATATCACTCTATATTTCACCTGCTTGGCAGTAATGTTAGCTGACCAGACGAAGGTCTCTCCATGAATCAAGGCTGATCCTAGTGTTGGCTTTTCCTGCTTCAGCCTCCCGACTGCGGCCGGAGGGAACAGGGAAGACACCGGAGTTTTGGTCGGAGACGATAACGTTTCTCGCTGCGGAGCATCGTCACTTCACAAGACACGGGAAACCTCTGTTGGTCTGGAGGAGCTGCAGCAGTTATTTCTGCACAAACGTCCACTGTACATTCACTAGATATTCTCAGAGCTACTAACTCTTCTGCAGTGTGCAGTGTGCGCGCATGCACATAAGAGGTGGAGCGAAAGAGCGAGAACGAGTGCGGTGTGTGTCTGAAGGCAAGCAGGCAGAGGAGCAGAGGAGCAGAGTACAGCAGAGACTCCGGTCCTGGAGACCAAAGCTACGGTTTCCCCCGCGTCCTCCGACTGCGGCCAACACTGTTTAAGAGACGGGCTTCACTAGATAGAACTTTGCGGTTTTGGTGCTTCCGTGTAGTTTGTGTGGAGTCTGAGTCTGAACAGCGTAGCCACACGTGAGTGCGCATGGGACACCGACCCGCAATGATTTATACGTGTAAGAAGTTACAAACAGTCCCTTTAATTAAGTCCATATTCTAGTTAACTCCATGTGGGAAACTATAAATAGTGAATCATATAAAATTGTGTAATTTTCTGGTTTTGCATAGGTGCAAAGGAGTTGTTGCCCCACACATTTTTTTCTATCTAAAACTGTGTATGTCTTATGGGAATTTCTACAGATATGGGATCTGTGTGTGGCTTGGAGATTTAGTCATTTTACTAGTGAAAGACGATCTCACACAAGCGTTACATGCAGCTTTCAAACAACATCCCGACTCCCTGCTGGGTCAAACTGAGGTGGGTTGTGTTATCGGGACAGGAGAAGGAGTAGCAGTGAGGAGGAGGGATTTTCTCCTTTCTCTTCCACTAATGCGAGGTCACGACCTGCGATGAGACAGATGTGGATCATCTCAACTTCCCAGGATGACTGGCCACTATTATAAACCTGCACATGCCCAGACACAGACAATGAGGTGGATCTCTGTGTGCTTCACTTGTGCATCGTATTTCATTCTTGTGAAGAGTTCTAACTCAAAACCATCCAGACGGGAAACTGTGATGTCATAATTAAACTTTCCATAGAGAGGTGAAAAAAACAGGAAATGACCAGGATGTAACCCACGCATAGTGTGGTCCTCATGGTGCACAAACACCAATCTGTGTAGCAGGCGAACTATACACCAGAATAAACCACTATTTTCTTCTTATAATAGTTTGAATTAATGGCTTTTTAAATCAATCAATAAACTGAGTGGCTAAAGTCCCAGCCTGTTCACAGGAAAAGGAGTATAAATGCCACGATAATACGCAAGGCGTGTAGTGTACAATGAGTACGCCTTTCTTGATTTCCGTGTGTCATTTCATAATTCCTATCCTGACTGCAACGTAAACGCATCCATGTATAAATGCTACAGTAAGAGTTTTGTGACGTAGTATTAAAAGCGAGAAAGATCACTTATGGTGTGTTGGTAGGGAGGTGGATGGGCCCAAAAAACACCAGACTTTTGACCAGGAGATCCGTGTTGTTGACCGGTGTTTTGTTTTGTAAGTTACGTTAGTTACGTTAGTGCGGTTGTCACGCTTTTTTGTTAACGTTTGTGACATGTTTTCCGTAGTTGTATCCGTACTTAGTTGACTTACTTAAGCCCAACCATGATGTTTTCCCTTACCCTATGTAAGTGGTTTTCTTTCCTAAATTTAACTGCGGACGTTTGCGTGTCGTACAAATGACACGTGAAAACGCTAAAATGCGTACTCATGACATGCTGAATGTTCGTGTAATGTCGTGGTATTTATTTGCCTTCCCGTAAAACCGGGTTGAAAGTCCTGTGACATCATTCCTCTGAATAGCCTTCTGATGAACTGGACCACAATGACAAGTATGTACGTGTTCAGCTTTAACACAGGGATGCTACAGCTCTCTTATCGTGTCCCTGCTATGATGTGTCACAGCTATTATCAGAGCAAAAGTTCACCCGACAACACACACAGTACTCTATTTAGTGGATCAAGTGACCGTAAGACAAAAAGTAATGAGTAATTTCATCATTTCAAAATTCCACATCATCCTGGGATTGTTCTTGACTGTATGAATAATAGTGTTGTAACGGTGTGCATGGGTTCATTCCAGACAGTTTGGTACATGACATTTGATTTGATACGCAACTTTTCTTTGGTTTCGGTGTGACCTATGAAGAAAATGATTACTGTTCAATTAGCTTGATTCTATCCAATTAGGACTACATCTTAGAAAGTTCAGGAGATACAATTCTTAAAAAAGAATGGTCAAAAGTCAAAGCAACAGATCAAAGAACGTATATATTGCCAGGAAGTGAAGGTCAATTGTTCATTCCATTGCAACATTAGCCCCCATTTTGGACTGAAAGCGACTTCCGGATGCCAGTAAAACATCCGCCTACAAAGTGCCGTACAAAGGTAAAACTAAACTATTTCTATTCTGTTGTCATATTCTACCGAAATGGCCTGTGTTGAACAATATTATAAATATAATAAGCGTTTTCAGTCCAAAATGGCAGCAACGGCTGTTGTCAAAAAAAAGACTGGAGTTTCTTTGCTTCTATACTCTTTGGAAGTTTCCCATAATGCAACTGGATAACATCCTTCATTAAACCCTCCCTGCCTCCTAAATGCCCACTTCTGTCACTTTATTTCACATTCAGTTTGTAATGTAGGTTTTCTGTCAAACATTCTTAAGTTTCACGCCCAAGCTGAGATGACCTGAGGTTGTTTGTTCGAACTTTGGAAAACTGAGAGCTCGTAGTCTTTTTGTAAGAACAATGGAGCATTAGCCTACTGACTTATTGACTTTCTCTGTTGCTGGCCAGGTGCCAACATTTCAGTGGCTTATGTTTTACAGTAAGAATGAGTAACTGCTGAATTCTGATGGTCACATTTACCGAAAACAGAACGAACCATAACCCCAAAGACTTCCGCCTCTCCAGCTAAACCCAGAAGCCCCTCTGTGTTCAGATGGTGTACGGTTACATTAATAGAGTGGAGTATACAGAGATATGGTTACCACTCAGATTACTGTTTACAGAGAAAGAAAAAAGGGCACACACACTGGCCTAAATCTGATACCTGCTGGCTGCTGTTCATCTTTAACTTGAACAGGAAGTCGTGAGTTTAATGTTTAATGAGCTGCTCGGTGAATGAATGTCAAACTTAACAAGCAGCAGACCCCGAAGAAAAGATGTTAAACCGTGTTTCATGACATCTTTGAGGTGTTAACAGTGAGGATAAATAGTAATTACACCATAAATAGGGCATGAATGTAAGCATTAAAATAATAGTAGCTGCTCAGAGACGGCAGACTCCAGATCAGCTCTGACTGCTTGTTTTCCTCCTGTCTGTGACATCTTGCAGATGCCATTAGGAGCACTGGAGGACATGATTGTATTCAGAATACCTGTCTCATGCACTACTGTCACGATATAGTTACCGTTTTATAAAAATAACTTTTTTTAAATCATATATGCTCCTTTTCTACACACTGCATACTGGCCAACCCTCCCGATTCTCACGTTTTTCATTGCCCTCTCCCGCTTTCTTCCCGCGTGCAGCACCCAAAGTTGGACTTTGCTCAAAGCAGCGAAAAGCCGTCGTGGCTTTGCGCAAGCCGTTGGAAATAATGGTAAGTGTCCAACAGGGGCGTTTTTTTATCGCAAGGGGATGAGCCGCTTCCCAGCATTGGATGCTTGATGGGCTGTCACTAAAAACAAGGCACTCGGCACCTGATTGGATGAACTCTTTCCCTCCGTGGCCTGCTGCTCCAAAGCTTTCAAACTAACATGGCGGCACGTTTGGAAACTTATTTAACAAAAATAGTTCACCGAAATGTGTTTCTGAAAACATTTGAGGTGATACATAAGCCATCTATTTGTCATAATTTGTTTTTATTTTGGATCAACAACGATTAGTTTAAAAGCTTCTAGGGAGTTTCCAGAGGCGGCGAGTCGCGTCAGACGCTTGTGATTTGTATAAAGTAGCCTACACCTCAACTTTATGCAAATGAGGAGCGGCCGTCGTGACGCTCCGTCTCGCAAAACGCGCCGCCAAGCTACCAGAATGCATTGCACGGCTTGCTTACATAGACAATGAATGGGAAGCGTGGACAGGACTGAGCCTGTGGTCACGTACCATAACAGGTTTCAGAGTGCATATGCGGTGCCGTGAGAGAGAAATGGAGAGTGATAAGAGAAAGAAATACTCAAGCAGGAACAAAAATAAATAAAAACAGATGAATATTAGTTTATGCCAGAGATTCACACGCCAAGTTCACACCAGTGGGGATGAATTATTCTGTTTTCTTTCCTGAGAATCGAAAGTAAAATTAAAAGCAGGCCTATTTAACAAAACACTGCTGTTGCAGTGTACTCAATATTTTGTTATTTTCAGTATTTAAAAGTCTCTAGAACAGGGGTCAGCAACCTTTACTATCAAAAGAGACATTTTAGGCAAAAAAAAAAAAAAAATCTGTCTGGAGCTGCAAAACATTTGATCATTGTGATGAAGGTAACACAGTTTATAGTCTAAGTATATAGGATATAAGTCTAATGCAGTGAGGGCCAAAGTGAAAATGTACTACTGAGTATTAGGGCCACATTGAGGGAAAGAAAATCTGAGATTTCCAGAATAAAATCATAATATCATGAGAATAAAGTCATAACTTTCCGTGAAAAAAAAGAAAATAGCACTTAAAATTACTACTTTATAATATCATGACATTTTTCTCGTAATATTATGACTTTATTCTCAAAATCTCAGATTTTTTTTTTTTCCTCAATGTGGCCTTAATACTCCGTCGTACCATAGACCTACAACAAAGATAAATAAAAATGAAAATGTAAACAAAGAACAGTTCATTTCCATTTTTAAAAATCCACAGGGAGCCCCTGGAGAGGGGGTAAAGACGTGGCTCCAGAGCCGCAGGTTGCAGACACCTGGTCTAGAACTACAGAATCCTCCCTTTTTTTTTACAGGTCCCAAGGTTGGCAAATATGCCTACTGCAGCTTTACCTGTTTGCTTACACTTTCACCACAACAACTTGATTAAATAATAATATGTCACTATTACAACTTGTTTCACTGCACAAGTGGTCCAAACAAAATTAACCAATGCAGTTTTAAGCCTCCATCCAGTAAGAGACACACTTTAGACACTTTACATCACCTACTACCTGCTTTTAAACTCCTTATCAGTGTGTTTTTACTGCTGACCCTGTCCATGTTATTGCCTAATATTGATTGATTCAGTCTGGCAGCTGCACTAGGAGCTTCAACCTGCACTTTACTGACTGGAAACCAACATGCAACCTCCTCTCTGAGCAGCTACAGAACTAACCTCTCTGAGTAGCTGGGGCTCATCTGCAGCATTTAAAAAAAATACAAAATGAAATAACAGTGACATATTATTATCTATCACATAAATATAATAGATAATAATATGTCACTGTTGTTTCACTGCACAATTGGTCCAAACATTTTTTACCATTGCAGCTTTAAGCCTTCATCCAGTAGTGGAGCCAGATTCACTCATCCAGTGTGAACAGAGACACTTTACATCACTTCTACCTGCTTTTTAACTCCTTATCAGTGTGTTTTTACTGCTGACCCTGCACATGTTATTGCCTAATATTGATTGATTCAGTCTGACACCAGCAGCAGAGCTTCAACCTGCACAAACTAACCTCTCAAACTACATGCAACCTCCCTCTCTCTGAGCAGCTGGAGCAGAGCTTCAACCTGCACAAACTAACCTCTCAAACTACATGCAACCTCCTCTCTGAGCAGCTGGAGCAGAGCTTCAACCTGCACAAACTAACCTCTCAAACTACATGCAACCTCCTCTCTGAGCAGCTGGAGCAGAGCTTCAACCTGCACAAACTAACCTCTCAAACTACATGCAACCTCCTCTCTGAGCAGCTGGAGCAGAGCTTCAACCTGCACAAACTAACCTCTCAAACTACATGCAACCTCCCTCTCTGAGCAGCTGGAGCAGAGCTTCAACCTGCAGACACTAACCTCTCAAACTACATGCAACCTCCTCTCTGAGCAGCTGGAGCAGAGCTTCAACCTGCACAAACTAACCTCTCAAACTACATGCAACCTCCCTCTCTCTGAGCAGCTGGAGCAGAGCTTCAACCTGCACAAACTAACCTCTCAAACTACATGCAACCTTCCTCTCTCTGAGCAGCTGGAGCAGAGCTTCAACCTGCACAAACTAACCTCTCAAACTACATGCAACCTCCTCTCTGAGCAGCTGGAGCAGAGCTTCAACCTGCAGACACTAACCTCTCAAACTACATGCAACCTCCTCTCTGAGCAGCTGGAGCAGAGCTTCAACCTGCACAAACTAACCTCTCAAACTACATGCAACCTCCTCTCTGAGCAGCTGGAGCAGAGCTTCAACCTGCACAAACTAACCTCTCAAACTACATGCAACCTCCCTCTCTGAGCAGCTGGAGCTCACCTGCAGCTCCAGGTTTTGAAGGTGTGTGTCTCACCTGTCGCTCCGTTCAGAGAGTCGTCCAGTCTGGGTAAAGAGGAGGACTTCTTCTCAGCCAGACGCATCCGGACCTGCTCCCGGACCCTGCGGGCTTTAGACACCGGGTCCGGACAGGCACCGTCCGAGGGAACCACATAGGCGGTGCAGGACGAGATGTTGGGCTGCAGAGCGGACAGAAAGCAGCTCTCTGCCGCCGACACGCTCATCATCACACACAGAGAGAGAGGAGGATAAAACACAGCTTCACTAGAGAGAGAGAAGAAGAGCTATCCAGGAGGAGAGACAGGAGGTCTGATGTCTCTGAAGGTCCGAGACGAAATGGAGACCCGGTCGGTCAGCAGACTGACTGGAGGCGGGTCCTGCAGGACTGGGGGGTGGTGGGGGGGCAAACCAACAAGATCCACCTAGTGACGTCAGAACAGACATGTCTCCAACTAATGACGTCAAGAACTAATTAACAACAGCAAACTATTTAAGTTATTTTATTTTTATGTGTTTGTTTTTATGTATCCCTTTATTTCCTTTATGTGTTTATTTAATTGTTCTTTGTATTGTTTAAACATTTAAGATAAAGTTTATAGAAAAAACAGAAAGAGAAAAAAAAAATGTTTTTTGTATTTTTTTTTCATCCCTTTATTTCCTTTATATGTATCGTTTACCTTTGTGTTGATTTAATTGGACTTTGTATTGTTTACAAATTTAAAATAAAGTTTATTGAAAAAAAAGAAAGAAAACAAATATTTTTATGTTTATTTTTATTTATCCCTTTATTTACTTTATATGTTGATTTAATTTTCTTTGTATTGTTTACAAATTTAAAATAAAGTTTATTGAAAAAAAAGAAAGAAAACAAATATTTTTATGTTTGTTTTTATTTATCCCTTTATTTACTTTATATGTTGATTTAATTTTCTTTGTATTGTTTACAAATTTAAAATAAAGTTTACTGAAAAAAAAGAAAGATTTCTTTTTTTATGTTTGTTTGTTTTTATTTATCCCTTTATTTCCTTTATATGTATTGTTTACCTTTGTGTTGTTTTAATTGTTCTTTGTATTGTTTACAAATTTAAAATAAAGTTTATTGAAAAAAAGAAAGAAAAAAATATTTTTATGCATGTTTGTTTTAATCTCTTTATTTCCTTTATACGTATTGTTTACCTTTGTGTTGATTTAATTGTTCCTTGCATTGTTTACAAATTTAAAATAAAGTTTAGTGAAAAAAAATATTTTTTGTTTGTTTGTTTGTGTTTATTTATCCCTTTATTTTCTTTATATGTATTGTTAACCTATGTGTTGATTTAATTGTTTAATTGAATGACACGTTACGCTGCCCGGATCATGTTTTCAATTAACATACTGGTGAAATGTTCTTAATTGCCATCATGGCAAGTTGCAGCAGGGCCGGCTCTATAGCCCTTTTGGTGCCCTAGGTGAAATTCAGATTTCGACCCCCCAGAACAATAAGCCTAGCCCCGTAAACCGCAACACATTTCAGACATCACAATAGTTTTAAGCAGAGTTGCCAAGTCCACTTATTATCAGCGACTTTGGGCTTGTTTTCCTGAAAAGTTGCTTACAAATATTGGTAGTCGCGGGTTGCGTTTTTTGGGCTTGTTTTCTAAAGTGTAGTTATAGCTTATTATAGCTTATTATTATTTGGGCACATGTCTCTCTCCGACGATTCACAGGCAGTTTGCCGTAATTGTAAGTGTGATATATGAGCACATCGTGCCGATCTGGTTCAACATGTTAGCACTGAAAAACATAAAAGAAACGCAGCACCGTTCTCTTTAATGAGGCTTACCAACACCGGATTCACAGCATTTGCAGAAATGCAAAAATTAAATTAAATGTTCAATTTGTTTAAGTTTAGTTGACAAGAAAAATGTAAAGTTACAAGCTAAAAATAGATGCAAAAATGCAATGCAATGCAAAATGAACTGAAATGCGCGCAATCCAAGATAAATTCATACATATATATGAAGTGATCAAGTGGCTGCCTCTATTTCTCATATTGAGGTAGGTAAGGTCGCTTGTTTTGGGCTTTTTTGGGCTTGTTTCTGTAGACCTGGTTGCTTGTTTCTCTCGCAAGATCTGACAACACTGGTAAATTATTTACTTTCATAAATAACTGTATTTATTATAACTATTGTTTCGGCTATTTATTGTTTGTAACTTGTGTGTCAACACAGGCCATGGATGGAAAGTCAGTGTGTCTATGTATAAAGTTACTGGTAAAGTCACTAACTAGCTGACTGTCACAGTGACGAGGCTGTTGTAGAAGTGCATGATGGGTGGCTGACAGGTAGGACTGATGTAATCCAGAGGATTGGAGTGATGTACTGCGTGCCTTCACCTGTCTAACCTATCAGTGAGCCTGAGGCTGACAGATGAGAGTGATTGTAGTCTACTTCTACTGCAGTTAGAGCTACTGAAGACCTTATGTGTATAATATGTGACTTTAGTGACTCCCAGTGGTATAATCAACAAATACACTGCAACAAACAATGCAATGATGTTTCATTAAATTGTAGTTATGTTGATTTAGTCAGACGTAGGCGTTGCAGTGTGTGCAGAAATATATATGAACAGCCTAAAACACAAATGTGGATGCAGTCTATGCCGTTGTGATGCACAACTTTCTGTACAAAGAGTTTAACAAGATTAAGTCTTTGACATGTTGAAGAAGAAGAAGAAGAAGAAGAAGAAGAAGAAGAAGAAGAAGAAGAAGACACTTTATTGATCCCCGAAGGGAAATTACATTTTTCTTCTTCACCAATTTAGTCACCATTAGGAGTCTCCATGGCAAGGGGGATGGATCTTCACTACACCTCTCCTAGGACCCTCTTTATTTCCCTATTTGTTTTAATTTATTTTATTTATTTAAAGTCCATTATCTGATTTCATTTAATTTCTTTTATTATTTAATATTTCTAGTTATTTACTTTTCTTAATTAGTTTAATTTATTGCTTTTTTTAAATTATTTTTCTTATTATTTATTTTTTTTCCCTTTCATGTGACCAAGCCCAACATGGGGTGGGGTGGTCCCTTTTCTGTTTTTATTTCATGCCAAGGACAATGAGTTACGTTCTACATTTGATAAGACTTTTGCCGTGTCTACAAAGAAAACAATACAATTATTTGAAAGAGGAGTCTCCATGGCAACTATCCAATAGCTGTCAAGACATTTCAGTCTGGACCCAGTGAAAGACCAACATTACCATCCATAGAGCCAAGCTGTTAGCACAGATAAGTGTGGACATTTGGGCCTGATGCTGGAGCAAGAGGAAATGTCTGAGCAGTGAGTAAATTCAATGGTACTCCTGTAAATTCACTTGAATCTTCAATGACGTCAGGCGAACATGACTAAAAGTTACGCTCAATGTAACTAAATTTATCCTTCACCATATATGAGTAAACCCTGACATCATATCACATGTGTGTATGTTGTGTAAGATCTTGGAAATACGATGACTGGATACATCAGGAGGGACAGGGTGGAGCTCAGCTGAAGTGATGTTTCAGAGAAACTACAACATGATGTCATCTCAAAAGTTCCCCCCTCAAAGGGTCACTGAGGTGAAGCACAACGTAAATACAAGCTGTTGAGAAGCAGTTTTCCTTGTACACAAATACTACGAGTGAAGTCTGGCTGGTATTCCCCTCTGGCTCCAACTCCTTATTGTCCTTTTAGCAACATTTCAAAGGAGAGTAATGATAGTATTGCAAAATGAGCAGAGTTTTCTTGTTGATGGGGCGGTTGTTTAAGGGCCCAGGAATGTGGAAATAACCTCATCACCTAAAGCTAGCATGGGAATTGTTGGGGGAGGTCTGAAGTCTGAGTAATAAATCAGAGGCAGAGAGGCTCAGGGAGGGATTCCTGCAGCCGGCCTCACAAACAATCATGCAAATACTGAGACCCTAAGGCTTCTACACGAGCCTACAGAGAACCCACTGACTCTGAGTCTGGATGTGGATGTAATGAGGAGTACGTCTAGCAGCACACGCAGACGCTCGCTTACACTCAAAGGCCACGACCTCTTACTTTTATTTACATAAACCCAGGAATATGTGCTGCTAACTTTGTTCTTATTTAGTTAACTTAAAAGCTACTCATAAATGTAAAGTTAATTCATTCCATATGAATTTTCTCTAACTGGATAATTAAAAAAAAAATTGGGGGTTAATTACAGGCTATTCAGACTGTATTTTAATCATCAGTATCCCACAAATTACAGCTTTAATATATGGCTGTGCTTTTATGTTGTTTACTTGTTGTGTGTCCAAAAAGGTTTGGAGTAATTCTGAGCAAACATTAGCCCAATGTAGGGATTTTTTTTCTGGCAATATCTTTATACATTTTTCATATTACTCCCAATAACAAAGAAGCAAATGTGTCCTCATCCAGAAAAATATCAGACACTGTCTTTCAGAGGCTCTAGTAGATTCAGTTTAAGGGCTAGAGTGAAGATACAGATATCATACGAAACTAGAAAACCATGTCATGCTACCATGTCGTGAAGGAGGCTAAATAACCCTCTAAAGTTGGGCTGAATTTTAAAGATATGAACCTTTGTATGTCGATGATGTGTTTTCTATTGCACATGTAATATTTTTACAGTTTTACACTGTTTTCTGGCGAGGTTATAATTTGGGCTGTTTTTTTTTCAATTCGATTTTAAGTTGTAATTGGGCTGGAAACTGTCTGATCTGGAAACACTGTTCCTCTTCGATTTAAACATTGTTCTCTTGTTTTCACCGCTCTGTCATTGGGATAGAGGGTGGATGCTGGAATCTAAAGCATCCGAGACTAATAGAGTCAACGATTAATCACAAACTGGCAGTGAGTAATTATTATGTGATAAACTAGCAGCATACAGAGTGGGGGAGGGACGGTGTGAGACAGGGTTTATACTGGCCCACTGAAACACATTAAATCAACCGAGGGAGCCAACAATGAGCGAACTAAACAGTAAAGTTGTGGGCTGTAAAACCAAAACAATGATTCAGGTGATAAAACTCTGAGGGTTCGTCACTACGGGCAAATCCTTTACACAAAGGCACTTGATCCATTGTTAACATGATAATATTGATTTAATATAGCATGCTAGTTCGGCTACCAGAGATGCTGAAGTAGCAGAAGTTTATTGAGGGACAAAACAACAGTGTGCTAACTTTTGTCCTGATATATTGCCAGGGTGGGACATGATAATGATGACGTTAACCCTCTGAGACCTGCAATCCCGACTGACTGTACTGTCTTTCAGAGGCTCTAGTAGGTTCAGTTTTAGAGCTAGAGTGAAGACATAGACACAGATATCATATGAAACTAGAAAACCTAAGGAATCCATTGGTACCAACCATGTCATACTATCTGTTGGCAAGGAAGCTAAATAACGCAGCAAAGTTGGGCTAAATCTTTAGCGAGGAAAAACTGGCATGGCCATTTTCAAAGGGGTCCCTTGACCTCTGACCTCCAGATCAGTGAATGAAAATGGGTTCTATGGGTACCCACGAGTCTCCCCTTCATAGACATGCCCACTTTATGATAATCACATGCATTTTTTTTCATGCAGTACAGTATATTAATGTGTTATTTCCGTCTATTCTAAAAATGGTGTGTTTGAATATTTGTTTATTTCTGATTTATGACAAGTACAACTTGACACACAGTGCTGAGCTGCATCTCAAATTAATCTTCAGGTTCCCAGCTTTCAGATGATGTACACCACTTCTATGTGACATTTACTGTTGACCTGCTATCTCCCTCTAAAGACCCCCTGCACCCCCCTAAAAAAAAAGACAAAAACAGGTCTATTGTGGGTCTCAGAGGGTTAAATCACATAGTTAAGAATGGGAACATGACATTAGCTTATACAGTATATTTCAAATAAAATAAACGCATTCTGTATCATAATTCCAACTCATCAGGATCAGGAAATCTGATAATTAACAAACTATATTCAAAATAAGCATGAAGTGTGATGCGTGTATAACGTAACTTTACTTCGATATTTACTTTCAACTTACTCATGGTTTACCCTCAAATATACACAATGGACAATGTGCTGGTCCTGATCTCAGTCAAACACCCATCACATGCCACATGTCTGTAAATACATCTTTATTTGATTGTAGAGCTGAACATTTTGACCTGTATTTGCATTGTTAGCATCAACAAACGAATGGTTTCTAGGGTGTGTGTAGCTTCAAAGGCATTCCTAACACCAGATGTATTGTAGACGCTCACCTGGATCCTATTGTCCACGGTTATTAAAAAGCCATGGTTGGTCATATCAGAGTCAGACAGGATGACCTCTGATTTATCCAAACATTCAACTGTATGATCTCTTGTTTGGTTATACTGTACAAGGCACTCATACATAACAATGAGCCCACCAACTATTATAGAATCAATCGTTTACTGCAGGACTATCTGACCTTTATCATCCTACATGTTAACAGAGCCCAGCCCCTCCCTGAGAGAGGACATCATGAAGAAAACCTGTTTCCTTGATTGAGCTGCTGAGCAGCTGATCTACCCCCCCATCCCAGACAGGACAACAACATCCCAATAAAACAAACTAAACAAGCTTGCGTCATTCATACACTCTACTTGACATCAAATAAACTGAAACATTGGACTGAAATCAACATTTAAAGTGGCAGTAGGCATTATATATTTTTGGCATCATTGGGCAAAAATTCCATAATAACCTTTTAGCATATTGTAATTCAAGTGTTCTGAGAGAAAACTAGACTTCTGCACCTCCTCATGGCTCTGTTTTCAGGGTTTCAAAAATCTACTTTGACCAATCACAGGTCATTTCAGAGAGAGAGCGTTCCTATTGGCTGTGCTCCAGTCATGTGACCGGAACTTGGCGTTCCTTCACCAGATTTCACAATGGCGGCGGCGTCACAAACTTTCTCATTTTACAGCTAAATCGTGCACTACAAGATGATTCTGACAACATTTGAGGAGAGAAATAGGCATTAACGTAACAGAATATTGATTCAAATTTGATCAGCGCTGCCTAGTTTGACCGTTTGGTCGGAGTTCGCGAGTGATTGACAGCCGGCTCTCATAAACGACAGCTGGACAGCAGACCTCAGATCAGCTCTGACTGCTTGTTTTCCTCCGGTCTGTGAAATCTTGCAGATGCTGTTAGGAGCACCGGAGGACACAGAGGCACATGATTTTTTCAGGTTACCCATCTCATGTACTACTGTCACAGTATAGCAACCGTTTAAAAAAAATATATATATTTTTTAATCATATTTGCTCTAATCTTGCCTACTGAAGCTTTAAGCCGACACAAAACACTGTTCATTTTGGGGAACAGGGAGAAAAGCAACCCTTTTCACACAGTTATTGTGCATCTGCTCTGTAGATTGAAGTTCTGTCACAATCTGCTTCTCTGTCCTCCAGCCTACTAATTTATTTTATATTTTATTTCATCATAATGGCCTAAATAGTAAATATAATTTGCCAATAAACTGAATGTGATTTTAGTCATTTAGTGTCAATGCAGTTTCATTTTTAAGATACCAAATACTTTGTCTCCATCTAGTGGTAAAAACTGCCTCAGCTTTTATTCTGAAAGTAGAAGGTTTAAAAAGGATGTGCCTTCACTTCCAGGTCAAGTTAAAGAAGTGACATCTGGCTCTCAGTTTAACAGATTGTGCTCAGGGGACTCACACTGCCAAAAGTGAGCGTGAGCGAGCAGCTTTGATCATCATGACCGTGAGAATCTCTAATGCCGGAGTCAACAACAGTTCCTCTAGCTGATCACATCATCTGTTACGCTCACAGCTCACAGTTCACAGTTTCTGTCCTCCCTGGCACACATTCCTACTCTCAGCCGTCCCTGTGGACTCTCTTAAAGGCTGACTTGCAGACTGAATAGTGCTCAAACTTGTTTTATGCTCCCTCAAATCTTTTGTCATCAATATACTCCCATTAGTCCCATATAAATGGCTTGTCTGAAATGAAGCCAGCAATGTTTTCTATTCCTTCCTTTGTATAGATGCTGAAAAATAAGTCTTACTGACGTAATAAATAAGCCTACTCAGGTTGAAATCATTTTCTATGACGACAGCTACGCTTTTTGTCCCAGACTGAGCTTGTTTTGAGAGTCCACTCTGAAGTTAAGTTAAATCCCTATTAAAGCTTCAGTAGGCAGAAAGTTTTTGGAAGAAAAATTCCATAATAACCTTTCAGCATATTGTAATTCAAGTGTTCTGAGAGAAAACTAGACTTCTGCACCTCCTCATGGCTCTGTTTTCAGGCTTTAAAAAAATCCAGCCCTTAATGGGAGACTTTGGCCAATCACAGGTAATTTCAGAGAGAGACAGCGTTCCAATTGGCTGCTCATTCGAAGGAGGCAGCTGTCAATCACTTGCGAACTCCGATTAGACAGTCAAACTAGGCAGCGCTGATCAAATATGAATCAATATTGCGGAGGATTTCAATACCAAAGTGGGTCCTCCCCTAGAAAAATTTGAGTTTCAGAGACTTTGTTTCCTGCATTCTGGTGATTTTTAAAGTATAAAAATGGCAAAATACACAGGTATTAAAATGCTTAAAGGTCCCATATCGTGCTAATTTTCAGGTTCATACTTGTATTTTGTGTTTCTACTAGAACATGTTTACATGCTGTAATATTCAAAAAACACTTCATTTTCCTCATACTGTCGGCCCAAATATGCCTGTATTTACCGTCTGTCTGAAACGCTCCGTTTTAAAGCATTTTGACAGAATTAGAACAGAATTGCAACAGAATTGCGTTGCTAGGCAACAGCTTGGGTCCATGTTTACTTCCCGTCAGCTGATGTCATTCACATCCACTGCAACCAGGAATAAACTGGGACACATTTAGAATGTGTACATTTAAAATTGTGTAAAGGGTCTAAATATTGTATATTTGTGACATCACGAATGGGCAGAAATCCTGACAGCTTGTTTCAAATGCAGTTTCTGAATACGTGCTGTGTGTATTTCGCTGTGGATTGAGTGTTCCAATACTTTCACAGTATTTATATAGGACTTAAGCCTGCTTTATAATAAAAAAACATGAAAATCTCACTTTTTTATAATATGGGACCTTTAAAATGTTTTTAGAAACATCTTGTAGTGTACTGTAAAGCTGTAAAATGAGAAAGTTTGCTCCAGCTGGTGGGTGGTGTTTGGTATTTCCTCAACTTGATCTCAACATGGAGTCACAAACAAACTGTACACTACAAGATGTTTCTGAAAACATTTTATACAAGAAATAGTCATTACAGTAACAGAATATTGATTCATATTTGATCAGCGCTGCCTAGTTTGACCGTTTGATCGGACTTTGCGAGTGATTGACAGCTGCTCAGAGAAGGCAAGGCTCCAGATCAGCTCTGATTGGTTGTTTTACTCCGGTCTGTGAAATCTTGCAGATGCAGTAAGGAGCACCGGAGGACACGGGAGGAACATGATTTCTTTCAGATTACCTGTCTCATGCTCTACCGTTTTATAAAAATAACTTTTTTAAATCATATTTACTCCATTTCTACCTACTGAAGCTTTAATAAACTAACAAAACCACGAGATTTATTATTGACTCACATTCTTCTTGTAGTCACTAATAGATGCAAGAAACGGTCTGTAGTTAGTCGACTGGTTGATAAAAAGATATCCCTGTCTTCAGTAATCTTCATCCATCCTGTAGTTTCCCATTTTAGGAAGAAAAAACGACAAGACCACCTGTCTGTTTATTTGTAAAATACATTTAATCCCTTTATATTTGGGCAAACTGAAGTCTACCAGAGCAGAGAAGGGGGTTGACATTTGAGTGGCAGTGGGTCCTGAGTGGCAGCTCCCAAATTAAAAAAGGCAGCAACATGGACAGGACTGTCAGAGAAACACCGCTAGTGTCCTCGTCATTGAGGGGAAACTGGACAGAAGGATTTCTTAGCTGATGTGTTGACTTCTTCTCAGTCGCCACTGCCACAAAATCTCCCCCCTCTCTCTGTCCGGACTCCTTCGACAACGTACCAAACACAGATATCACAATACAAGAAGAAGAAGAAGAAAAAAAAAAGGCATACATTGTCTTTCTACAGCCTTCATGATTTTCGTTAGTACGTCAGAGCTGTAAATACTACAAGACACTTATTTTTTTACCGTTTAAGTATGAGATGTTAACAAGACATGGTTTTAGTTCGGTTGACAAAACCTGTGATAATATGGAGGGTTACACAAGATGATATGATTTTAACGTGAGCGTGTGTTTTAAGATGCGTGAGCACTGCGGCGCTGTGCAGTTATGCGTTAAGTGACGGCGGCAGCAGGATCTAGTAGGAACAGACCTCAGGACAAATACATTTTTAAACCTATGTGGTAAAAACCCTGCTGGACTAATAAACGGGAGCTCTCTGATTGGCTGAACTTCAGCAGGCAGTTAAAACTGATTCGTGGTCAACGCTGTAGCTGTCAATGTCCCGGTTGATGCTAGAATGGACGGTCCAGAGGGACGAATAGTGTAATGGTTAGGATAGCTTATAGAGAGGTGAAGTCCACCATGGGATCTTATTTCGGGAAAAAAATATGAAGGATAGTCATCGGAGAAATAAATATTTGTTTGAGTTGTAGCATGTATCACAAATATAATAAAAGATAATTTTGCAAGTCAAGAAAGTCACAGTTTGTTGTAAAACTGCTGAAGTATCAGACTGCGAAAATACATAGTTAGAAAGACGACACATCCAAAAGTCGCGTAGTGACGTCTCCCTCTCGAACGAGAAATGTAGTTCACTGAGCGCTTTCACAAAAAAACAAAATGATACTACGACAAACTGAGACTTTCTTGACTTGCAAAATTATGTTTTAAATTTGTGGCACAATTCAAACAGGATCAAAAAAAATATTTATCCCTCGCCGTTGACTACCGTTCATATTTTTTTTCCGAAATGGTGGTCCAGGTTCGGTCAGCGGATAGGAAGTGTCCCTCTGGACCATCCATTCTAGCATCAACCCGATGTCACTGCGCTGCCCTATACTAGTACAAATATTACCACTGCAGACACGGTGAGGGAGACGGTCGCAAAATCATGACCACTTGTAAAATTGAGCCCTGAAATTAATTTGCGAAACTGACAAGTTAAATACAATCTGGTTAGAGGTTAATTACTGGTAAATTAATTAATTAATTAATTAATTAATGGTTTAAGTGGATCTACACACCGCAACAATTTAATCATTACTTGTTTCTCCATTTATTTTTCCATTATTTACCTGGCAGGATTGGGCCTCCATACATCTCACACATAGTTTGATTCAATTACACTGGTGTTCATGATATTGTGTCCACCACCCCTGTTCTGTATGTGCACACTAGCTCTAACTGTTTTTTGGGGTCGCATACACACAGGGGCCAAACCAACAGCTAAAGCAACATAAGCAAAAGAGGTCACAAAGCTTAGTGCAAACCGCTGGGAGGCTCCGGACCGATGAGCTGTTTCTTGCCCTGCGCTGGGAACAGTTACTACGATGAACGGTGACAGTGAGGAGGGTTAGTAGAGGCTGTGAAGCCGGAGGGGGGGGGGGGGATTAACATACAATGACACGACGGATGAGACGGGACTAGACTCAACCAGACAAGGCAGATTCAGAACACCAAACTAAAGCTCTTTTCTGCTGTTACACTGGCTACAGGCTGCAGTTTCAACATGTGTTTTCCTCTATACGAGCAAGCAGACTATTAATTTCCTGCAGAGCAGAGCAACCAGGGTCAGCTGGCTGATGCGCTGACGGTCCAACAGGTTTGTTTGGAAAAAGCGACCAATACATGGATGCAACAGAAGCGTCAGTCACACTGCATGTCAGCCAACTTGCTGTGGGTCATATCTGAATTTGACTCCTCTGATTTGATTATAGTGTTAAGCATGTTGCCTCCACAAATAAGTGCACAGTTGTATAAAACCATTATTTTTCTCTTTTTTAGATTTATCTTAGTGTTTTGTTAGTTTCACTCACATAAAGACTGCAGGTGAAATAATGATTTCTCAGTCCAGCAAAAGCACGGTAACGTTTCCGTTCCTGCTACTCCTCATATACAAAGATAACCAGCTAACGACAGCTACTGAAGGAAACACTTTCCTTAAATGTTTTATACGACTGAGCACTCGGACAGTTTTAGGACATGTGATGAACAACAAACAGCCAGAGACAAATGAACAAACAAGTCCATATAGGGGCCAAAATGACAGACATCAGGTCACTTTGACTTTGGTTCCAGCTTCCTAGATTAACTGAGATTCCTTCTTTAGTCAGTTCCTGCAGACATCACACAGCGATGTGTGGGTGTCAACCACGACAATGGTCTTGTGTGTTTGCCTCTATGTGGCACGGTGAGGCCAACGCTAGCGCTTCACTAGCGCCGGTCATATACATGCATCGTCATCTGGTTCAGTCTAGAGCAAGACAAACAAGCAGAGAGTGCAAGGAGGAATACAGGAGAAGGATCTACTGTAATACAATTCCCATGCTTAGGCAGTCATAAAGCACTGTTAATATATATATTTATATACAGTTTATACATAAAACAGTGAAAAAACATCCATAAAACCGAGAATATAAGAGCATGTTCATAGGCAAGGAAGCAGTAAACGACTAACGCTAAAGGATTAGAGCACCGGGACTGGTGGACGTCATTCATGTGTGACAGTGTGATAATAATATCTACATATCAGGTTAGGATAGCACTGGTCAAATATGCATAACAGCATCGGTGACTAACAAAAAAAAAAAAAAAAGAGATGACAGTGTAATTAAAATGCTCAATGGAGGATGGTTTACGTTGTCTTCTCAAAGAGCTGACTAAATCCAGCAAGCAATATATGTGACGTTTCCTGCTTATAAAAGAAAAGGAAAAGACCGAGACGACGCGAGGTCGTCCCTCCTTCATCGGCGAGCAGGCTGGCGGCCCGTTCGCTTTAGTACACAGGGCTGTTGCGGATCCCGCAGCACAACACCATGCTGAAGATCATCTCGAAGATCTGGGACGATGGACACAGACAAGAAGTGTTGGTTAGATATTGTGGTGTGATGTTTGCTATAAACTACAGTGCACAGCTGTTTTAGGAAATGACTGAGCCTTTTTTTAGAAAAAGGAACAATATATTTTTGACTCCTTTTAGAAGGAACCATTTGGCGTGAGGTGGAGTGACTTTAGCAGCGTCTCATCCTTTAGTCCAGACCAATAACTTCAGAAGTCCAATAAAACAGAAGCATGCTTTTGGATAAATTCAAGGAAGAAATACAGCATGTCATTGAAAGGTTTGATGTCATCGATGTGCCGCTTCGTGTTCTTACCATAATAACTGCAACCACCAGAGCGGCGATACCAATCAGGTAGATCTTATCTGTGAACAATTCAGTGATCCTACTGTGGCAATCCTGCAAAGAAAACCATCAAAACGTGTCATTTATATCTGCTTCAAAACAGCAATAACTTCTTGATTACACCGTGTACTCATTCTGAGGTCAAGGGGAGAACACAGTGTCATATTTTACTTTGGCTTATTAGTATTTAAGTACAATTCAACAGTTGTACTAGTGACTAGTTAGCCATTGATGTTGTTGGCTGAAATGACAACCGTCACTGGCAACAGTCCCTCGTTTCATTCAGCCTCCCTGCTGCCGTGAGGAACTTCGTACAACATTCAACTTTGCGTGAATGCTGCAAAGTGAGTGTGAAAAAGGGGGACATCCACACTATTACTGTTTTAAAACGAGGAGGAGCTGTTACTGAAAGCAACACATGAGTGTAAGGCATCCAACGCCGTGGAAAACACAGATTGGGAATCGTTGCTGAACAAATATGGCGACATATTAGAGTGGTTCACGTGATGGAGCGTGACGAATCGATCAGGGACGGACACGTCATGACTGATAAGACCCAATCAAGAAGCGAACGTGGGTGTCTGCGTCAACATTTCTAATAGTCTCAAACCAACATGACCTGTGGAAGGAGGCTCCCTCCTCCTCCTCCTCCTTCTCCTCCTCCTCCTCCTCCTCCTCCTCAGGATATCACACTCTACTGTAGAGCCCAAACCTCATTAGGATTAGAGTGCATCCTTTTGTTCGCACTCAGATGTCCATCAGTGAGACGTCTTGGCAAGCCACAACCCCCCCCGCAAACTACAGCTCAAACTAACCAGAGCATCGATCTTAAAGGGGACATATCGTGCTCATTTCCAGGTTCATACTTGTATTTGGTTTTTTTTACTAGAACATGTTTACATGCTTTAAAGGGATGGTTCGGGTGTTTTTGAAGTGGGGTTGTATGAGGTACTTCTCCATAGTCGGTGTATATACCTACAGTAGATGACGGTTGACACGCTCCCAGTTTGCAGAAACAGACAGGAGTACCAGCAGGGGAGCAAAGCAATGTACTGCTGTGGACAGAGTCAGCAGAAATATAGATACCTAAAAGAAAGGCTCACCTAAAAAAATGTATATCAGTTCAAGTGTACACTGTATTTAGAATATTTTCCAACTGCAAACTGAACTGAAAGTGAAACGTATCTATACTGTTTTGTCATCTGAGCTTGCTGGCTTTAGAGAGAGCATAGATAGGCTTCACTTTCGGTTCAGTTCCCCATCAGAAAAGGGCTGTCTGACGTCAAGATAAAGCGCTGAAAATATTGTATAATATATTATAGCGTACACTGAAACGGATATTGATTTTTTTTAGGTGAGCCTTTCTTTCAGGTGGTTAAAATCCATTTTTGCTGCTGCCCCCCGTCCTCCGGTGTTCCTGTCTGTTTCTCCAAACTGGGGGCGTGCCGACAGCCACCTACTGTAGGTAATACACTGACTACGGACAAATACCTCATACAACATCACTTCCAAACACCCGAACTATCCCTTTAATGTTAAAAAAAACACATTATCTTTGTCATACTGTCTGTGTGAATATCCCTCTGTCTGAAACGCTCCATTTCAGTGCCTGTCTCTTTAAGACCCCCTCCTGAAAAAGCCGAGTCTGCTCTGATTGGCTTCCAAGAAAAATATGGTGCACCTTTTCAAAGGTATTTCTCAAGCTGTAGGCGAAACGTATACTGTATATATATATATATTTTAATCAATCTACAATTTCTATCCCCTGATTTCTTTGGGAGTGAAGACCACCATTGCTTCTTTTAAAGGTATTGGCGTAATACACTGGAAAACATCAGTTCCAGAAAACTGAACACAAGACAACCCTGGCAACACGGGAGTCTTGGATTGGACTCAGGTCATTTCAGTAATGTCAATGTGCTGCCAAGAAATCAAGTCAGGGCCCCCCCCCCGTGCAGCACGAGTCGTGAATACAGAGAACTTTCCCTGCATATCTTTCCACTAACACTGACTTACTGTTTTACACATCAGTGTTTCAGAACCTTTTCACGCCCCACTGACTCCATAGACCTTTCTCAGAGCAGATATTCTGACTTGTCAACCCGGGATACCACTCTCATATCTGTGCTTTGTGTATGTATACAATAGATTTAGCTAGTAAAACGTAGCTAGCTAACCTCCAATTCTCTCTGCAAAATGGACAAGCCATACCGTCCACGTCTTCCTAGCCACAGCGAGTCCATATAACGTTACGCCGCTGCCTCTCTTTTTTTTTGACGTTTCAGCAGACAGGATGGCACAGATGATCAAGGCAGCACGTTTCTGCCTTGTTAGCATTGTGACCCGTACAGACCTCTTCTAGCAAACAAACTTTACCTGCCTCGGAGCTTTCAAACTAATCTTTATTGACAACTGTCAACAGCCAGAACGGTCCGACTGGCCGTGTTTTTTTTTTCTTTCTATTTTACACGTACTCGATGATCGGACCGTACAATGTGAGCACATAAATCGTGAGCTTTGGCTTTACAACACAAACGATCTACTCGTACAGTAGGAGTAGGAAGTACACAACAACATTTCTAAAATCGTACAGTGTACGCCCATCTTTACTCCAGAGGGGGTCTCGACAGAAAGGTTGAGAAACAACGTGATGACATGGTATTGTACAACCCTCTGAATAACCTTTAATATTTGATCTGAAATGTAACCTACTCAACATGTCTGTGTTGCTTTTAATCCAGCTACAATGTGACAGTCTGTGCCAAGCTGCTCAAGCGTGATAGTGGCGATAGAGCTGCTGAGATGGATGATCACACTTACGGTTGTAGTTCCAGAGCTGGGGCAGATGTCAGTCAGGCCTAGTGTGTCTGTGAGGTGTGTCAGGACAGACGTCCCCTTGCCTTTACCGCAGCAGCTCAGCTGAAATAGAAAGACAACACAGTGATGGTCCCTGTCGTCTACCCCTCTATATGTAGTATAGACTCTATAATGTCCATCGTACATCTTGTGTTTCAACATTCTTTAGTAATCTCCGAGTTAAGTCAGTCGTATTTTTACATGATATGAAAATATACATTAACAAATAAATATATTTACTACAATTTATATGAATACAAATGATATATTTGATAGTGTGTGTTCATACCGTCTCATGGAAGACCTTGAGCACGGAGGCGGCAGCCTTTGTCTTGTCCTGCTCAGTTACGCTTTCTACCATGGCCTTTTCGTACACAGTGTTGTAGTAGTTGATCATCTCCCCCGACACCTGGAACAGGAACAAAGAGGTTTTTACGGGCTCAGCCTCGAATGTCAAACTAAGCTTGTTGTTCAAGCTCAAAATTCAGTCAGTTTTAAGGGTTATAGTAAATAGTTTTTGTGCTCAGACTAAAAGGAAAGAGACAGGAAACATTAAGCATTGAATGGCATGAAAGGGCATTCATATTGAAAACAGCTCTGTTAAAAGCTAAAGGTGTTGGAAGTTAGCAGTAATCCATCTATTGAGGTTTTTCAATGAAGCTTTGAATGTCTGCTGTCATATTTGATGACGTCATTGTACAGGTGCGTGCCTCCCTTTTTTTTGCAGGTCTATTCATTGTGTTTAAACTGGGGCTTTCAGTTGATTAAAATATTTAATCAATCACGTCTGTCCATTGGTAATCGCAATCAATCGCAAATTAATCACACATTTCTTATCTGTTCAAAATGTACCTTAAAGGGAGCTTTATCAAGTATTTAATACTCTTATCAACATGGGAGTGGGCAAATGTGTTTGCTTGATTCTAATATATGTATATATTTATTATTGATCAACAGAAATCAATAACAAATATTGTCCCGAAACCCTCACAGGTACTGCATTTAGCATAAAAAAAATCTGCTCAAATCATAACATGGCAAACTGCAGCTGTCAGTATGTCAGTGTGCTGACTTGACTATGACTTGCCCCAAACTGCATGTGATTATCATAAAGTGGGCATGTCTGTAAAGGGGAGACTCGTGGGTACCCATAGAACCCATTTACATTCACTGATCTTGAGGTCAAAGGTCAACGGACCCCTTTGAAAATGGCCATGCCAGTTTTTCCTCACCAAAATTTAGTGTAAGTTTGGGGCGTTAATTACCCCTCCTTTGTGACAAGCTAGTATGACATGGTTCATAACAATGTCAGTAACTTCACACTAGCTTTAAAACTGAGTCCATTACAACCTAAACATCGCAAGTTGCGTTAAAGAAATTAGTGGCGTTAAAACGAATTTGCGTTAACACATTATTATCGCGTTAATTTTGCTTTAATCCATATTTGTTGGCGTTTAGCCTTTCAAAAACTAAATTTTCACTGCAGTGAAAACTGTCTGGGACTGCAAAAGGAGGCCCGCACTGACGAGTTATATTTATTAAAGAAAGTTGATTTAATAAAAAAAAAGATTTAATCCGATGATTATTCAAATTGAGGATTTCGTTCGATGATTTTTTTAGGGTGACGACAGACATTTGAAACGTCATTCGAAAACCTCAACAGAAGCTTTAAATGTAAAAAAAAAAAGTCATTGGGTACAGCCCTGCATGTTTCAACCTCTAGTGTGTGTTTGCAGTCTTACGGTGTCTTTGTGCATGAAGCCCAAGATTCCAGCTGCAACCTCGCAGGCGAACAGGATGACCAGGCAGGCGAAGAACTGCAGGACAGAACAGAAACGTCAGATAACTGGTGCATTTAAGGGATTTAGCTAAAGAAAAGTTTTACATTTTAATAAGAGAAAATAAAGTTAAAGGGGCCCCGTGGAGTTGTTGTAAACATTACTGTTGGAGCTCTAGAAACACTGTTATATTTAAAATATAAATAGATTCTAATACTGTTCTGAATTTATTCTTTTTTTTATAAATAATATATTAAAAAGCAGTTATTTAGTAATAAAAAGGAACCGATAAGAGTATCGAGAAGAGTAGTATCCTCTTCTAACCATGCACATCCAAGGCTACTAGAGGTCTAAAACTCCACAGGGAACATTTAAATGTGACTCACAGTTCCCAATAGACACTGGGACTCTTGGATGGCACCGTAGCAGCCAAGGAAACCGACCACCATCATCACTGCGCCGACAGCGATCAGAATGTGGACACCTGGACAGAGAGACAGATAGACAGACAGTATAGGTTAATATCCATGGCAACACACACACATTAACAAATAGAAATAATGCAGAAGGAATAGAAGGCATGTTGCAGGGATAACCAGCATACTTGATAAATTACTTGAAGTGCTTTTAAAGTCATTCTGCTTCTTAGAGAAGAACGAGTGCAAACAGCTATTACAAGAATGGAAACCACTAAAAGGCTTTAAAACCAGTGTGGCTTCGAAGCTGTGGAAGAATCATCCACCCCATTTCAATACCTCCATGCATGCAATAGCATGTGATGGACAGCAGAAGGCACAATCTTGATTTCCCGCCAGTAGAATAAAGTGAGTCACGTTCCAGTTATGTTCACAGGAAGTCATTCATCTCCTGCTTCCATAATTCAACACGCTATTTTTCATTGAGGACATAAAACAGGTGCCGCACTTGTGTTTTTTTTATCTCCACAGAGACCTCCAAGTGTTTCCTGTGTTAGGTTGGCAGACGTTCACAGGTTAATGTTTGACTTTTACGGAGGGGTGGAGGGGGTGAGACGGTTGTTTCTCTGACTCACATCTTGCTCCTCGTTGGCCTTTTTAGCTGACAGCTAACAGCTGAGGAAAAGGAAGTGGAAGGCTAATAAAGGTTCAGGTCAAAGGTCGGATGTAGGGTGAGCCAGGCAGGCTAAAAACTCGGTGAAAAGACAGGACTGGAGAGGAGGAAAATGGTTATACTAGAGCTGTTTGAATCCATACATCCATTATCTGTAACCGCCTTTCCTATTCAGGGTCGTGGGACGGGAGGGGGGGGGGTGCTTGAGCCAATCCCAGCTGACATTGGGCGAAGGTACACCCTGGACAGGTGACTATCACAGGGCTGGCACTGAGATAGAGACACCTACGGGCAATTTAGAGTCAACAATTAACCTGCATGTTTTTGGACTGTGGGAGGAAGCCGCAGAACCCAGAGAAAACCCACGCTAACACGGGGGGAACATGCAAACTCCAATGAAAATTCAGCAAGCATAATTTCAAAGAAATATGTGTTATTTCTGATCTGGTTCCGTATTAACTGCATTGGGAAACCGGTGAGAAAAAAGATCGCTTTAATCCACAGAAAATCCCTTCTGTCTTGTTGTTCCTTAAAAGACCTGAAAAGAAAAAAGATCTGCTGCTTTTGCAAGTTTTCGTCCTATAAATATACATGATTGCTCAACACTTTCCTGTGTTGTAGACTGTTAAATGTGTTTTTCCATACAGTAGTTTAGTTTCCATTCACGGCAGTAAACATGAAAAAAAAACCTGTGTGCAGGCAGAGATGTGTTTTGAGTGAGGTCATTTATTACATCTGGTTTTAACGGCGTGGTAACACTGTTAGACACATCTGAGAAGTCAACTGCTAATTAATTGGTGGTGTGTTCATGTGCAGATAAAAAGGCTCAGGAAGGTCAGATATTAGCATTAGTTGATGATTAGTGTTGCTTTCACAAGTAAATGTCAAATGATTTGAGTAAAAAATTTATTATTATGAAATGGTATCTCCCCATTCTTATTTTCATATTAAAAGAGTTCATCCATCCATTATCTGTAACCCGCTTATCAGTGGGGGGCTGGAGCCGATCCCTAAAGCTGAGCATACACTGTACGATTTTAGCCCGTTTCTGGCCCGAATTTCCACCATTCCCCTCCCCATGCTCTATTATGTCTCATAAGTTTTTTTTTTGGGTTGATACCATTTGTTACACAGATTTGGTGCTAAATTTAACCATTTTTTTCCCACTCGAGAATTGATAAAAATCAATAATCCCTCCGGGAGACCCGTGGGTACCCATAGAACCCATTTTCATTCACATATCTGGAGGTCAGAGGTCAAGGGACCCCTTTGAAAATGAACATGACAGTTTTTTCTCACTAAAATTTAGCCCAACTTTGGAGCGTTAATCAGCCTCCTTCCCGACATGGTAGAATGACACGCTTGGTACCAATGGATTCCTTAGGTTTTCTAGTTTCATATGATCTCTGTTTGTATGTCTTCACTCTATTCCCAAAACTGAACCTACTAGAGCCTCTGAAAGACAGTAAAGTCAGCGGATCTCAAGGGGGTTAAAAAAAACAATTTCACTTATTTCATTTTGACTTTTTAATTGAATTAATATTGAGCCTTTGGGACTCCATAAATAACACAATCCCCACCTCCATTTTATCCTAAAAACTGACTCATTTTTCAGCACACACATATTGATGTCAGTGAGCACCAGGGCCTATTGTGCTTATTGTACTGGTATCAGGGAGTGTAGCTCTCCGTGTTCAGCCCCAGCATCATTACTCCTGCTTGTCAGCTTGGACATAATTCGATTCTGGACCACTAACTGGTCCCGTACCACACAGGCCCCATCCCCCACCTCTCTTCTACCCACAGAGCCACATACACCCACACACACACACACGCACACAGACCAAGGCTAATTTGTAAATCGATATCTTGGAAGCTGACCAAGTGCTCCCTCCATCTCTTATATTGTGGCTCTCCAGGCTGACACAGTCGTTCCCTCCGTTGCCGTTGGGCCCTCTCAATCTCTCCCCTCTCTCTCGCCACCGCCCCATCTGTCCTTTCTATTTAATGCATCTGCTCATTCAAAATTATGCTCTCAATAATTCCATTTACTTAAATGTCTTTTCCTGTCTGCCTTGATTTAATTTTCTCCTGGATCCTCTTTCCATTATGCTCTCTATCTGCTTCCATTCACCAGGCCTTCTGCCTTCTGCCTCGTATACGGTCTGAAGAGGAGCTGACGGATTACTTGACTCTCAACGTTGCAGCATTACCACGAGGTGTGTCAAGATTGTCTCACATTTCAAGGCTACAAATAAAAAACGACCACATGATGTGCTAACAAGTAATAATAAGTAGTAATAAGAAAGCAATACCAAAACAAGTGCATAAATCATACTATGCTGTAAACACGATGTCATACAGTTTGAAAATAGTCCATTATTCCCACCTTTCTAAAACTAGACTGGCAAGAATATATCCTAATATTGCCCCCACTTGTGAGACATACAGGGCATGGATGTATAAAGAGAACTGGATACAGTGTTGGAGGCGGGGCCCCGTTCATTCCTATGACAGTATCTCAATGGTGTATGATGCCAAAATGGCTCAACTTCTGACTGGAAAAGTACCTGGATCATCCAGCGATCTTCTGCATCAATTGGGCCCATGGAGCAGGCGCAGTATAGCGTCCGCTCGGTCACATGACTCAGTCACAGGGTTGCTAACTCCGCCTCTCATTCTCACTAACTCTCATTCACATGAATGGAGGAAGGGAAATAACTCTGGATTCAGCTATTAGTGGATTTTACAACTTTTAGGACCTAATGATTTAAATAAGGGCTATTCAAGTGTTGATTCACCTCAAAAAAATTATCCGCTGAGTTACAGATGTCTCTTTCCTAATGTAAGTCTATGGGAAAAAGTCTTTTTGGGTCCCATGGCATCACGTGACGGACATGGAAGTCGTAGTACCGTCGTTTGGCCACTATGAAAACTGGCATCAACGACCGGCCTGGGGGCTTGGTGCGGGGCGGCTCCAGCGACTCTGTTTCATATGTTCTCATAATGAGAATTTCAACTAATACACTAATACTTAACAAAGAATGGTTCTAAAATCTTGATCAACCATACCTTTAAATACCAATAAAAAAAGAAAAAAGAAATTGCTACCAAACTTTACATTTCTAAAATCTAGTATTAGTTTTTGAACTTATATTGCTCCTCAAGGTACAGTATGCTTCAACCAAAGTGCTTTTCGGACTGTCGAAAACAGCATAACTTCTTCCATCTATGTTCCTGAAATTCAGCCTATTGTGTTTGTTCATCCGCTCACTGCTGCAAATAACATATAGTCCAGGTGGAGTTTCCCTTAAGATGATGAAGCTATATAACAACGCACCTCCAAATATTTTATCCAGATGTGTTTAGTTGCTTAGGTGAAGTCATCCGACTATTGTTTAATATACAATGAAAGCCTTCCTTTCTGCTGCTTCCCTGTTATATTTTGGTAGTTTATTATTAATACTGCGATCCAGCCATGCGAGGACATCAGAAATTCTGACTTCAGATTGGTATGAATGCAGCGGAAAAGACCTCATGGAGGACACTGAAAGACTTCTCAACCTTCAGACAGCGTGTCAACACTGCAGACTAAACTGTAAACGCTGCACAGAATGACTTTGTTTTATTCAGTATAAAATGAAGAAGATGTAATCTGTTGTTCAAGTTCTGTTTTTTCATTTTGCCACTATATTTGGTTACAACTATATTCAGTTCAATGACGGATGTCTTGAACTCGTTGTCCATGACTGTTTCAGTCCTCCAAGAGTTTGATAAACAGATTTGATGGACGTCATAAAGTCCTACTTAAACAAAAAAAAGCCGCCCCTTACTTTGAAAGAATTATGTGTGTAATTGGTGGATTTTTGTTAAATCAATGGATTCTCCCTTTGAGTTACATGTTGGTGTTGTATGTTCACAGTACTCATTAAGTGAAAAAGTGTTGTGATGATTGGTTTTCTTCTCTTAAAGTCTATTAAATCCAAAACAAAAGCCCAGCTACTTGTGAACAAGGGACACTCCCCTGACTCTGAATCTCTATTTATGTACAGTGGTACTGTAAACCACTGGATATGTGTAAAATCCCTTTAGCTCTGGTACAGCCGTGGGACTTCCCGACAAATGCTAGCGTAGTGTGACATTTTTGGTTTCGTGTTAACCCTTCTGGGAATCACCTTATTTTTTGCCAGTGACAGCAAATGTCTCAGCAAAGTCAATGAGGTTGCTGTTGAATAGGAAAGTCAAGTAGTTGAAGTAATAACTTCCTGTAGCTCCGCTTGCCTTGGTCATTTACTGTACAGTGTGTGAAAGATGACTCCATGAAAGTGACTGCCAGAGATCTAGAACAGTTTCTATTTTGATCTGCTGGGATTTCCCACTTTCTGTTTAAACATTAAAGGGGACATATCATGAAAAACTCACTATTTCAGTGCTTGTTCTCGTCCATTTGGGTATCTGGAGTTCCTACAAACCCACAAACCGTGAAATCAGACAACCCAGTCAGTTTTTTGTGGGCTGTCTAGATCAGAAAACATGTGATTCAACAAGCCATTCAGATCTGGCTCCCCTTCCTATGTCACATACAGGCTCATTAGAATATATCACCGACACTGAGATCTACCTTTGGAAAGGCATAGAGTTTAGACGCAAAGAGACAAAACTCTGGTGTTTTTTGACAACAGCCGCTGCCGCCATTTTGGACTGAAAACTGCTTATTATATTCATAATATTTTATTGTTCAACACAGGCCATTTCAGTAGAATATGACAATAGAATAGAAATAATTTTGTTTTACTTTTGTACGGCACTTTTTAGGCGGACGTTTTACTGGCGTACGTTAGCCACTTTCAGTCCAAAATGGCTCTGTTGCTGGGCGCAATGGAACGAACAATTGACTTTCACTTCTTGGCAATATACGTTCTTTGGCAAAGGTGCACCATTTCTTGGTTTTTTCAGGCAGAGGGTGAATACAGGTATATTCAGACAGACAGTATGTGTTTTTTAAACATTAAAACATGTAAACATGTTCTAGTAGAAACCCTAAATATAAGTATGAACCTGGAAATGAGCCTGATATGTCCCCTTTAACAGTTACCACCATTACGTGGTAACGAAAGAATGTGGTCTCGTCTGAAAGGTGACAAATCACACCCAGTTTGCACGGAGTGCTTTAAAACTTTCAGTTTAAAGCACTCCGTACAGTGCACCACTAGAGACTGCAGCTCTACTGTAAAACCCATAATCTAATTAAATGACATTCATTGATCTTCTATCATGAACTCAATGTTTTAATTCAATTGAAATTGAAATTTGTAGGAAACACAGTTCCAATCACAAGCTCTAGTCTTGTGACTTATCTAAATTAAGAAATTAAATTACTTTATTTGTTGAATGCATTGAAAGATCAGCACACTAGTACAACTAAGGCCAAAGTTAAACCAAGACATAAATACACACAAATAAAACAACTAAAGGACAAAATTCAAACTAACCTAATTTGTTCTAATTAATTTGAACTCAACCCCCGTAGCCTAATCTGAAATATGTGGTAAAACGTTCCATTTGCTGTCTGACTTCAGTGGCAAGATAACTGTACGGGAGTCGGACACAGCCTCACTTTTATTCACCATTTTTCTATCGGTGATGTTAACTTAAAAAAAAAATGTCCACACATTTGCTCTCAGATGGTTTGGTGTCATCATTATCTGTTCAGCACGTCATTGACACATAACTGAGTCTGTACTCTGATAAGAAAAGGAACTGACCCTTCAACCCCCTTTGCTACTGAGAAAACTGATGTAGCTGGAAAATGATACATCTTAACAGGAACTGAGACATCATGTTTGAGGAACATTACATTCTTTCAAACTTCACTTCTCTTTCAGCTGATCATTCAGCTGTAGTTCCGTTCATTTCTGCTAAATTGGGATATAGAGAACAGAATAAAGTAACAAGGCAAAAGTGAGCATGACTCACATCCCCCCACTCGCTGCTTGACCCCTACTAAAGTAGGGCAAAAGGTTTCGCCCTTTTGGAACTAATGGAATTAGTTAATTAACTAAAGGGCACCCTGGACTTCTATCCCCCAAAAGGCACATTTAAACCACACTGTCAACCATCATACCAAATTTGAAGTTCCTAAGTTAAAAAGTTTCCGAGTTCTACTCCGGAAACTAAATTGAAGTCGAATAAAATCAAATAATTTTTTGGCCAAAATTTAAAAAATGTTGGGCACCCTGGACTTCTAACCCCCAAAAAGGCACAACTAGACCACACTGTCAACCAACATACCAAATTTGAAGGTCTTAAGTTAAATATTTTCCCAGTTCTGCTCCGGAAACGAAAGTGTGACACACAAACGGACAGACGGACGGACGGAAGGACGGAAGGACACACGGAGCGCTATATAACCTCAACTACTTTGTCGCGGGGGTATAAAAAGCGTTCTGTCTATTGTTACAGTCCAATGTGTGACCGTCCTGTGTATTTGTCTGTTTAACTATGGTGTAGTATTTCATTCATTTTGTCAATTAAAGCTGGCCGAGACGTTACTTGCTTCTCTGGAAGGATTCCCGCCTGAGGCACGACTCCGAATCGTCCCACCTGTGTTTGCGCCCAGTCTTCCCCGACTTCGACTGGCCCCACCCCACTTTCTTTCCTTCGGTGAGAACCACCAATCAGCAGCCTGCATGATTCGCCGCCTCACCTGATAAAAACCTGTTTGTGAATGTGTCGGGGGGGGCAGCTGTGATTTAAACTGGTAGTACGCCTCTGTGTCTCTCTGTTAGTTGGAGTAACTTTGATGATGTGTCTGTGTAAAGGTTAACTTGTGTATGAGGCACTCGTTCAATTCTGGGATCTGGGCTGTAGGTAAGTAGGAGGTTTATAGCTGGGTTAGGGAGCGTGTTTTGTCTTGTTTGTTTTATGGTTTGGCGCCACCAATAGCCCTTCCTTTGTTCCACGCCTCTTAACTTCTTTATGTTTTTGTACTTTGGTGCAGCAGAAGCTCACAGTTTTGTAATTTTGTGTTAAAACCGTGCGCTAAACAATAAATGGCAGTGTTTGCCTGACCACATCGACAGTCTTGTTGCTTCCCTTATCCCTAGACATCTACAGGGTTGTAGCACTTTTAACGGACAAACTCCCTGTATGTTTAATTCTGTAGAAAGGCGAGAGGCGTCCCGCCGTTGGGTCATTGTGTCTGTGAGCGGGTAGGGTGAGAGAAAGGAGAGAAGCAGATGTAGGACTCCATATTGAAACGTTCCTGGCAGCAGGGGATGAAGACAGGAGGGGAGGGGGGAAAAAGGGCAGACAGAGATAGAGGGAGGGAGGGAAGAACGAAAGGAAAAATAAGGAGAAGTGAGACAGCGCGACTGGAACACTAACCACAACCAGATGCGCTAGTAGGGGGAGCGACAGTGGAAAGAAACCAGGCGGAGAGAAGGAGAGAAAAACTTTCACAGAGGAGGGAGGAAGAGGGTGGGGTCGGTCAGGAGGAGGAGGATGAGGAGAATGAGGAGGAGGAGGAGGAGGAGGAGGAGGAGGAGGAGAAGAAGGGAGGGCCAGTGAGGAATTTTTTCCTATACCGACGAGGCTTTTTCTCGGGAATGAGAGGGAGGCTTTATGTAATAGGTCGGATGCAATCATTGAGGCTGTTCTAGAGAAAGTCCCTACGTAGTTCCTCTCTGAGGCTTTTTTCATTCAACAACCACAGCTATGCAGAGAACGGAGAAAACAATGATCCAAACACACCCTCCGTTGTTTTTTACTGTAGCTGTATTCTAGATGGAGATACAGTAGGAGACATTTATTGTATAATTATACCCTTTCACTACTCTTCTTCCTCACGAGGCAGATGACTCAGGTTGTTCACGCAGGCGGTAGAGACCGACTGATGCAATGTGGGTTTGCAGAGTTGGAGAGGTGACAGGGGCTAACTTAATGTGGGCGAGTGAGCTTTTAACCGAGTCATATGATGAGCTTTGTGTCCTCTGTTAGTCCTGGTCACAAGTCGCTTGTGATCTGGGCGAGGCGGGGCCGCCCCTCCTCATCATAACACGTTTCACACCAGTATAATATTCTCACGTCTAAGTTACTCAGGGTCTGCTTTGTACGTACTGTACTGTATGTGTGAGGGCATGAAACGATGATTTACTGGACACTGTTTCATATGTAAAAGAGCTACACTCCAGCTTTCATTTATTTATAATGAATATCACATTCATCTTAATCATAGGGCCCTGAAGGAGATCCACCTATTCTGGCAATTAATAATTAATGTAGACCAATCATTACACAATATCACTTCACTGTTAGTCACTGCAACACATCAAAGAAATGTTTGTGATAATGTATTCGATAACATTAAAAGGCTGCCAATACTGGTTTCATGATACGGCTGTACTGTTTCCTTCTGGTATCACTGTGTTTCATTAAGGAAGCTTCCATTGAGCAGTATAGTGAAAGTTAACCTGATTGACACAAGTTAATGGTCTCTTAAGGCGCGTTCACACCAGCCTGGTTTAGTCTGGTTGAACCCGAACCCAGGAGCGTTTACCCCCTTGGTGCGGTTCGTTTGGGTCGGTGTGATCGCAGGACTCAAACTCAAACCAATCACAGGAAGCGTACCATTTATGTGTCATTTCATTGGTTAAAAAAATATTTGCTTTTCCTGTTTTGGTGATTGGTGAACTAGTAGTCCATCTGCGCATTAGCTACTACTGAATTTGATAAATTTACTGTTCATCAGACAAAAGGAGACAATAGATAGCTAGCTAGCGTATCCCGTGGTCCTCCTCTTCACTTCCCGTATCTAGGTGACTAGTTTGCCGGTGGGAGAGTGGTGGGCATCTCCCTTGTCTCCTAGCAGCAGGGAGTGACGGACGGACGGTTTAGTCCCACCGGCCCGCTATTCGGCTCATTTTCTGTAACCAGCGTAGCATGAAACTATACTTTATGACAAAAAATCTAATGACTTTTCCACCACATGACTTTTGTTCACAATTTCTGGACTTTTTGAGTTTGCCTTTGTGAACGTAAACCAGACCAGTTGGAAAATAGAAACAGTATATCATCCTCGCATTGGTTCGATTCAGGAACCGGACCTTTAGGTGTGAACCTGCCAGATTCAGGTCATGCTGATCAAATAAGCTGCCAGGATATATCAAATGTAAACTTTTAACTTGAAATTTAGGCCAATGTTACATCCTGTGGTCTGAACTACCTAATATGGGTGTGTACTGTATTTTGTGCTATTTTGAGCATAGCCCCAAATGTGTTACCTTATCAGTAAGATAGAATTACATAGACATATGTAGTATGTACAATATGAGTTGTTGTTTTTTTAATAACAGACTGGCTTTCCTTTTAACCCATAAAGGAGTCTTTCCACAGCCTGAGCAACATGAGTCTAATGAGAGTACTTAAAAGAGTAAATAACAAATGAGAGCATTTTCGTTTGAATAACGCCACCGAGTAACATTCAACAGGGCCTGGTTATTGGACAAAGGGCAGTACCGTCGTGTGGAAATAATGAAAATGAGCTGAAATACCAGAAACACATTTTCCGAGCGTGATCCAGTTTATGAACTAGGTTGAGCTGAGTGTGGCAACAGATGCTTGAGGAAGAGATTTTCCATGAGACAAAAGACAGTGTGAAAACAGAGACAGATAGTAGAGATGCTACGGGTGAGATACGTACTGATGTAGAAGGTGCTGGGGGCGGGGTTTCCATCGAATTCAAGCTCCAGCAGGTTGCTGGTCTTGGGGTCGTGTCTTAACCACAGGGCCACGCCCAGGATCACACCTCCTGCAAGCTGCAACAGACAACACAACACATCCTTCAGTTCACTACATCGCACTACATTGTGCTGCTTACATTTTTTTCATCAGTTTTTAATGTTTTTCTCATTTTCACATATATTGGGCATACTGAGTGACATGGAAATAAAGGTCCTGAGCCAGATCTACACTCACGTGTGTCACAGTGATGTTAGTTTTATGATGCGTGTCAGAACAACACTGTGCCTGCAGGACAATATAAGCTGCCAGTGTTTTATATTTGCATTTTTTTCTAACACTACAGATAAAGCTGGTGCCCGTTACTGCAAAGACAGCCTTCGCCTTAATGACAACAACTTTCATTGAAGGAAAAGATTGACATTTTAGGAAAAGTTCATTCACTTTCTTGCTGAAAGTTAGATGAGATTGATACTTGATGCCACTCTCTTGTCTGTATGCTAAACATGGAGCTACCGTCAGCAGCTGGTTAACTCAGCACTTTACACTACATGTCAGCATTCACACATTCACACACACATTCATACACTGATGGCAGCGGGAGCAATTTGGGGTTAAGAATCTTGCTAAAGGACACATCGACATGTGACCGGAGGAGCCGGGGATCGAACCGACGACCATCTGATTGGTGGTTGATCTGCTCTACCTCTGAGCCACAGCCACCCTTCTTTTATTTTACTTTTTTATTTTACAAAAGCTTGGATCAAGGGCTGACTTTCAATAGATCGCAGTGAGGGAGCTGCTCTGCTACGTACGAAACCCTGACCCAGAATCAGGTCGTCTGCGAGTGATTTAGCACCATCATCCGGCTGCACCCTAGCCCTGTCACGAACGGCTCTACTCACCGACCAAAGCCGGATATCCGGGGCCAATCGAAGATCGCTATGGTATCATTACATCTAGGCGGGTTTCTGACTTAGAGGCGTTCAGTCATAATCCCACAGATGGTAGCTTCGCACCATTGGCTCTTCAACCAAGCACATACACCAAATGTCTGAACCTGCGGTTTCTCTCGTACTGAACAGGATTACTATTCAGTAACGTAAAACGAACCTGTCTCACGACGGTCTAAAGACTGGAAACAGCTAGCCAGTATCTGCAAAAAGGAAACAAAATATGCCTACTTAAATTGTCAAACTGTTCCTTTAAGTTATATAAGTGTTATATAGTAAGGATATTTTGAGTGTATATTTGAGGCAAGTAGCTAACATCTGTCGTGACTCAGAGCTCCAGACTAACTTTTCCACTGGTAGCACTGGTGCTACCAACTTTCTCAGTGTGTCGCACCAGCACATGATTTGGTCGCACCCTTATTTTCCTTCTTCACTGGCTCGGTTGGTCTCCCCCCGCCTGCAGTTTCATCATCAGTGGCGTCTGAGTCAAAACCTCTCGTTGTCTCTCCCCACCAGCCTCCTCCTCTCTCTCCCCATTCTGTGCCAAATACCATCTTTTGGGCTCCAGAGCTTTGATATTAATCAACAGCAAACATTCAAAACTTCGGCCGGTGGTGGGGTTGGTATCAACCTGCAGCGCTCTCTCAGTGCTCCTCCTCTACAGAGAGATCACCGCCACCGCTATCTGCGCTCAGCGTCTCTTCTCCTCATACATCTGTGTACGTGACGCACCTCAAAATCACGTTTGCGAGCCGTCTCCCCCTTAACAGCTGCGTTTTGAGGCTGATGTCTTCGCACATGCAGTCCCCAGGGCTTCAGCTCAGCCCTTTCGACCCGAGCATGTTGTGTGTGTGTGTGTGTGGATTTGAAGATACTGTCTGTGCTGCTGTGTTTGCAACGTAAAACCATCATGCAGGACATGTGAGTAAATTTGACCAGCAAATAATCAGATATAGCTGATGAGACTGATCGATCGGTGCATCTCTAATTCATGCACTTGCACTTCCATGTAAAATTTTAACTCGCATACTCACAAAATGGTCACATATGCGACCATTTCGGTTGCAGTCTGGAGCCCCGGCGAGACCCTTTGTTCAATTTGTTTTCATACTTCCTCTTCTGACCCAGGAAATTCCTGGGGGAAGCCCTGCAATTACTGCAATGTGTGACTTTGTTAGTGAAATGTATTGTTCTTCAGGGTGGTTTACATTGACACAAGCCTTCCTGAGCCCTTTTGTTTGGCCCCTGGACAAATAAATCCTAAATATAACCAGAGTTAACATATACCTCA
This sequence comes from Sebastes umbrosus, assembly GCF_015220745.1. Lineage (NCBI taxonomy): Eukaryota > Metazoa > Chordata > Actinopteri > Perciformes > Sebastidae > Sebastes > Sebastes umbrosus. The sequence goes on from NC_051270.1 coordinate 4,556,326, forward strand.
GCAGGCACACAGGAACAAGCATCACCCACACACGGCCGCAAAAGTAAAATAAACCACAGACGGACGCAGCAGACTGCTCCACACACGGGGTTGGATGTCTTATAAATCTCATACTTCAAAACACACATTCAAAAAAGAGAATATCTAAATTAAACTAGCAAACACTAGTTTCTGTGAACCAAAACGGGCTCAGCCTCCCCCAGACTCCCTCCCCATCCTCCTCTTCCTCCTCCTCCTCCTCTTCTTAGTGAGGTCCATTCCAGAGCTAAGGTCAGCTGCTGCCCAGCAACCAGATCAACACCATAACTGGCAAGAGTGAAGACATTCAACACACACAGACACACACAGACACACACACACACACACACACACACGTACACACAGAATGACTCACTACTTCAAGTGAACTCCCCCCTCCTTACCACCAGTGTGTTACCACTGACTCGTCACTGACATGCATGAAGGTTTAACCAGATTTAAACAGATGTCTGAGAGGCTTTAATATACAGCATTGATATAAATGATGAGTAGAGGGAGAACCCAGACAGAACATAGTGAAATCCATGATTTTTTATGCTTTGCCTGAGATGTGACCGAGCCTGGAGAAGCACAGCTACGACTACCGTTAATTGAGGTCAGAAACAGTCCTGGTCCCAGGTTAGCTACAGCCCAAAGGACACGTAAAGGGTTAAAGCACATCTACCAATCGGTGGTTTCTAAGTGAAAGTAATAAACTAGTTAATCACAAATCCATAAGACGGCCTTTGAGCTAGCTATAAATCTGGTATCTGGGATGTTTGAGTCAGAGGGACTGGCAGCTTTTGGAAAAGGATCAACCCCAGATCTTTAACTGTTTCAGACCAGTTTTAGAGAATCACTGAAATTCGGCAGGAGAAGTTAGGAGACTCAAGGCTCGCATTTCAACAGAGTAGTCAAAAAGCCTGAACTGAACTTTCTTCATCGACGTCTGGTTACAGCTTCTCAAAAGTGAATAGTTGTGGGGGGTTTTTAAGTCCTCTAGGATAGGAGACTGAACACCATTGGGGTTTTTAAGTGTTGGTCAGACAAAACAAGCAATTTAAACTATGGCTGTCAAAGTAAATGTGTTAATAGTGTTAGCGCAAATTTGTTTTAACGCCACTAATTTCTTTAATACATAGAGAGGAGATACTGGTATCATATGAAACTAGAAAAACCTAAGGAATCCATTGGTACCAAACATGTCATACTAGCTTGTTGTGAAGGAGGTTAAATAACGCTCCGAACTTATGCTAAATTTTGGCGAGGAAAAACTGGCATGGTCATTTTCAAAGGGGTCCCTTGACCTCTGACCTCAAGATATGTGAATGAAAATGGGTTCTATGGGTACCCACGAGTCTCCCCTTTACAGACATGCCCACTTTATGATAATCACATGCAGTTTGGGGCAAGTCATGGTCAAATCAGCACACTGACACACTGACAGCTGTTGTTGCCTGTTGGGCTGCAGTTTGCCATGTTAAGGAATGATGCTATAAATGTTTCTGGACAATATCTCTCGTTGTTTTGTGTTGTTAATTGATTTCCAATAATAAATATATACATAAATTTGCATAAAGCAAGCATATTTGTCCACTCCCATGTTGATAAGAGTATTAAATACTTGACAAATCTCCCTTTAAAATACATTTTGAACAGATAAAACATGCAATTAATTTGTCAACTGGGCCTTAAGAAATTGTGAAAGACATTTTTTTTTACATTATAGAGACCAAAAGATTGATCAATTAATCAAGAGACTCTGATGATCTGAGGATGAAGTGATAATAAAAATAATCATAGTCGCAGTGAGTGTCATAATGAAGTATAATAGCAAGGTGCATTTTGTAATAAACATATTTCACAGCAGACATTTTGACATATCATGGCAGGAAAAGCACAGTTTAAACTTATGCCATCAATAATGTCTACATTCAGTTGAAATGCTTGAGTAATATAACAGAACCCTGGTATTGTGGCTTCATAGGACTTTTAAAAGAACTAGTAATGCTGTTAGTAAGTATTTCCAGCTAAAGCGAGTCATAATGTCTGAGGTGAAAAGGCCTTTTGTCAGAAAATCTAAACTGAGAGGCAAGAGGACATACACTCCATCTTGTCTTCGGTAGGTAATGGCATTAGGGTTAACATAGAATAACACAGCAGACTGGCTACCGACTCTATTTTCAGTGACTTTTCAGTATTTTTGGCCTCAGACGCCAAAGACATTATCCAACCATCTGCTGCTCATTCAGCCACTGCATTTGTTGTCACACATTCCACACCGAGAAAAACTGTCTAAACACATGGGCCGGCATCTTGTTAAATCATCATGTTTCCTACAGCCTGCCTGCTGTCACCAAAGAGAGGGCGGATACTGCTGACTGACAGTGTAGGCGTGTCAGGCTTATATTAAGCATGTTTAAAATGTGTTGTAACACAGGAAAAACAATCATAACAGCTGTGACTAAGTCTTTACACTTATGCCGACCTTACACCAAATGACTATTCAAGTGGTGTCACAGACATATTTCCATTTTCAGAATAAAATCCCCAGAGTTTTGCAAGAGTTGCGGCGCGCTCCCTTGATCTCGATCTTCTAGTGTGAGGTGGTCATAAACCTCAGTCCCACCTGTCTTAAGTCAGTTTTTTTCTCATCTTGACGTTCCGATAAAATCAAACAGGTTTAATATAATCGTAAGTTCGATGACGCGAACATTTCCCCAGTATGAACACTATTATAGTCCTTATTTAAATCATTAGGTCCTAAAAGTTGTAAAACGCACTAATAGCTGAATCCAGAGTTATTTCCCTTCCTAACAGACCGAGGCTGGAGCGAGGGCTGGGAGGTGGAGTTAGCAAGCCGTGACGCCAGCGTGACGGCTGTGACCCCGTGACCGAGCCATGTGACCGAGCGGACACTATACTGCGCCTGCTCAGTGGGCCCAATGGATGCGGAAGATCGTTGGAAGATCCGGGTACTTTTCCAGTCTTAAGGCGAGCCATTTCGGCTTCATGTGCCACTGAGCAACTTTCATAGGAATGAACGGGGCCCCGCCTCCAACGCTGTATCCAGTTCTCTTAATACACCCATGTTGTAAATAATAACCCTGCGAGATCCCCAGTCTTTGCAAAATATTACAGTCTGTGACAAAAAACTCTGTGACTTAAGACACACAGTCTTTAGATGTGAGAGGGTGTCAGACTTCAGTCTTTTAAAAGTCTTTTCAAAGTCTTCAAAGTAGGCGTTAATGACTCTCAACACAGAAGAGAAACTGTGAAATTGCTTCAAATATCATGAAGTGTGAGATCAGATCAGCACATGTTTCCCCTCCAGTGTCTATTTCTGCCTGTTGCCCGGAGTACAGGGGGTTGTAGAATGCTGGGCATGTTGGAGGATGGGGAGTAGGGGGTTGGGGTGTTGCCTGCAGTTCCCATAAGCCTCCTATACCACCACACTGAGGCTTCACCCCACCCCCAGTAGCCTCTTAACCCTCTCAGTGTCCCAGTGTGATTTATGGAAACAGGAGGTCTCCCTTATAAAGAGCCAGGCTCCGCGGCTGGCTGCTCAGTGACCGCACGTTGCAGTCAGAGTGTTTCATCAGATCGACTGGACTCGTCTGCTCTGACAGATCCTCTCACAGAGCTCTTTAGAGCAGCCAATAAAGCTAAAAGGGTTAAAGTGGGATATGTGTTAAAGAGGAAGAAGGAGCCAGAGGGATGCTGTAATGCATTAACAATCACATTAAAAGTCACTTTACCAACACTTCTTACCCAGGGCTCCAGAGTGCGACCATTTTGGTCAGCGACTAAGCATGTTCCTTGGTCACACTGGTGCGCCTGACATTTAGCAGGTCTGACTATGTGTGTGTATGTGTGAAACCACGCCCTGGACTCCTCCTCGAGCAACATTACAACCTTAAAACTAGGGCTGCACCATTATGGCCAAAATGATAATCACAATTATTTTTTATTTATAGAATAGGGACAAAATATTTCTATTGCAATTTCACATTTAAATAAACAGAGCGCTGCTTTCACTTCCATGTTGTGCTTCATTCCAACCGTCAAACACTCTAAATGCTATCCTTTTACTTTGTTAATGTCATCTATAGTGCTTATTTGCATAAAAACACACAATTCAAATGATTAGGAAATAAATGATTGTGTTTTTCTTTAAATATTTGCTGTGATTAAAAAAATGAGTAGTTCTAATTATATATTATAAGCTGCTTAGAGCTAGTGTTAGGAAACAAAGTGTTAGTGTTGTGAAAACATCTCATTCAAACAACTAGATTTATTCAAGTTTCTCACCACATTTTACAAGACTACATTGAACGCATCATGAGACTTTTCTATGAGCGGAGCATTTTGAACGTCACAATCGCAGTCGATCTCGTTCATTTAATTATGGAAAGCCAAAATCGTGATCGCGATTAATATTCGATTAATATTCGATTAATTGTGCAGCCCTACTTAAAACATTCCGGAAATTCAAAATGAAGAGAACTATTGATCGATTTTCCGTTAAGAAAAATGTTGCGGTGCCCGTTACACCTGTCCCAGCCGACGTCATGAACCTGATCAGAGACGCCAGATTCATTTCAGAAGTGGGGGTGAGGGCAAAAAGTGTGTGTGTGTGTGTGTGAGACACTGTAGGCTACATTTAATAACACAAGACAACTTAACCGCTAAATTCTTCTTCAGATCGCAAAACAGCTGCATATCTCTCTCTTTCTCTGTTACCCGACCACACACTAACTCCTCTTATAGGTAGACTGCATCTGCATTTGTCCCACCTGCGCACCCGAATAGGTAACAGTGGCCTTGCATGTTCACATTTGGCGAGGTTTAGGGTGAGAGATGCAGGTTGATTGGGCCTCCCCGCAATACTTTTGGCAATACCACCCGATTAACACAAATCACATCACTCTATTGATATTTAAACTCAGCTCTGCCTCAACAGGGAACAGATCGCCTAAAGGGCCTTTCACACAGAACGCAGCATAGATAAATAGGTGAATCGATTTTTTTTCCCACCCCTAATATCTAGAGGTAAGAGGTCAAGGGACCCCTTTGAAAATGGCCATGCCAGTTTTTCCGCGCCAAAATTTTGGAGCCTCCTCCGCAACAAGCTAGTGTGGCATGGGTGCAATGGTATTCTTGGGTTTTTCTAGTTTCATATGATGCCAGCATCTTCACTCCAGCTTTAAAAGTGAGCACGCTACATCCTCCGAAAGATCGAATAGCGGCCGAACTTTTAAGAGGTTAACTAAAAATCGATAGTGTTTTGGAATACGGTATCACAACGCTTTATATTGTGATACTCATTTGTATCAATATATTCTTACACCCCCAATGTGCGCTGAACCCAGCGGCGAGTACAGCACAAACCGCGTTCTGTGTGAAAGGCCCATTAGACATGTTTTCCTCTCAGTAGTAGGGAACACTGAACAGGGAAACTCGTCTCTAACGTAGCCATAAATGACAAATCAACAGCTTCACCCAGTTTACAGGTGACAGGAATCTGTCCACAACATTTGGTGTAGGAAATCCCTTTCCTCCCGGCTAGCTCATTATCAAGCATGAGCAAGACACCGCTGAGTGGTAACTGCTGACGCACGGCTACTTTAGCACGTTGTGACACAAAGGGCGAATGCAGATGCACCATTGGGGCTCGGAGGACACTCCTTTTAATAACCCATACTAGTATATTGGATTGACACAAGATCTCATTCGAAAAGTGTTATCTGTTAAGTGTTATCTAACATAAACTAGTGGTAAGCGCTTGAATTGATAACAATTGTCGCTGGAACTTTACATGCAGGTTCTGACACACTTTTTGCGATGAAAATTAAAGTCCAAAAAACGGTGCCTGTTTACGTGTCTTGTGCAGACACAGACGGGGCTGTGAAGCTGCTGCCAACTTATTGGCTGTTATCTATGTTAGATAGTGTTGAAACTGTGGCTTAATTATTAACTCTCTGGTCCCTGAACAGTTAGACTGAGGAAAAGTGCAGCAGTGGGAAATAAAGAGCCTATTGCAGCACTTCAGTTGACATTCATTATTGATACTCGCGATCGGAGGTGGACGGTCATCGGGAGTAAAAGCCTTTCTGTTGGGGTTCCTGGGCTCAAACTGTAGGCCAGGTGTCAATCTACTAACACCAAAATGAATGCTGTTTTCACAGCAATAAAAAATAGATAATAGAGAGAGAATTATGACCTGTTTATCTTCCAAATAAAAACCAGTATGCAAACTGTAATAAAGGAGTGGATGTTGACCTGCATGGGATTTATTATTTCACTTTTGTTTTTTACCGTGGTTTCGAATCGGTATCAAGAATCGTAGAATTTCACTGGTATTGGTATCGACTACTAAATTTCTGGTAAGGTGACATCCCTAGCGTAGGCCTATGGGATCTAACAAAACGCTTAAAATGTATTATTGCGGTGCCAACAGGCACGGTGAAATTGTTTTTTTCCACCGTTGCAACCAGTGTAAAAAGTTAGTCCGGAGCCCTGTATTTAAACATTATAAACATTGCAAATAATTAATTTTATAATGTAGTCTATAATGCTGAGTTTTATTTCTGAATACAATCTAAAGTTTGTTTGTAGTGATAAAAATTATAGAATTTTTTAAAAAAACAATGTAGTTTAAAAAAGATTTTTTTGTATCTAGAAAGGCCATGTAAAAGTGGAGACACTAAAAAATAATAATAATAATAGACAGGACAATTAAATGAGACATTTAACAAAAGCAAACAATGATGAATCAATAACTTGATGGATCTGTGAAGAAACAACTCGGATGCTATTACATTTGATACTGCTGAGAATAAAATGGAATCTGAGACAATGATTCGGTTTAATTGATTAGTCAATTGACAGAATCTGCAACAATTTTGCTAAGATTAATCGTTACATCAAGCAAAAAATGAAAATAAAATACTTTTCTGTGTTGTATATTATTGTGAGTTTAATACCTTTGGGTTCTGGACTGTTGGTCGGACAAAACAAGACCTTTGAAGACATGACTGTGGGCAAATGTTATGCATGTCTAACTGGACAACACCAGGACACAAATTTCTCGATTGCACCAGAGTACAGTGGGTTCAAATGTTGACTGCAACACTTTAAAACTCTCACCCCTATCTTGCTTATCTACTGAAGAAGCTACTTCTAAACTGAAACTAAACCTGTCTGCAACACGTCAGCCTGTACTGCACTTACACTACTAACATCCTCTAATGTGTCTAGAAGATTCTATCTGCAAAGAGGCTGTAACAGGCAGCGTGATCTGTTCCCAAGTGATGAAGATGAGTGGGCAACATGTGGAAAAGTGCACACTTAAAATGAATAGAAATGATCAACAAAGAGAGTGCAGTTGGCTCTTATAATCACCTTCTCTTAACCCATTATTTCTGCTTTCGATTTGTCTAACTGGGCGATATGGCCAAAATCTTCTATCCCGGTAAAGGTAATTTCATATATAAAAATAAAGCATGTTTTCTGGTAATTCAATATTCAAAGTCTATATGACATAATCACATGGTAAAGTCTATTTTGTATACTCTTGTGTGAATTAAATACTTGACAAATGGCCTAGCCTATGTCACGACGGAAACGATATAGAAAAATATATACGTATACGTCTTATCATCGACTATATATCGTCATATTGCCTTGCCCTACTGATACCCTCTCTTTTCCGCCATGAAATTCTTTGTCTTTTCATCATCTATTGCCTACCATACACTAAAAGACTGAAGTCTGACACCCTGTCACATCTAAAGACTCTGTGTCTGAAGTCACAGAGTTTTTAGTCTCAGACTATTATATTTTTCAAAAACTGGGGATCTTGGAGGGTCACTATTTACAAGACTGCAGCTACATTCCTTCTGAGATGATGTACCCTGGTGGAAATTTACAAGAAGAAAAATGTTGAGAGAGAAGTGGATAGAAAGCTAGCTAGGTAGCTAACCACTGTCCCGAATGGGGCTACTTGCAAGCTAACATTAGATACTGGAATGTTTGCTATAAACCTACGAGCCAACTGTATGTTTCAGCTAAGATTGCTAGCTTCAATCGTCAAAGAGGCGCTCTTGTTCACTCCACAACTCCACCAGTATCTCCATGTTTACTTTCTACCCCGTTTGCTGCTTCCTGTTTAGTTTGTTTCTGGAGAAAGCGCACCTATCGGTTGTTGACATTGTTTGCGTCGTTGAACTTACAATAATATTAAACTTGTTTGATTTTATTGGACCGGGAAGATGAGTCAAAGCGATTTTGGCATCGTGAGCCTCTGAGGAACTTTCATAGGAATGAATGGGGCCCCCGGCTCCAACGCTGTATCCAGTTCTCTTTATACATCCATGTGTTATAAACTGTTGTGAAGTGTTAGCCTTTAAGTGCTTTAATCTGTTACTCTTTCATTGTCTCAACAACAACAACAACAATCAAACAGGAAGCAGCAAAAGGGGTAGAAAGTAAACATTGAGTTACTTTCTACCCCTTTTGCTGCTTCCTGTTTGGTGCTAGAGAAAGCGCACCTATTGGTGGTTGACAATGTTTGCGTCATTGAACTTACGATAATAATAATAAACTTGTTTGATTTTATCGGACCATCAAGACGAGAAACAGACATTTTGGCATCATACGCCACTGAGCAACTTTCATAGGAATGAACGGGGCCCACCTCCAAAGCTGTATCCAGTTCTCTTAATACATCAATGTGTTATAAACTGTTGTGCAGTGTTTTGGCGTGTTAGCCTTTAAATGCTTTAATCTGTTACCCCAACTGGGATTCCTTCACCATATTTCATTGTCACAACAACACGCCCCCACCAACGCAGCTCCCTACACTGCTTTAACACTGGGATGTTTTTGGTTTCAAAACTGTCCCCTGACACGAGTTAAATCAACCAATCAGGATCCTAACACTCAAATATTTACCTTTACAAAGGTATAAGAAAATATATAGTGCCACTTTTTGATTTAGACCAGTAAAAGTAGCAGAGTAAATGTAGATCAGGCAAAAAAAAGGAGCTGCTTTGAGAAGCTCTTCCTTCCACAAGGAGAGCACAAACTAAACACCCACAAATGTTTCCATGATCCATCACCCAACACAGGGCCTTGACTCACCAAATGGAAACCACCATGAGTCTCCCCCCTCTCCACACTCACACACACACACATTGGGGTGGAGGATGTAATCCAAACAAAGCCATTCTCCAAACCCAAAGCGAGGCTAGAGTCTCCTCTAGCCAACCACTAGTGATGTGTTGGTCGGGAACGAGCCGACTCAAAGAGCCGGCTCCCGTCCGAGAGTTTTTTTCTTTTTCTTTCTTTACTTAATTCAAGGCAGAATGATAGGACGATCTTTTCCGCGCCACGGACACTCCATGCACTGACTGTGACTGAATGTTGTGTTAATGACGTCCCTGCGACCAATCAGGTGATGAAGGAGGAGAGAAAGAGAGAGAGGAGTGCGGTGCGCGAATAGCAGAAAAGATGAGTCGGAAACGAAGCAGCGTGTAAAATGATGGTATTAATTTAAGTGATATATATGCACACATACTAATCATTAAGGTCAAAACAGCCAAAGCTAAATATGGCTGAATTATAAAGGCAGAAGTGAAATAAAATGTATAGACGAGTTTGGGAGCCGAAAGAGCCGGCTCTTTCTTGGTGAGCTAAGCCAAATGATCCGGCTCACTAAAAAGAGCCGAAATTCCCATCAACATCCACAGCTTCACATCAGACCTACTAACTATAAGATTTAACCAGTTCATAATCAGTTTAAATGATATTTGAGCCTCTTTTGGTGAGTCAAAACGGTAGATCTATGAGTTTAACATCACAACAAACTAAAACTATCGAGTAAACGTGTCTTTTTAGGGGTTAAAGACGTTATATTTGCTCTGATTTAACCCCTGATTGTCCGACATGTTGTGTTTATGCTGTGTAAACTGTGATATTCGCCACCTCGTGATTGTGTGTTATTATAGTTACGTAAATTAACCGCACATGCCTTCATTCGGTCACCATCCCCTCTCTCCTGGTGGTTAAACAGCCCCGGTTATTCACGGTGTATAACGGTATAATTGTAGGCTACTAAAATCAGTGTAACGGTTCTTAACGGTCTAAACCAACCGCCGCTAACCGCACGAGGAGAGGGACACCAACCGCCGCTAACTGCACGAGGAGGGGAGAGGCGGGAAGAAGAAAACAAGCTGCTCACCCAGAAGATGAAGTTGAAGAAGAAGAGCAGGTACTTGATACATTTGGTGCAGCCTTCGACTCCCATGGTGGTCCGTTTAGTCGGTTATATGTATGTATGTGTTTATATCGTTAACGGGACAGCAGCAGCAGCAAGAGGCCAGGTGTCGTGAGGCGTGTTAACGGGACTGAGTCTCGACTGGGAATCCTGGCTCAGAGACGGAGGCAACACCCAACTCCTCCCTCCCTCACGGTCTGAACCCCCCCATTTTAATCCCAACGGTCCCAACAACACTGTACACTTCCGGTCACCGCCTTCAAAATAAAACACATTTATTCATAACATGCTTTGGGAGGGGTCTGCTTTGCTTCTGTAAATGGTTCTTCTTAGTCATAACATTTAGCCCTGCTAAAAATACCTGATACTAGATTTGTATGGAAGCCTCTTGCCGCCAACAGAGGTCCCATATTGTAAAAATCATAAAGCAGGTTGAAGTGCTATATTACGAAGGCGTATTAGGGCCACATTGAGGGGAATTTTTTTTTTTGAGAATAAAGTCATAATATTACGAGAATAAAGTCGTAATATTACGAGAATAAAGTCGTAACTTTACGAGAAAAAAGTCGTAAAATTACGAGAATAAAGTCATAATATTACGAGAATAAAGTCGTAATTTTACAAGAAAAAAAGTCTTAATATTATGAGATTAACGTCATTACTTTATGAAAAAAAAGGTCGTAAAATAACCAGAATAATGTCATAACTTTACGAGAAAAAAGTTGTAAAATTATGACTTTATTCTCGTAATTTTACGACTTCGTAATATTGAGAATAAAGTAATAGCTTTACGAGAAAAAAAAGTTGTAAAATTACAAGAATAAAGTCATAACTTTACGAGGCAACACCCCACTCCTCCCTCACGGTCTGAGCCCCCCCCATTATAATCCCAACGGTCCCAACAACACGGTACGCTTCCGGTCACCACCTTCAAAATAAAACACATTCACTAATAGATGCAAAGAGACCAAACTCCGGTGTTTTTTTTAGAACAGCTGCTGCTGCCATTTTGGACTGAAAACACTTCATACAATCATATTTATAATATTTTTATTGTTCAAAACAGGCCATTTTGGTTAAGACATTAACTACAACACCTGCAAGGTGGACGTTTCACTGGCGTCCGGTAGTCAGCAATTTTGGGGTTGCAAAAACGGCATGGTTTTGCTCCAAACTGCATGTGATTATCATAAAGTGGGCATGTCTATAAAGGGGAGACTCCACATAGAACCCATTTTCATCCAGATATCTTGAAGTCAGAGGTCAAAGGACCCCTGTGAAAATCAGCATGCCAGTTTTCCCTCGCCAAAATTTTGCATAACTAACTAACTTATAGGCACGGATCTTTATTGTAAATTGCTGCCTACTTTAATAGAGGAGGTTGCTTTGCTCTTTAGCTGTCCGCTAGCCTTCTCCTGAAGACGGATCATTTAGTGTGGGTAGTTGGCACCATTGTGGTTTCACGGTTCCACCTTGTGGCAGGAGCAGTACATCAAAATGAGAAACCATCCAAACCGGTGGAGAGAGGAGGGGGGATCTCAGCAGGTGGAGATGAGACCGAGATAAATGCAGAAAAAACATCAAGTTGCAGACTTTAGTGATATTACAATTATTTAAATGTCACTAACCTGTTTTGAGTTTATTGTTTGTTTAGTTGATTTTATTACTATGGTGGATAATTGTGTGGTGCACTCAAAACAATTTATCGCTGATAGATTAAAAGTTAATTAGTTTATTAATAGTTTCTTTTCTCAACCACAGCCCTCCTTGTGACCCGTGTTAATCCATTCTGTGCTATTTCTACACTCTGCTCTTTTGTGTGATACGTACACCACATTATGTCTGGGGGAAGAATGCCTAACAGTTTTAATCCATTGTTGTGAACAACACCTCATAGTGCTCCATTAACTGAGGAAAGGAACAAACAAATAAGCAGCAGTCGGCAGAAACATTATATACCAGAATCCATGTACAGTGGTAGCATTAGACATTAACCTTCACATTGTGGCAACAAAGTTAGGATTTTGGTGTAAAAAATGTATATTTGTTTTTACTTTATTATACATTTATAAATTAAAACAGTTATTAGTTACCCATTTAGGCAAGACATTTTTTTATTATTATTAATTTATTTGAAAATATGCAAGCGTTAACCAGAAAGGCTAATTTTCATCTGTAGTCCCCGGACAGGCAATAGTTAAAACACAGACGTTAAGAATAAAAGCACTGAAAATATAATCAACAGTAAATAGAGACATAGAGACAGTTCAGTTATCACTCCACATTTTCAACTAATATAACAAATAACTAAATTAAATAACAAATAATGTTCCTAAAATCTTTACCAAACCTGCCTTTAAGGGAAGAGACAACAGGTGTATATGGTAAACATTTTAATTAACATATCACCATGAAACTTCCCCTGTTGATTACTTACATTAAGACAATTATTATTACAAGTTTCTGAAATGTTATGTTTAGATATGCAAATAAGGCATTATCTTATCAAATATGTGATAATATGCATATATTTCCAGAACAGAAATCTGAACATTCGATGAAGGCAGGTTCTAAATTTTTTGTTTTATTTTGTTGACATATTCGAGACAAAGGTTTTTACGGAGGGAATTTTGGAAATCACTTTTTATCACTTCATAAATTATAAAATACTGTCAACAGCCATAAAGAATCTGTGTTTTTAGAAACAAAGTGTTCTGTAAATCAGGCTATGAATGATATAATATGAACAAACTCAGTAAAAACCTGAACCTTAAAAACCAGACTATAGGAAAGAAACTAAGTGCAACTGAAGAAAACAGCCTTTAAAGATATGAATTGTAAAATTACATACAGTACATTTTACAAGACACTACAGATGAATAGGGTAAAAAAAAAAAAAATGTTACTAAAACAATAATTTCATGTATTACAAGTTTTATGAAATATTATGTTTAAATATGCAAATGAGGCATTTTCTTATGCTAACTTTTGGTGAATTTAGGAGAAATCTACAGACGCAAATAGACAAAGTAGTAAAATAAACAGCTAAATGTGTATTTTGGATGTTTTCTTTCCACAAGTCTGAAAAGAAGACATATTGTGGAAGCAAAATAAACCAAAATCAAAAAATTGACCAGTGCAGGAAAACATTTTTTATTTTTGCCTGGAGTGTCTCTCAATAGCAACACTAATAGAGCTTTCCTTTTCAAGGGTAGCCACTGCGTGACCTGCAAGTGGCCCCTCTTTTTATCAAGTTTCACGATGACATATGAATTAAATTTACAACGTCACCTTCTGGATTGACCGGCCGAAATTACCTTAAATTACAGACTTTGGCTGATTTGAGGCTGATTTTGGTTTTCAGGTTTTCGGATATATTGGAGTTTTCAGAAAAATCTGAGTTTCCCAGTCATAATTCCATAATCACATGGAGAATGGTGACTTCAGTAAGCTTTTAGCACAGCTCCACCCAAATCCTGTCCCCACCTTCTTGACAGACCAAGGCTAACTTACAGGCCCGTCCCATAAAGGAGGCACTAAGCTCTGTATGATTATAACTCTACTCAAGATTGTCAAATCACTACGGCTTAGCCAAACCACCTTCTTGGATTCAGTTCAGTATCCTAGTTTGCCATTCTCACCAATCCCCGTCCAACTTCACACATTCCCACCCATGTATACCCAGCCCATTCAACCCACTGATCTCCACCCAAACCTTTCCAACTCCAGCTTGCCTCTGTGACCCTCATACAGCCCCCCCCCATCCCCTCAGACTCTCCGGTGTTTGTTGAGTCGGTTCAGGGCGTCTTCTACAATGTCCAGCTCATGCCGGATGTCTTTCACCATGCTATTGATGCTGTTAGTGTCCTTCAGGACGTCCACGCTCTGGGTGTAGGGGTCGTAGCGTACTGTGAATGGACGCCAAATGGTCTTAGCGAACTCCCTGCAGACACAATGTCAGAGTAATTTATCAACAGTTCAACCTTTCACATGACATCCCTGTACGACATTGGAGCTACAAAATCATTCAACCAAAGTTTTGTGTGTAGTCAGAGCAGAATTCTACTCACCTAATTTTGTTCTTGGCTTCCTCAAAACTCTCGGAAACAAAGTAAACGTCTTGGTACGTAGATATTAAGCACTCCTGGGTAGAGGTCATCACGGGGTCAAATGGAAGGATGTTGGCCTTGCCAGACAAAGCACGCTAATAGAAGAAGGACAGTAGACACATTGAGAGAATGACCTTCTAAACCTGGTTGGTAGTAGTAACATACTGTAATTTTGACTGACTGCATGTGAATGCTATAATTTGAAAAGAAAATGTTTCTCGGTCCAGGAGTTATGATCCAAAATCTCAAGTCATTTATAAATGGCAACATTTTCACCAAACTTCACTGAAATCTTTTAATTTTTTTAAAGCATATATATATAAAAATATGGAAATTCACAGTGTTAGCAATAAGCGCAGCAGATGAACTTGTGCTGTATAAAGTTTGACAGCAGATCGTGTGTCACCTTGAGTTCACCGACGGAGGAGAGGAGTCCAGCTCCGTAGGCCCGTAGCCGGCCGTCCTGCTTACACAGACCAAACTCCACTGTGAAGAAATAACACTGGAACAAAACAGGTCGTAACTTTGACATCGTCCTATTCATACACAGCATGAGAATGTAAGTAATAGATGTCACTTAGTAAGTTGTGTGTTTGTTATAATATATATACAAAATATTAATACATATTTGACTAATTTGTTTGTTCGCTCTCAATTTAGTCTTAAAACTTTAAATACTATCACTGTTCTTGTGTTCTGTTGTTTTAAGGGAGGTTTATGGTGTCTACACTGCCGCAATTAGTCATAAATGCAAAACACTTTCCATATGCTGTTAATACACACTCTTTAAAGGGATGTTGTGCTAAAATGAAACCGAGGAGACACAAGCAGTCATTATGTGAACATAACAGCTGGTTTCAATAAAATGAGTGCTGTTCAGCAGCCAAAGAATGTTATGCTGTTTTTAGCATTACACTCTACTACATTATTATAGCTACTGATCCTTGAACAAGGAAGTTCACATCGACACACCACAACAATAAACAAAATGACAAAAATGCATCCATGTGTGTGTGTGTGTGTGTGTGTTTTCTCACTGTGGACAGTTTGTGCACAGCATCCTCTGAAGCTCCCAGCGATGCTAAACCGATCTCTTGAGAGAACTGGGCGAAGCTGGGCTCAGCGAGCAGAGGAACATGACCCAGCAGCTCATGGCATGTGTCTCTGCATCAACACACACATTTGAGAAGGCAAACGCAGGTATTGTTTCACTGAAGAACACATAGTAGAAACAGTAGTATGAAGTGAATGATGTCTTGTGTGTGTGTACTCACGGTTCAGGCGTATACAGCGGCTTGGAGCTGTGGCGGACATACTGAGTGCAGTGGAAGACTCTGAAGGCCAGGCCTGCTAGAAAGTCTCTGGGGGAGAGGTACCCCGCTACTGGCTTAATGATGAAGCCTGAGCGCTCTACACACACACACACACACACACACTGTCTGTTTCTTTTGATAGAGAGATGTTGACAGTGAAGTCTGTGAATTACCTACATTACTAGGAACAATGGGCTTCATACAAGAACCACAAACTTACTCTTAAGTAACAGAAAAGTTTTCATTCACAAGCGGAACAGCCTCCGCCTGTTGCGTGACTCATTTACAGATACACTTGTTTGACTTAAAAAAAAAAAAGTGTACACTTTAAAAGATGGCTGCAAGTAATTGTGGGGCGGCATTATCTCCTTTCCTTTGGTAAAGGATGGTCCAGTGTATCCTACGCTAAAGGAGATAATAACGGAAGCATTGAAGCACCTTTCCTTAACATTTAGAGAATTTGAACAGCTCTTATCATGGCTGCTACTGAGATACTTCCGGGTCATTTCACTCCGTTAGGAACCTTCCTAAGCAACAAAGACTTTTCCGCTGCAGCCTTTGAGTCCAAGTGGACGTTTGTGTCGAATTTGAATAAAACCAGCTCAAAGGGTTCCTGAGATATCACGAGAATGTGACGGACGTAAGGTCACAGTGACCTTTGACATTTGACCACCAAAATCTAATCAGTTCATTGAGTTCAAGTGGACATTTGTGCCAAATTTGAAGACATTCCCTCAAGGCGTTCCTGAGATATCGTGTTCACGGGAATGGACCGGACGGACGGGAACATAATGCCTCCGGCCACTAAATGAAACCTAATGTAAAATTATAATTCTGTTCACTGTCAGTGTGATGCACCTCATGGCTTGCCAATTTACCGAGACGTTCAACAACAGTTTTTTTTTAGATTGTATTGGCATTAGTATTTCAGCATGACAACTTCTATATACAATTCAGCAGAAATGTTCACACCCCAACAGCTGCCTCAGGGTCTTTAAGCGTGTTAATGTCCGGGGGAACGCTGTCAGAAAAGGTCACCTCATGCGGCTATTTGGAGCACTGATTATGCTAATGATCAAGTCTCATGAATGTGCACTTTTAGGACACGTTGCTGTTGAAATTTGAGTCCATTCACCTCCATTGTAAAGAAGTAGAAGCTTAACTTATTCTTGAAGGTAGACAATGTAACCTCAACTTTAGACTTTTCCTTGGGAAACTTTGGCAGAAAATAATGTTTTTTGTACGTTTAAAGCTAAGCCCTGTAGAAAAAAGATCATGATATTCGTGTTTTGTCTGTTTTCTGAGTGAGAGGTTGAGGATTTTGTGCAGCTGACATCTTCCTGTCATTAGATAAACTGCTGCTGAGGGCGTTTCAACTTTGGCTTAACCACTCAGCCGTGGCAACTGCTGTTTTTTATCACATTGTTTGCTGAGACACAATCAGAGTCAGATTTGAAGAGTTACCCTTGAGGAAGTGTGAGACGTCCTCCAGCTGGGGGATGTTGTCTTCGCTGTAGTTGCAGTATTTGGTCAGCAGAGGCAGGTTCTTCAGATACTCCTTGCAGGCGTGGCTCGGGTACAGCTTGTTGAGCTCTCTGAACACCACGCCCCACGTACGCACCTCCTCTGTTGTGTAGTCTATACGAAGAATAGGATCGCCACTGACACACAGAGAGAGTTAGTTAGCTCACTGACGTCAATATAACGAGATTAAATGAAAACATGGGAGAAACATGTGCATATGTGAACAGGTCTTAGTACGTTTTGCTTCAAGTCCACGTTGCGGTTCGCTTAACCTGTGCATTGTGAACACAAAGCGCTCCAGGTTCGCTTTAGGGATGTTACAAGAATAGGCTACCTCGATACCAAGTCAATGCTAAAATTCTGAAAACGTGATGGCCTAATTGTTTTTCTACAGTAACATAGGTATTGTTGGTACCGTCGATAGAAAATGTGTTTGGGACGCAGTAAACTCACTATCGACTAGTGGTGTAACGGACCGTAGTTGATCCGTGATCCCGTACGGGTCCCCCGCAAATATTAGCAAACTAATTGATGACAAAACACATTAATAATTGCATTGATTGCACAGACTGGAAATCCTAAAACACCGGTGGCAGCAACTTGACGAAAGCGCTGCATTTTTCCAAATACGACACACAGACGTTTATGAGCTTAATAAATGTATATTATTAGGACCGCACGGCAAGTAAAAAATCTATGTGGTGTCTGAGCTCCGTAGAAACTATAGCGTGAACAGAAAGAGGACTGAGGCCCCATCAGAGCTGATGTGAACCAGAAACAGAACTGAATCCTGTTTCAAATTAACTGACAATGTGGGCGCAAAAAGAACTGAGTCCCTTTTCTGTTGGTCCACTTTACAAGGACTGAGTTTGTTTCGATTAAAATTGACTATATGTGAAAACACCCTTAGTTTAACTCTTAACTTCAACAATGTGCTCCTTTGGCCCTGTTCAGACCTGGCATTAACATGCGTCTTGCCCTGATCTGATCACAAGTGGAACTTTGTTCACCTTATAACCAATTATTGTTTTGTTCAAGTATTATTTGACTTTGCTATTAATATTAAGAGAATTGATTAGATGCATGTGCAAAGCGGTTTGTCATGCATCTTCCTTTGTTTGTCTATTAATGCAGCTACACCACGTGATGAGGTTAAAGGGGAACTGAAATAAAGTCCCTTTATGGTGGAATTTCCTGGCTCTCTCTCTCCCTAATTCTGGTTACTTCACGTCCAGTACTTCAATGTCTCCAGCCCTCGCCACTTTGGTCATCTGTAATAGGGTTCATCCTTAAATTTTGAAATATGTCACCTAAATCAACTTCATACATTAAAAGCAAAATGAAACAATTTGCATCACAGTCAAACAAAACTTACAGTTTGTAGCTCATAGCCAAATCAGCAAAATATTTTCTTCTTTTAAGGTACACGTTGTCTTTAAACCCCTGCAAAAAACAGACTCAGTTTACATTTAAAAAATTTCCTTATCATAAAAATGAAGTGAAGTATCACAGCTGTGTCTGTCCTACATACCGGATGGTCAGTGCCTAATTCAGAGCCCATCAAAACCTTGTTCGTAGACAGATCCAAATCAGAGATCTTCCTCGGGAACCAGGGCACACCATCCATATCTGAAACACAATATTCAGGTTCAGTTCAATTAGAAATCGTTTGTGTGTGTAATCATTAATAAAGTGTAATAAAACAGCCCTGTGAATTAGATTTAGACCACTATACTGCTATATATGTTTTTAAGCATGAATGGATGAATTCTCGTTGTTGTAAGTCAAAAGTTAAATATGGCCTACCATCGTCAGGTAGAGTGGAGTTCTCAAATGAAGTAATCTCAACAATATCAGTGTGCTTCCTCAGCAGCTGAGTGAGCTCCTTGAGCTGTTCGTGGTCAGTGTCACAATTCACAAAGATCTCAAAATCTGAATTCCTTCGTTTGGACTTGCGGGACTCAATGTGAACGAGGTTGACGTGTTTTTCCTGCGCATACAGAACATACAAGATGAACAAAACATGATGAATTCAACAAAAAAAAGATTCAGCAATTTGAAGCACGCTTTTAAAACTTTAAATAAAACCCCCACCTGGAAAAGCCGAAGCGCCTTGACGAGACCACCGATTTCATTCTTCAGTGAGAATATGATGGTTGCAACGCCTTTCTCAGAGCTGGTGGGCCTTCCAGTAGAGATGCTCCTGTTGTCCTGGTCCTCTTCAAATTTACTCAATGTAACCTTAAAAAATGATGTCAGTATGCATCAGTGACTTTCCTACTGCCTGAAACGAATTAACATACAGTGCTTACTGACATACAGATCCACTATAGGCAGTAAGTCTGTAAATGTATGCTAGCTAGGAGTTGCAAAGGGTCGGTAAATTTCCGGAAATTTTCCAGGGAAGTTGAGCTTAAGAATTTGGGGAATTCTGCACAATTTCAATATAAACCTTTTTAACCCTATAGACCTTTTTAATAGTCCAGGACGCACGTTAAAGTGGCAGTAGGCAGTATATTTTTTGCATCATTGGGCAAAAATTCCATAATAACCTTTCAGCATATTATAATTCAAGAGAAAACTAGACTTCTGCTCCTCCTCATGGCTCTGTTTTCAGGCTTTAGAAAATCTAGCCCGTGATGGGAGACTTTGACCAATCACAGGTCATTTCATTGAGAGAGCGTTCCTATTGGCTTTGCTCCGGGTCATGTGACTGGAACTTGGCGTTCCTTCACCAGATTTCACAATGGCGGCGGCGTCACAAACTTTCTCATTTTACAGCTAAACCGTGCACTACAAGATGATTCTGAAAACATCTGAGGAGAGAAATAGGCATTAAGGTAACATAATATTGATTCATATTTGATCAGCGCTGCCTAGTTTGACCGTTTGGTTGGAGTTCGTGAGTGATTGACAGCCGGCTCTCATAGACGGCAGCTGTACAGCAGACCTCAGATCAGCTCTTACTGCTTGTTTTCCTCCTGTCTGTAAAATGTTGCAGATGCCGTTAGGAGCACCGGAGGACACAGAGGCACATGATTTTTTTCAGATTACCTGTTTCATGTACTGCTGTCACGATATAGCGACAATTTTATAAAAATAACTTTTTTTTAATCATATTTGCTCCAATCTCACCTACTGAAGCTTTAATGCCAGGTCTGAACAGGGCCAAAAAAAGATGCTCAGAGGCAGTAAAATTACTGTTAAAGGCAGTGCAAATGGCTCTTTCATAGCGCAGCAGTACAAGTTATAGGGGTTTTCGGACCGTCTGTCTTGATAATGATGCCCTTCTTGTGCTTAGTCTGATAGCCTGGAGATATGTAGCATATAGATAAGATATATTTGAATAAAATACAGTTGTACCATGCCGCGAGGCTCGTGATTACCTGTTTATTTACATGAGGAGCGCAGTGAGCGTCTTTTGAGTAGGAGGTCC